>NW_022437148.1:0-359583 GCF_009761245.1 Sapajus apella | reverse complement strand
ACCATGCCCAGCTAATGTTTTGTATGTTTAGTAGAGACGGGGTTTCACCATGTTGACCAGGATGGTCTCGATCTCTTGACCTCGTGATCCACCCGCCTCGGCCTCCCAAAGTGCTGGGATTACAGGCTTGAGCCACCGCGCCCGGCCCGAAAAGTATTTTTAAGAACAGGGAGTGAGTCTGGGCGTGGTGGCTCACACCTGTAATCCAAGCACTTTGGAGGCCAAGGTGGGCGGATCACCTGAGGTCTGGAGTTCAAGACCAGCCTGACCAACATGGTGAAACCCCGTCTTTAAAAAAAAGGGAGGGCCAGGCCAAATGCTGCTGAAAGATGGAGTACAATTAGGAACTGAACATCGACCATTGCATGTGGCAGTGCAGAGGTCATTTCATGGAGCGACTAGGGCGAGAGTCTGCTAGAAGGACTCAGCAGAGAACGGGAGATAGAGTCAGCACACAGAGATAACGCTTTCAGGAATTTTACAGAGAATGGAAAGAAGCACATGAGATAGTAGCTGGGGGAGAAGTGAGGCTAAGAGACTTTATCGCATGGGAGAAACGTTACTAAATTAATATATTGTTGGGAGTCATCTGGGGAGGGGAGGAACTGCTGGTGCAGGGGCGCAGGGGAGCTGCTGCCGCCCCGCCTGAGAAGCCACGGGTGGTGGATCCAGAGCTCCAGGGAGGCCTGGCTTTGGCTCTGAGCCTAGACCATTGATCTGTGGTGAGAGGAGAGGGCACAGGGTGGGGACACAGATGTAGGGAGGCGTGTGGTGTTGCCTGGGCTGGGAGGTGGAGGTCCACTCTTAAATACTCCTTCTGGTTTCTCGATGATCAGAAATGAGATTAGCAGCTGAGGCTAAGGATGGAGGAGGAAATGCTGGAGGTTTGAGGAAAGAGGAGAAAGTCTGAACAGCCTTTCTGAAGAGAAAGCAAGAGAGAGAGAAAGAGGGAGAATGGTCAAGAGCAACACAGAAGAATTTTTAGGAAACAAAAAGGGCTGTGTGATCACGAATTTTGAAGCGAGGCTGTTTTTTTCCCCAGGCACACTGAGCTAAATGGGTGCAGGTTCCAGCTTATAAACATTTGCTCTGTTTTTTGGCCTTTTTCACAAAACCAATATTTTCCTTTAGGCCTATAATCCCAGCACTTTGGTAGGATGAGGCAGGCAGATCACCTGAGGTCAGGAGTTCAAGACTAGCCTGACCAACATGGTGAAACCCCATCTCTACTAAAAATACAAAAAAATTAGCCAGGCATGTGGCAGACATCTGTAATCCCAGCTGCTTGGGAGGCTGAGGCAGGAGAATCGCTTGAACCTGGGAGGCGGAGGTTGCAGTGAGGTTGCAGTGATCGTGCCAGCGCACTCCAGCCTGGGCAACAGAGCAAGACTCCATCTTAAAAAACAAATTTGCTTTATTGACCAGGTCAAATATATTTTTTCTCCTTTTAACTTCTGCCTTTATTAATTATTTCCTTAAGGTCTCCCAGGTTTGGGAGTTGAATATTTGATTCCTTTATCATTAGGGGTTTCTTTCTTTTTGTTTTTGTTTCATTTTCTTTGAGACAGAGACTGACTCTGTCACCCAGGTTGGAGTGCAGTGGCACGATCTTGGCTCACTGCAACCTCTGACTCCTGGGTTCAAGGGATTCTCCTGCCTCAGCCTCCCAGGTAGCTGGGAATACAGGTGCGTGCCACCATGCTCGGCTAATTTTTTGTATTTTTAGTAGAAACGGGGTTTTACCGTGTTAGCCAGGATGGTCTCGATCTCCTGACTTCGTGATCTGCCTGCCTTGGCCTCCCAAAGTGCTGGGATTACAGGTGTGTACCACTGCGCCCGGCCTCTTTCTTAGTTTCCAGTAAATTCACATAAAGTAACAAATTTTCCTTTGAGTTGCTTTTGTCAATATCTTGCAGGGTTTGATAGATACTTTTCATGTTGAAGCGTCTTTCTTTTCTTTTCTTTTTTTTTTTTTTTTGTAAGTAAATAGAGATGGGTTCTGTCTGTTACCCATGCTGGTCTCGAACTCCTGGGCCCAAGTGATCCTCCCAGGCCTCAGCCTCCCAGAGTGCTGGGATTACAGGCGTGAGCCATTGTGCCCGGCCTCATGTTGAAATTTCTATCTAAAGAGTCTGTAATTTTGATATTTATTCCCCCTTTGCTCTCTGACTTGAGTACTTTATTTTGTTAAGTTTTGGTTAATTTCTAATTTTATTTTATTGGGGTCAGTGAGTATGCTCTGTGTGACTGTTGCTTTCTGGTATGTTTTTGAGTTTTTCTTTTAATTTTTTGAATTTTTTGGAGCTTTTTTGACCCTAACATTTGGGAATGCATATAGCACTGTAAACTCATTCTCTAAATAAATAGCGATGAAATATAAAAAGAGCAAAATTTACTTATTTAAGTATCCTCAAAGACATGAAACATATTTCCATGGACGCAACACCAAGTGGGGACTTGGCCTGAAGACATTAAAGCGCTGGACTCAGGTAGGGAAGGCTGGGAGTTTGACTCTGGTTAATAGGAACTAAAACTGCCCACAGAAGACAAGGCAGTAGCCCTGAGGCAGGATTCCTGGCTCCAGAAATGAGGAAAGAGAAGGCTGTGCTGATCCCTGCCTAGAACTAAAGCTTAGGCTTTTAGGGAGTGGGAGGGTGGGGGAAATGAGCTAAGTAAGTGACTGAAAGGGTCCCAGAGTTCTGGTGGAGAGAATGGTAGCGTTGCTGGGCAGGGTGGACCAAGGCTGCCCAGGTGAAATAAGCCTGCAAATAGTAATCCCAAATTCAACAATCCAAAGATAAGCACATGATAAGTAGGGTGGCATATCTCCTGCTTTCCCAGAAATAATCTCAGTGCACAATGTTAGTCCCAGCATCATACTACTGTCAGCCTCATTCATTCTTACAGTTCCTGGTTTGGATGATCAATTACATGGTCACCTAACATATGAAATGAAAATAGTAGAGCAAGGCCGGGCATAGTGGCTCATGCTTGTAATCCTAGCACTTTGGGAGGCCGAGATGGGAGGATCACTTGAGGCCAGGTGTAAGAGGCCAGCCTGGGCAACACATGGAGACCCTGTCTCTACAAAAACATTAAACGTAACTGGGCATGGTGGCATGTGCCTATAGTCCCAGCTACTCAGGAGGATGAGGCAGGAGGATCACTTAAGCTCAGGGGCTGGAGGTTATAGTCAGCCATGATTGCACCACTGCACTCCCGCTTGGTCAAAGCAAGAAGACCCTGTCTCTAAAAAAATAAAAAGAATAGGCCAGGCAGATGGCTCACGTCTGTAATCCCAGCACTTTGGTAGGCTGAGGTGGGTGGATCATGAGGTCAGGAGATCAAAGCCATCCTGGTTAACACCATGGAACCCTGTCTCTACTAAAAATACAACAAATTAGCCAGGCGTGGTGGCACATGCCTGTAGTCCCAGCTACTCGGGAGGCTGAGGCAGGAGAATTGCTTGAACCCAGGAGTTGGAGGTTGCGGTGAGCTGAGATCATGCTACTGCACTCCAGACTGAGCAACGGAGTGAGATTCCATCTCAAAAAAAGAAAGACAAAAATAATAAAAAAATTAGCTAGCCATGGCAGCAAACACCTGTAATCCCAGCTACTCAGAACTGAGGTCGGAGGATCATTTGAGTCCAGGAGATCGAGGCTGCAGTGAACTGAGGTCGTACCAGTGCACTCCAGCCACAACGGCAGAGGGAGGCCCTATCTCAAAAAAAGCAAGAGTTGGGGCTGACTTAGCATTTAGATGTAGATTACATATATACTGCTTTAGATATAGCTCATAATTCCTGATGTAAAGCATTTTCATCATTTTTATTTTATAGGTATTCTAAAATTTTGGTTTTGATCTGTCTTAATGTAGTTTTAAAATTTGAAGTGGGAAGTACGAGAGTTTTATTTATTTAATTATTTTTCCCTGAGATGGAGTCCTGCTCTGTTGCCCAGACTAGAGTGCATACAATCTCTGCTCACTGCAAACTTCACCTCCCAGGTTCAAGTGATTCTCCTGCTTCAGTCTCCTGAATAGCTGGGATTACAGGCATGTGCCACCATGCCTGGCTAATTTTTGTATTTTTAGTAAAGATGGGGTTTCACCATGTTGGCCAGGCTGGTCTCGAACTCCTGACCTCGTCATCTGCCCGTTTCGGCCTGCCAAGGTACTGGGATTACAGGCGTAAGCCATCTGCGCCCCGGCCCAGAGTTTTAAAATGTCCAGGTGGTAGAGACTTTTGTTTCTGATTTTTTAATTAATTTTTAGTTTTATTTCATTGTGATCAGAGATCGGTGTTTTCTGTACCATCTGTACCATTCTTTTTTTTTTTTTTAAAGAGATAGTCTCTTGTTCTGTTATGCAGGCTAGAGTGCAGTGGCACAATTATAGCTCATTGCAGCGTCAACCTGCTGGGCCCAAGTGATTCTCCTGCCTCAGCCTTTCAAGTAGCTGGGACTACAGGTGTGAATCACCATGTCTGGCTCATTTATTTTTTATATTAAAAAAATTTTTTTTAGAGATGATGTCTCACAATGTCGCCCAGGCTGGTCTTCAGCTACTGACCTCAAGTGATCCTTCTACCTTGGCCTCCCAAAGCACTGGGATTACAGGCATGAGCCACTGCGCCTGGCCTGGATTCCAGTTCTTATTCTTATTAATTTTTTTCTGTGTCTAGCCTGTAACACTTTTTACTTTTGAAATACTTGTTTTTTCTTTGCAGCATAAAATGGGATCAACTTTTGTGAATGTTTGATGGGCACTCAAGGGTAGTGTGTCCTCTGTTTTCAACATACAGATTTTGATAGTATCAATGAGATATAATTTGTCAATGATACTATTTATGCCTTCGGTGACCTTAGATGTATTTTGATCTAACATAATCTGAAGAGGGTAAATTAGAATCTTTTGTTACTATCGTGTTTTAATTTCTCCTTATTTCTCTGAAGTCCTGCTTTATTTAATAGCACCATGTTACTTGTGCATGAATATTCACTTGTCTTATATTCTTGGGAATTGCCCCATTTCATCATAAAATGACTTTTGTTGTCTCATTTCATGTATTCAACCTTTGCCCTGAATTTAACTTTATCTGATATTATGACAACCCTGCTGATTTTTGTTTGTTACCCCAATAAATCTTTGCTCTTTCCATCTTTTCTGAACCCTTTATTTTAGGTAAACCCCTTGAATTAAGAGAACCAAGTTTTGCTTCGTGATTAAATCTGAAAATCTTTATCTCGCCATAGGTGAGTTGAGCCCTGTTTGTGTGACAGCTTTATTATGCTATGTTTCATAGCCTTTTGGGGTCTTTTTTTCACTCTTGTATTGCATATTTCGTGTTTACTGTGTTTTGTGTTCCTTCTGATAATTTGGAAGGTTTGTATTTTTATTTATTTATTTATTTATATTTTATTTATTTATAACCATACTCTGCAATATGCCTCATCTTCTATTTCTTCCGACTGTCTGTTAACTCCCTATTCTGAATAAAGGCGATGTTGTGCTTTTCCTCTTTTTTCTTTTTTTTTGAGACGAAGTTTCACTCATGTTGCCCAGGCTGGAATGCAATGGTGTGATCTCAGCTCACCGTAGCCTCCGCCTCCCAGGTTCAAGCAATTCTCCTGCCTCAGCCTCCCAAGTAGTTAGGATTATAGGCATGAGCCACCACTGTCAGCTAATTTTGTATTTTTAGTAGAGATGGAGTTTCTCCATGTTGGTCAGGGTGGTCTCGAACTTCCAGCCTCAGGTGATCTGCCTGCCTTGGCCTCCCAAAGTGCTGGGGTTCCAGGGGTGAGCCACTGTGCCTGGACCTTTACTCTCTTTTCTTCTCCTCACCTAATGTAAATGATTTTATCCTTCTTTAGCGTTTGCTTTTTAAAAATAACTACATTTATAAATATCTTTATCACTTGATTTTTAAATCAGCTTTGAATGATATATTTTGATTCCTAGACATAAAAGATGTTAATTATACCATTTACACATTAGTAGGTTTATAAAATCATACATTCTGCTCTGTAACTACAATCCTACATTTATTTTACTTCTACTTCTGCAGTTAAAAGATTCGGGATTACTAATATCAACAGTTATTTTACCATAGCTTTTTCCCCTACCCGTTTTGTGGTATGTTAATGATCCTGCCTTAGTAGTTGCTTCAAGAATAATTTATAGAGCAGGGTGTGGTGGCTCATGCTTGTAATCCCAGCACTTCGGGAGGCAGAGGTAGGAGGATCACTTGAGGCCAGCAGTTCAAGACCACCCTGAGCAACATAGTGAGACCCTGTCTCTACAAAATAGTTAAAAAATTTCCCAGACATGGCAGCGTGTACCTATAGCCTCAGCTACTCAGGAGACTGAGGCAGGAGGATTGTGAGAGCCCAGAAGTTTGAGGCCACAGTGAGCTATGATTGTGCCACTGCACTCCAGTCTGGGCAACAAAGTAAGACCCTATCTCTTTAAAATAATAATAATAATTTATGAAAATTGTATTCCCTGAGTTTTTCATGTTTAAAAATATTTGTGGACTTTATCCTGTAAAAGTTTGAGTATAAATGTCTTGGGTAATATTTTACTTCTTGAAGACTGTATAAGTATTGTCTTCTAGAATTGAATGTTGCTGTAATGACATCAGAAGTCAGCCTGATTTATTTTTCCTTAGAAATGTGGTAACTGCTGTGCTGCTCCAAGAATTATCTCTTTGTTTACAAAATCCAGAAATCTCACTGCTATACATTTTGGATTTATTATTCTGGGCCGATATTTCCTGGGACACAAAAGATTGATGCTATAGATTTAATTCTTCTCTCTCTCTCTCTTTTTTTTTTTTTTTTTTTGAAACGGAGTCTCACTGCCACCTAGGCTCACTGCAACCTCTGCCTCCCAGGCTCAAGCAATTCTTCTGCCTCAGCCTCCCGAGTAGCTGGGACTACAGGGGCATGCTGCCACACCTGGCTAATTTTTGTGTTTTCGTATTTTTAATTTTTGTATTTTTAATAGAGATGAGATTTCACCATGTTGGCCAGGCTGGTGTCAAACACCTAACCTCAAGTGATCCATCCTCCTTGGCGTCCCAAAGTGCTGGGATTATAGACGTGAGCCACCATGACTGGCCTCAATTCCTCTATTTCAAAATTTTTCTTAAGTTAAAAACATTTATCAGGTCTTCCCCCACCTTGGTAGAGGGCTCTGGCTTTCTCTTGCTTGATCTCAAGTGACTCTGTCAGCCTCCACCTGGTTTATGGTCTGGAGTTTTAATTTGTAGTTTTAATAAAGATAGTGCTTATGTTTGTGTTTCTCGTATTTTTTGGTACTCTTGGGTAATTTGCAAGATCCCCACATCTACACCAGAAGTCCATTTTCAATTGTTTTCTTCAGGCTGTTTATTTTATTTTGTATTTATTTATTTATTTTATTTTTGGGATCGAGTCTTGCTCTGCCACCCAGGCTAGAGTGCAGTGGTGCGATCTCAGCTCACTGCAACCTCTGTCTCCTGGGTTCAAGAGATTGTCCTGCCTCAGCCTCCCAAGTAGCTGGGATTATAGGCACCCATCACGTTTTAATTTTTTCAGAGACAGGGTCTTGCTTTGACCAGGCTGGAGTGCAGTGGTGCAATCATGGCTGACTATAACCTCCAGCTCCTGAGCTCAAGTGATCCTCCTGCCTCATCCTCCTGAGTAGCTGGGACTACAGGCACATGCCACCATGCCCAGTTACTTTTAATGTTTTTGTAGAGACAGGGTCTCCATATGTTGTCCAGGCTGGCCTCTTACTCCTGGCCTCAAGTGATCCTCCCACCTCGGCCTCCCAAAGTGCTAGGATTATAAGCATGAGCCACTGTGTCGCAGCCTTGTTCTATTTCATATGTTAGGTGACTATGTAATTGATCATCCAAACCAGTAGTAGTATGATGCTGTGACTAACATTGTGCACTGAGATTATTTCTGGGAAAGCAGGAGATATGCCACCTTGCTTATCATGTGCTTATCTTTGGATTGTTGAATTTGGAATTTCTTTTCTTTTTTTTTTTTTTGTGGTGCTGGCTCACTCTGTTGCCCAGGCTGGAGTGCAATGGTGTGATCTCAGCTCACTGCAACCTCCACCTCCCGGGTTCAAGCAATTCTCCTGCCTCAGCTTCCTGAGTAGCTGGGATTACAGGCACCTGCCACCATGCCTGGCTAATTTTTGTAATTTTTTAGTAGAGATAGGGTTTCACCAGGCTGGTCTCGAACTCCCTACCTCAGGCTATTTGGCCTCCCAAAGTGCTGGGATTAGCGGTGTGAGCCACGCACCCGGCCCTGAATTTGGAGTTTCTGTTGGCAGGCTTATTTCAACTGGGCAGCCTTGATCCACCCTGCTCAGCAATGCTACCTTTCTCTCCACCAGGCCTCTGGGACCCCTTCACTTATTTCACTTCTTTCTTACTCTGAAAGAAAGCAGAAAAAAGGAATAAAGATAAAAGCAGAAATAAAGTAATTAGAAATGTTAAATTAGGTTTAGCCTGAAGCTGCCTCCTTAACATATTTTAAGTTCAACCTGTAGGTTCCTTCCTACATAGTAAACTGTAACCTAACAATGTGCAAACAGACTGTAACTTACACTTCTGCCATCAACTGTTCAGACCCTGTTCAAATAAGCCAAAAGCTGAGCTGTAACCCATCTGGCTGTTTTCTGCACCTCACTTTCATTTTCTGTATGTACTTTCTTTTTTCTGTCCACAAATTCTCTCTGACCACGTGGCAGTCCTGAAATTACTCTTAGCCTATTCTGCTTTAGGGCAGCTGCCAGATTTAGGAATCAAATCATTCTGTGCTCAAACCGTGTCTTCAGTTTTCTTTTAACAGGGAACAACAACAACAGAAGTAGTAGATGAAGCTTCAAGTTAGGCTAAAAAGAAAGGAAAAAAAGAAAAAGCAAAAAAAGGAGAAAAATATTTTTAAAAGAAGAAAAAATCTTCAGTATAACTGAAAACATAAATCTAAGAGTTGGTTCTTTGAAAAAAAAAATACCATTTTAAAAGTTAACAAAATAAAGCAAGCAAAATTACCCAAAATAAGGTATTTGTGAGAAGTTAAAAGGTTCAAAAAAGACGACTTTCCTCAACTTTATGCTCATAAACTTGAATATCCGGCAAATAAAGGATAACTTGTTTTAAGAAATACATGCTTTATCAAAATTAACTCTAGAAGAATTTTTAAAATGTAAATTATAAAATTGCCACAAAAGAAACATTTCTAGCCTTTAAAGAGTTACCTTCCCCAAAGAAAGCATCAGGCTGGAAGGGCCATTTTCAACCGGGAAATGATCAAACCTCAAAAAATAGATAATTTTAATTTTAATGCTCTTTAAATTGTTCAGAGTACAAGGAAAAAGCAAAAGCGCCTTTTTTTTTTTTTTTTTTTTTTTTGGTAGAGATGGGGGTCTCACTATGCTTCCTAGACTGGTCTCGAACTTCTAGCCTCAAGCACTCCTCCTATCTTGGTTCCAAATTTTTTGTGATGTGAGCATAAAATTTGGTTGATTTTGAAACCAAGCATTGGACATTCAAAAGAAAATTATTGCCCGTTTCATTTTTAATATCAACGCAAAACTTACAGACAAAATATTAGCAAACAGAATCAAACAGTATATTTTTAAGAATAAGACAAGTTTATTGCAGGGATAAACTGGATTTTTTATTAGGAATTTATTATAACTAGGACTCATGACTTCGGTATGGGGAAATCCGCGGTCACCCGGTTTGCTCATGCCTAGAGACATCTTCCTCCTCTTTCTCTCCGCCTTTCCAGTGAAAATTTCTTCAAGTTGCCTCTATCAAACCAAAGCTTCATCCCTCTTCTTTTGTTAACTTTCCTCCTCTCCTCTCAGAACAAAGGGGGTGCTGCTGACCAGCCCAGGCCTTCGTATTTGGGCCGGGGTCATTCTTCCTTGCGGGGCAGTCCTGTCCTTCAGTTGGGATCTCCAGATCTCCCTAGATGTCCCCGGGGCGGCGGGGAGGGGCAGCACCCTCCCTGGTGGAGAACCGCTGGTCTAGGCTCTCCCCTCTACCTGTGCACCGCATCCTGCCAGGGTTGGTTAGTCTCCCTGGATCCGCTCCTTCCTCCTCGTTTGATCCTCACGCCCTCAAATATGACCGAAGGTCCTGTTATTTCACTAAAGTCTTAGGCCATTTCCATGTCAAGAAACACAGTGGCACTTTCCAGCCCCTGGCCATGAGGCACCCTGGAGGGGGAGCGGTGAGGGAAGGAAGATGCTGAGTGGGATGTTGACCTTGCAGAGTTCCAGGCGCCTCCGCGGTGTCCTGGAGGAGGCGCTGGGCGGGAGGGGGCAGCGGGGCGGAGGGTAGGGGTCGGGTGCAGCGAACCCCTTGCACGGGGGGAGGTGAGGCCGTGAGCACAGCTCTCACACTGGAGGGCGCCTCGGAACGCCTTGAAGGGCTCGCTGGCCTGCGGACGGCTGGATCCACCTTCAGGCTTTTAGTGCAGGAAAAACCGAAGAGCCTCGGGGGGGCGAAGACTGCATTTTCTCGGTTCCCAGATGAGGCTGAAGCTGCTGGTCCCGGCACCACCCTTAGAAAACCGCCAGTCTAGAGTGCGGAAATGGGTCCCAGGTCTGGCCTGGGGCGCCCCAACATCGATTATCTGCGACGGGAGGAGGAGCAGCTACGGAGATGAGAGCCGCAGCGCCCGGAGAGAGGGGCCCCAGCGGCCAGCTGAACCAGGACGGCGCAGGCGGAAGTGCCGGCGGCGGTGCCGGGACTACAGCTCCCAGCGAGCCCCGCGCGGCTCGCGCTCGCCCCCTGGCGGCGCTGGCGGGAGGCGCCGGCGGAGCGCGGGTCCCTCTCCTGAGCATCAGTGAGCGCCGGGAGCCGCGGCGGTTGCGGGCTGCGGCGCTGAGCCAGCAGGGCCGGTGAGTAGGAGCCGCGCCGCCCGCCTGCCCGCCCGCCGGCCGGCTCTCTGCGCCTCAGCCGCCTGGTCTGCAGGGGTGGGCGGGCGCGGGGGTCCGGCAGTCCGTCGCGGGGGCACGGGACTGCATTTCTGGGGAGGCGCGCTGCGTCTTTGCCGCAGGGGCCCCGGTGCCTTCGGCGCGGGTCCTGTCCCCGGCCCAGGAGGGACGTCCTGTCCCGTCCTGCCCGACCCGGAGCGGAGGGACCGGTGCCGCAGGTGGCCGCGGCAGGTGGCCGCGGCAGGTGGCCGCCTCCTCCCCTCCGTGCCTGAGGGTTGTCGCAGGGACCCGGGACTGAGGGCCAGGTGGCTCCCGACAGCTGCGGCCCTGGAGGCCACCCCAGCCGCGATGGGACAGGTGCGCGGGCACGCCCGGCCCCGGCTTCTGGGTGCCGGGAGCCTCTCGCACCCTCCCTGGTGCTGCCCTGGGGGTGCTGCGTGGTGCAGAGGACCGGGAAGCCCTTGGCCCTCGGCGTCCACCGCGCTCCCGCCCCTTCCTGGCCCGGGTGGCCGGAGGAGGGTGCGGGCTGCACATCCCGGGTCAGCTGGGCCACCGCGGCGCAGTGCACCTGGCGGGCCCGGGGGAGCGCGCGGTGCCCGTGGGTGTCCTGGTGGTGCGGACCTGCGGGCGTGCGGCAGTAACGACCTCCTTCCCCAGTGTCCGTGCAAGAAAATTAGTGTTATGTGCTTGCTTTTTTTTTTTTTTTTAAAAGAAGTTTGACTCTGAATATCTTATTTTGCTGGAGCCCCGTTTGCCAGCATGTAAGTTTATGTAATAAACGGCATACAGTCGGGAAAAAAATCTTCCTGTGAAGGTGCTCTTCCTTGCCCTCTGCAGGAAGAGTTACGCCGAGCTGGTGACAGGCTTATCCACCAGTAACGGTAGGAGCTGCAGGCAGCAGATAAAGTGTTTTTTGAGTAAGGGCACAAGTCAGCCCTTCAGGACAATTTTTGTTTTGGAAAGATTCTGTTATCCGGTGTCAAACACCGTGTTCTTTCAGTGTTGAAGATGGGGGAGGAGGGAAGAGCAAAGGCTTGTCAATCCTAATAACTCAACAGAAATTAGCTTTGCAGGATTAACTCTCCAAGCAAGCGAGCTGAATTTGGTAGTCCAAACTACAGCTGAAGCTGAGCGTCCATACTAAGCCCTGTCTCAGTTTTAATAGTTTTTCGGTTCATTGGTTCGCCTCTTCCAAATGGGTGATCTTACTGTCTGTTAACAGATGTCTCGCACCTTTGTACTTTATTTCTTGTCTTCCACGGATTACTCTCGCTGCAGTGTTGACGATTAAGGTTGAATAGGACTCCTGGTCTCGGGCCTGTTTTTAGGGAGCATTCCCTCTGTATCTTCACCGAGTGTATTCTATTCCATGAAGTACATTTTTGTTTATGCCTAATCACTCAAAGTTTGAAAAGTCAGGGGTGGGTGTTGGTTTTTTTCCCCCAAATGCTTTTGTGTGGCATAGATTTTCGTCTTAAAATTGTTAACATAAGTGGTCACGTTGCTAGATTTTCTTTCTCTAAAACCCTGGGCTAATTTAAAATGCACTTTTGGATGGTCTGTTCACATCAATAAGCTAGCATTTTATTTAGGGTTTTTGGTATCTGAGATTGACATATAACTTACCCGGGTTTTGTCTGTGTTCGTAATTAGGACTAGGCTGTCCTCTCTGATTAAATTGGGAAACTTTCCATCATTTTCCATGCTCTGCAATAGAAGAATTATCTGTTCCCTCAAGTTTGGCACAACTTTACTGCAGACTGCCTGCAGTGTTGCTGGTGTTTTTTTAGGAATTAAATACTGATGTTCAGTATTTAATTACCTTTTCATTTTTTTATGATAATTTATTTTTCTCAATTTTCTATTTCTTCAAAGTAAATTTAATATATGCTAGCATAATGTCATATATAGTATTCGGTTGTAAGAAAACAAACTCTTCCATATCTGTATGTTCTCTTTCTGATACAGTACTTTTTTGGTACCTTTTCTCTTTTTTATTGGTCAGACTTGCTTAGTGATTATTTTATTAATCCTTTCAAAGAACCAGCTTTTATTAACCAGGATTCATTGATTAATTCTATTGATTTTTATTTTTATATGTCGTTAATTTTTGTTCTTTATCTTTCTACTTGATTTGAATTTATTTTGTTCAAGTTTTAGCGGTTTGAACAGAAAACTTGGCTCATTTAATCAGTTAGTCCTTCTGAACAAGGCAAGGATTTCTAATTCTTTCATTCCCCTTATCTCACATTTGGCCTTTGCTGTATTTTTACTTTAACACTGCTGGTGAGACATTATTGCTATTTTTTTGGTAATGTTCTAGGTCAACATTTATTAGCTTTATCTACCTGTTTACCATTTTCTTCACTTTCCATTCCTTCTTGTATCACAGATACTTTTCTCTGGAACATTTTCCTTCTCCCTCAAATACATTCTTTAGAAATTACTTCAGTGATGACGAATTCTCTGTTTTTGTAATATCTGAAAATGCCTTTATTCTCCCTGTGTTCTTGAATTTTGGTTTCACCATGTTTCTTTCTTCTGTTGATTTCAGAGTTATTTCTATTTTTTTTTTCTTTTCTAACATTTAAAAAAGATGTTTTGTAGTTGCAAGGTTTTGGGATCTCTATTCTGCCAGAGTGTTGAAAGAAAAACAAAGATTAAAAACAGAAATTAATTTACAGTCCACTGTCAGTCATGACTGTTCCCTGTATCCTTAGTATACTGGGTGTACAGTTCTATATTCATCTCAAGTTTATTAATTATCATTCATGTTTTCTGCATCCTTAACTGATTTTTTTCTCTGTTTGACCTGTTTAATTGGAGAGTTGTATTAAAGACCTCCATTATGATTCTTGCAGAGTTTTTTGTTCTGTTTCTATGTTTAATATATGTTTCTTTCTTTAAATGTTACATTTTTGAAGCTGTTTTATGTGCTTAAAGGTTCACAGTTCTTGGTGAATTGTACCTTTTCAGAATAAACCAGCCATCTTATTTATTTTTGTTATTCATTCTTTTTATATTGCTATACTTGCTTTTTGTTAGCATTCATGTGGCATATCTTCTTCTATTCACTTATTTCCAGTTGTCTGTGTCTTGTTTGTTACTCTTACCATTAGCTTATAGCTGGATTTCATTTAATTAATCTTTGTTTTTAATAAATATTGTGGTAAAATAACAAAATTTATTTATTTATTTATTTTTTTTACCATTTACCACTTTTAAGTGTACAGTTCACCAATGTTAAGTGTGTGCACATTGTTGTGCAACCAATCTCCAGATTTTTTTCACCCAACAAAATTGAAATTCTGTATCTATTACTCCAGCCCCTGGCAACCACCATTCTGCTTTCTGTCTCTATGAATTTGCCTATTTTAGGTACCTTGCATGAGTATCTAATATAGCACCTCACATAGTATTTTTCTTTTTATGACTGGCTTATCTTGTTTAATATAATGCCCTCAAGGTTCATCCATGTTGTAGCATGTGTCAGAATTTTCTTCCTTTTTATTGCTAATATTCCATTGAATGTATATAACACATTTTGCTTATCCATATATTCGTCAATGGAGATTTGTGTGGGTTCCACATCATAGCTGTTATGAATAAAGCTGCCATGACCATGTGTAAATGAATATTTCTTCAAGACCCTGCTTTCAATTATTTGAGTATATACCCAGAAATAGAATTGTTGGATCAAGTAGTACTTCTATTTTTAATTTTTTGATGACCCAGCATACTTTTTTCCACAGAGGCTGACCATTTTATAGTCTTACCAGCAATGCATGAGAATTGCAGTTTTTCTACATCCTTGCTAACATTTGTTATTCTCTCTCTTATTTTTTGATAGCAGCCATCCTTACGGATGTGAAATCCTAGTCTTTTAATAGGTGGCTTTAACTCACTTATATTTATTTTTATTACTGATATTTTGGAGTTTATCACTGCTATCTTATTTTATGTTTTTGATTTCTTTTCTTTCTTTTTTTTTTTTTTTTGAGACAGAGTTTCACGCTGTCGCCCAGGCTGGAGTGCAGTGATGCAATCTCAGCTTGCTGCAACCTCTGCCTTTTGGGTTTAAACAGTTCTCCCATCTCAGCCTCCTGGGTAGCTGGGATTATAGGCCTGTGCTCCCATGCCCAGCTAATTTTTGTATTTTTAGTGGAGATGGGATTTAACCATATTGGCCAGGCTGGTCTCAAACTTCTGACCTCAAGTGATCTGCCCGCCTCTGCCTCCGCCTCCCAAAGTACTGAGATTATAAGTATAGGCCACTGTGCCCGGCTCATTTCATTCTCACTGCTGTATATATGCCATGCCATTGTATATATCCCTAATGTAGATACACATTTAACTTTGGCAGTTGGTTGTTTGCAGTTTTGGACTATATGAATAGTGAGTGCATGAACACTCAAGTACATACATGTCTTTTGTTGAGAGAGTGTATGCATTTCTGTTGAGTGTGTATCTGGGAGTGGAATTGCTTGGTCATAGACTCTGCATATGCTCAGTTTTAGTAGATACTAGCAAACAGTTTTCAGTAGTGGTTGCACCAACTTATTGATCCCAGAAGTAAATGTGGTTGCTCCACATTCTTGCCTACTCTTGGTAATTTCTGTCTTTCCTCTTTTAGTATTCTGATGGATTTTGTGGTTTTAATTTGGATTTTCCTGATGATAAATGAATTTGCGTTCTTTTGGTACCCTTAGTTTTTCACTCATATCTGAACAGTTTTTTCTCTTGCTGTTAAAAGGTAATCCGTTTATGTGAACTCTCCATGAGTAAAGCAAAACAGAATCTTGCATGATTTTAATTCTGTCTCATGTTAAGATCATATTAAAGTTCTGGGTTTTCATACATTATGCATAAACAGTTATGTAGGTAAACTGTAAATTTTTCTGATTATTTGCTCATCATTGATGCTTTTATCTTCTTTGTTTTGCTTAGTGAGTAAGGACTAAAAATGTTTATTTTGTTTTGTTTTCAGAGATTCTGTGAGTGGTAAACTTTCTGAATCCTTGCATGTTTAAAACATGTTTTTTATTTTGCTTTTCCATGTGAATATTCTTGGCTAGGTATAGGATTCTACCTTAAAATCATCTGAATTTTGAAGGTACTACTTTGTTATCTGCTGGTCTCTAGGAAGAAGTCCATGCGCTCTGATTCTTGTTTCTTTGTAGTTAGCCTGTTTCTTTTCTCTGAATCTTTACAATTTTTATTCTTTTTCCTTGGTATTCTGAAATTTAACTACTATTTGTCTAGAAGTGGATCTTTTTCTTTTTCTCTCTTTTTTTTTTTGAGACGGAGTCTTGCTGTGTTACGCAGGCTGGAGAGTGGCATAATCTTGACTCACTACAGCCTTCACCTTCCAGGTTCAAGTGATCCTCCTGCCTCAGCCTCCCAAGTAGCTGGAATTACAGGTGTGTATCAGCACGCTCGGCTAATGTTTGTATTTTTAGTAGAGACAGGGTTTCATCATGTTTGCCAGACTGATCTCGAACTCCTGACCTCAGGTGATCTGCCCACCTCTGCCTCACAAAGTCCTGAGATTACAGGCGTGAGCCAACGGGCCCAGCCAGCACGCCTGGCCTAAGAGTGGATCTTTTTTGTTCTTCCTGCTCAGCATTTGATAGTCCCTTTCATTCTAAAGATTAATCCACATATCTGTGGCACTGGAGAAGTTTTGAGTGTTTCCTTGCCTCTATTCTATTTTCTGCTTTTGGAATTATTCTTACTTGGGAATTAGAATATCTTGATTTGTCTTTCATGTTTCTTAAAATAAGCATTTATTTTCTCTCAAATGTGCTGTCTTTTTAAATTAAATTAAAAAAAAAATCTTTTTACGAGACAGGGTATTGCTCTGTTGCCCAGGCCTGGGGTGCAATGGTGCGGCACACTGTGACCTAGAACTCTTGGACTCAGGTCCCCTGCCACTGTGCCCAGCTCAGATGCTCTTTTTATCTTTATGGGCTGCATTCTGGGATGTTCCTTGACCTGATTTTGCAGGTCGCCAATCTAATATTTAGATTTATTCAGTCAACTCTCTAGCCCATCTCTTGAGTGTTTATGTTTGTTTGTTAGTTTGTTTTTTGAGTGTTTTAAAATATTGATTATCATATTTTTAACTTTCCGGGTCTCTACTTTCAAAGATTTAACTTTTGAAATAGATAAGATAATCAGTGTTCAAAACCAGACTGTATTAAAAAGGTGTAAAAAGCCAGGCACGGTGGCTCACACCTGTAATCCTAGTACTTTGGGAGGCCGAGGAGGATGGATTGCCTGAGCTCAGGAGTTGGAGACCAGCCTGGGCAACACAGTGAAATCCCATCTCTACTAAAATATAAAAAATTAGCCAGGCATGGCTGTGTGCGCCTGTTGTCCCAGCTACTCGGGAGGCTGAGGCAGGAGAATTGCAAAACTATGGTGGAGGTTGCAGTGAGCCGAGATCACGCCACTGCACTCCAGCCTGGGCGAGACTCTGTCTCAAAAAAAAAAAAAAAAAAAAAAAAAAAAAAAAGGTGTAAATGACAGGCATCCCCACCATTCCTATCCTCTTTCTTCTCTTGCCTTACAAGCAGGTAACCATTGTTATTAGTTTCTTATGTATCCTTCCAAAGTTTCTTCATGCAAATACAAGCAAATATGAATCAGATTCTCTATGCCTCCTTTTTTGTACAAATAGTAGCATTGTTCTCTATAATAACGTGTTTTTATTTCACAGTATATCATAGAGATCATCACATACCCACTGCTTGCTCTTTATAGACATAATGTCCCCTCAGATCTTCCCAAGAATACCTAATAATTTCTTCTGTGTGCTCTCATAATTATCTTTGCTTGGGTATGTATGTGTTCTGTTGATTCGGTGTCCCCATTTCATGATATTGAATAAAAACTTCGTGATTCTTTGTGTGTGAGTCTTTGAAGTTTGAGAATTCCTGTTTCCTGTCTCTTCTTAGCCATACCCTGCCTCTTGTGATTGTTGAAGAGCTGTGGTGGGCTGCCAAGTGGAGTGTGTTTTCCTGGTGAGGGGGTTGGTTGTGGGGAAGGGTCCAACAGTCCTAGCCATTCTGATTGCAGTTCCCCAGTTAATCATCTTGTCAGATTCCACCTCTGCTCCTCTTCCTGTCTGCTGTTAGAAGCCTGTTACCAGAAACCCGTTACCATTTCCCACTGCACGACAGCCTCCTCCCAAGCTCATATTGGGCTGTGGTTTGCTCAGGTAGTCTGGTTCCAAGTACTTTTTACTTTTCAGAAATTTTCTAGACATTTTATTTGGCCATTGGCACACTTTCTTGTTTTCCAGGTTTCTTTTGATTTAGTGTTTTAAAAATATTCCTGCCATTCCGTTGAATTTTAAGACACTTGGAAGGCAGAAGTATGTGGTTAGTTTATTATCTTGGTCCAACCTCCAATACTATATATATATACACACACACACACACACACACGCACACATTAGAGACAAGGTCTTGCTCACTCCCAGGTTGGAGTGCATTGGGGCGATCATACCTCACTGTAACTTTGAACTCTTGGGCTTAAATGTTCCTCCTGCCTTGGCCTCCCAAAGCACTGGCATTACCAGCATGCGCCACCATGCCCAGTCCTTTCTTTTATAATTTATTTTAGTGTTGGGGGCCCCCGGGACCACGCTCAGATCTGGTGGTTCACTTGGAAGACTCAGCATGTGGTGTACTCATGGCTGTAATCTATTGCAGTGAAAGGATACAAAGCACAATCAGCAAAGGGAAAGCCAAGGGAAAGGTGCAGGGGGCCGAGTCCAAAGGAAGCCAGGCACAAGCTTCCAAGCATCATCTGCCAGTGTAGTCACACAGGATGTGCCTCACTCCCTGCTGACTCCCCTACCAAGGAGCTGTGACAGCAAGTGTAAAATGCTGTCTACCAGAGAAACTCATTAGAGACCCAACGCCTGGGGTTTTTATCGGGGGCTGGTCATGCAGACCCCCTCTGCCCAGCACATACCATATTCCACACTCCCTGAAGAAAATTAGTTCAGCATAAACCACACAATAATTTAAGCACAGTGAGTCCCTCTTTCCAGCTTAGATGGTGGGAACCCTCCTGAAATCTAAGTTGGCAGATAGGTAAACCATGCTTTTTTTTTTTTTTTTTTTTTTTTTGAGATGGAGTTTCGCTCATGTCATCCAGGCTGGAGTACAATGGCACAATCTCAACTAACTGCAACCTGCACCTCCCATGTTCAAGTGATTCTCCTGCCTCAGCCTCCCGAGTAGCTGGGATTTTAGGCATCTGCTACCACACCCAGCTATTTTTTTGTATTTTTAGTAGAGATGGGGTTTTGCCATGTTGGGCAGGCTGGTCTCAAACTCCTGACCTTAGGTGATCCGCCCGCCTCGGCCTCCCAAAGTGCTGGGATTACAGACCAGAGCCATCACGTCCTCCCAGATAGTGTTATTAAATGTTTTGGTTTGAAAGGCTTTTCAATTTCATTCAACCCGAGTGTGGGCTTAGATTGTCAAATCATCTTTTCTAACTGTACAGGTTGTATCTAGCCATAAGCTTGTAATTATTTTCCTCCCTTTGCCTGTTTTTAGACCTCAGGTGTGAGCAGTTGAATTAATTATATTCTCATTCTTAGCCCTTTGTCATCATTGGCACATGCAAGCCCCTCTGTAGTTTTGCTTGCTCAGGCATTTGTTGGTTCACCTATTCATTACATTTTGTCCCATTCCCATTCTCTTCTCCCCGCAGACAGCTACTCCAGTGAGGTTCATATAATGCTCTTGTGTATATACAGTTGACCCTTGAACAATGAGGGGCTTAGGGGAACTGATTCCCTGCACAGTTGGAAATCTGTGTATAACTTTTGACTCTCCCAAAACTTAACTACTGACAGCCTACTATTGACTGGAAGCCTTACCCATAACATAAACAGCCAATTAATGTTTATTTTGTGTGTGATGTGTGTTATATACTGTATTCTTACAATAATGTAAGCTAGAGAAAGGAAAATCTTATTAAGAAAATCATAAGGAAGGGAAAATGTACTTTTTATTAGTTACTTGGAAGTGGATTATCATAAAGGTCTTCATCCTTGTCGCCTTCACGTTGAGCAGGCTGAGGGGGTGGAGGAAGAAGAGGGATTGGTCTTGCTGTCTCAGGGGTAGCAGAGGTAGAAGAAAATCCACATATAAGTGGACTCATGCAGTTCAAACCTGTGCTGTTCAAGGGTCAAGTGTATACTGTTTTGTGTGCATATATTTTAATTCATGTAAATTAAAAATATACACGTAATTCTAAAACGTGTATACTGTTTTGTGTGCATATATTTTTAATTTACATGAATTAAAATATATGCACACAAAACAGTATACACGTGACCCTTGAACAGTAAGGTGTCATGTGCTAGCCTTTATTCTGTATCTTAGCATTGTCATTTACCACCCATCCCTGTTACTTGGTGACTCTCTGGTCTTAGTATCTACCACATTTTGCCCATCTTCTCTGCTGGAGATGGACAGCAAGGTTGATTCCCACTCCCAGCAATGCTGAATGAACCTCTTGGACATGTCTCCTTATGGACTTGTATGAGAATTCCTTGGGATTTAGACCCAGCAGTAGGACTGTCTTGTCATGGCATGTGCCTGTACTTAATATAACCAAGTACTGCCAGTTCACTCTCAAGGGTGGCTGCACCACTACCTTCCCCAGCAGCGCGCAAGGATTCCAAAGGCCCTGATCTTTGTATGTGCGTGGTATCATTCAGCTTTCTAGACTTTAGCAGTCTTCCGCTTTTTACGTGCGTCGCTCTGCTTACTGCTGAGTGTGAGAATGTCTTTATATATGCTTGTTATCTTTTTGAGTTTCCATTGACGTAAATTGCCTGTTTGTGCCCTTTCCCCATGTTTCAACTGGAATCTCTGATTGGATGTCTTATGCAGTAGCTGCTTGTTGATGCTTTGAGAGTGCACAGAGTTTCTCCCGATATGTTATATGTCACCTTTTTGGTTGGTATCTTTGTTGGATAAGAATCCTTAATTCTATAACCTGAGTAATCAATCTGCCCCATGAACTTACTTAGTTTTACCTTTTGACATGTCTGTTGACAACATTTAGCAATCAAGATATTTCACATAAATATCCAGATTCCTAACCTCTCTTGAAAAAGTGAAAGGTATTTCAGTCCTGGCTAGAGTGACTCAGGGGTGAGTTCCTGCTGTAACTAGGGCCTGGGTTGCCTACCTTCCTGTCCTCACTCATTCTCTTGACCTCCGGGCCACTCGCATCATCAGACTTTATGACCAGCCCCTGCTGTGTGTTAGGCAATTCCTTGAGAATAAACAAGCATGGTGATGATGTTCTTAAGATTGCTTGGACATGATTTTGGGGTGGGTGGACTCGGCATTGAGAACACAGCAGTATCTGCTGTGTCTCCTGACACTATAGGATGGGTGTCAGCATGGCAATAGGATACTGACAGACTGTGTGCACCCTCTCTCTTCAATAATGATTCATTCTTTTCAACCTTTTCTGGATCAGCTCATTTCTTTTCACCAAAACAACAACAACAACAACAAACAAATCATGGTTTAGTGAAATTGCACATAAGCAACAGTTCTAAATGAGGGATCTGAAAACTTTTTCTGTGAAGAGCCATGGAGTAAATATTTTAGGCTTTGCAGGGCTGTATGTTCCCTTGGAATTACTCAGCTCTGCTCCTGTAGTGTGAAAGCTGCCATGGGCGGTATGGAAATGAACGTGATCTCTTCATTTGGTCTGGATTTGGGCTGCAGACTGCAGTTTGCTGTTCCATGTTCTAAACCATAGTCTTAGACTTAATTTTCTGCTAACGAATACATGGTAAGTACCTACTAGGTACTAGGTGCTGAGGTTATGGTGATGGACAAGATGCAAACCCAGTCTATTCAGCTTAATGTCTGGGTGAGGAGACACATGAGGGAGCAGGTAATTACTGAAGAGGATGGCAGGCCAGGACACAGGAGAGCACAGAATTGGGCAGCAGGGGTTGGGAGCAGGGCATGTCAGGTAAGACTTCCTAGAAGAAGATGAAGTCTAAATAAAGCGGGGAGAGGGTTAGGCAGGACGAGGCAAAGGTGTTTTTGAACCTCATCTGCAAATTCCATGAGGTGAGAGTTTAGCTCAATATAGCTGGAAAGTCGAGATTGGGTTCTGTGCTGATAGCAGGAATGACAAGAAAGAGACTGAATGAACAGTCCACACATGGCATTGTGAGTGCTTAAATAATACAGGGTTGATGATGATAACTCCTGTGCTATTAAAATGTGTCAGAAAAAAAAAAACATGGAAAGCATCTCAGTGAATTTTACAAAGTGTGATAGAGAGCAGTATATGAATACTGGGGGTTAGACATCTTTAAAAAATGAAAAAAAAGAGAACAGTATAAGCCCACAAATATAAACTGTAGACCAAATTTACATGTGATATGTATACAAATATCCTAAAATAGCAAAATGAGCTCAGAGAATATTAAAAGAGTAATAAACTTTGACCAGATAGGTTTTACTCTAGGAATTCCAGAATCGTTTGATATTAGGATGTATGTTAATTTAATACAAGGGGAAAGTTTAATAAGTTCTGTTTTATTAGTTTAATAAAACAGGGTAGCTATATAATCATCTTGAGAAATTCTGGAAAAGTATTTGAAAGAATTTGACTTTAAATCTTGTCATTTCTTGAAGTGCTTTCATTATTGTGCCTTCAGGGTGTACAGCATGGCTGACTTACCACTTTTTAATTTCTCTGGCAAATCTTTGCTCATTATTTCTATAACTTTTCGTCCATCTTGTCCTTTGTGAATCCATCCTTGTTCACTCTATGTGGAATAAGTTTTTCTCTTCTCTCTAGTCCACTTATACTCCATTCTTGCATTATCGGGATTTTCGGTTTCTCTCAATTGATTGCCGTTTTTGAGAGACAGAGATTAGGCACTGTAGAAAAAAGATAAATAAGACAGTACTCAGGTTTTTGCTCTTTACCCTCAGACTCTACCCTTCCGTATTTCTCTGTCTCAGAGGGAGGGGATTCCTACAAACTTCACTTTGCAGGGTCCCTTCCCAATTGCCTCTGGCCAAGTATGGCTAGTAGGAAGCACTAGTGGGAGATTGAAAGGTAGGAGGAGGGGAGAAGCCAGGTTTTTCCCCCCTGGTTTTCGGCTTTGCACGGTGTCTCTGGGGTGGTCCCATCTCCAGCCAAGGACTCTGACACTGGCTTGTGGACTCTGATAATACCCCCTCCTCCTTTATCCTTCCAGCTTCATGGGAATCTCTGGGTTGGCTCACCATCCCAACTGGCTTTTTAGTCCTGCTTTAAACCTTGTAATTAGTTCCCATTTTAATTTCCCTCTATTGAACTGCTTCTCTTGAATTCTATTTTCCTTAATAAACCTTGCCCAATGTAGATAAAAACCCTACTTCTGTGTGTTCACAATCTCATAGAGAAGCAGACATGAAAATGATATAGGTTTTGTCTATTCAGTGTTCCCTCTTCCCTTCTTTTGGAAGTAGACTTCACTTTGGGCACAGTAATCCACTATGACCCAGAATGAGCCCATCGAAATGTAGACATGGACACACGCAGAGAAAAGATGATGTGAATATTTTTTGCTGACATGTAATAATTATACATATGTATGAGGACAGAGTGATATTTTGATACATGTATGCAATGTGTAATGATTGAATCAGGGTAATTAAGATATCCATCATTGCAAACATTTATCATTCCTTTGGTTGGGAACATCCAAAATCTCTTCTACCTTTTTGAACATGTACAATATATTATTGGTAACTATACTCACCCTACAGTGCTACTGAACACTAAAACTTATTCTTCTTGTATAGCTGTGAATTTGTATCTATAAAATACCTTTTCCTGAGCATCCCCTTTTAATTCTATGACCCCATTTTCTTTTTAGCACCTACATCTGAGTGAGAACATGCACTGTTTATCTAGCAGAGATGGGATTTTTCCATGTTGGTCACGCTGGTCTCGAACTCCTGACCTCAGGTGATCTGTGCACCTTGGCCTCCCAAAGGGTTGGGATTACAGGCGTGACCCACTGTGTCTGGCTTCAACTGGGATTTTGATAAGGATTTTGTTGAATTTACAGATCAATTTGGAGAGCATTACCAATGCTAAGTCTTTTGGTTCATGAACACGGGATAGTTTTTCATTTATTTAAACCTTTAATTTTTTTTAACAGTGTTTTGTAGCTTCTAGAGTATAAGTTTTGCACTTATTTGGATACATTTATTTCTGAGTGTTTTTATTCCCTTCTATTCCTATCATGAAAGGGTGGTGGATTTTGTTGAATGCTCCTTCTATGTCTATTGAGATGATCATATGATTTTTATTCTATTGATATAATCAATTGACTTTCAGATAATAACGTTTTTTTTTTTTTTTTTTGTTTTTTTTTTTTTTTTTTTTTTTGATTCAGAGTCTTGCTCTTGTTGCTCAGGCTGGAGTGCAATGACATGATCTCGGCTCACTGCAACCTCCGTCTCCCAAGTTCAAGAGATTCTCCTGCCTCAGCCTCTTGAGCTAATTTTCCGTATTTTTAATAGAGACAAGGTTTCACAATGTTGGCCAGGCTAGTCTCAAACACCTGACCTCAGGTCATCCACCACCTCGGCCTCCCAAAGTGCTGGGATTACAGGCGTGAGCCACTCTGCCTGGCCTCAGATATTACATTTTTTAACCAACCTTTTATTCCTTGCGTAAATCCCATATGGTCATGGTATATAATTCTTTTTACATGTTGCTAAAACTGTTTTGCTAGTATTTTGTTGGGGATTTTCATATCCATATTCAGAAGAGATACCAGTAAGTATTTTTCTTGTGATATCTTTGCCTGATTTAGGTGTCAGGGTAATACGAGTCTCATAAATGAGTTGGGAAGTGTTCCCTCCTCCCTCCCTGCAACCTTGCTGAACTTGTTGATCAGTTATCACAGTGTCTTAGTAGTTTCCTTAGGATTTTCTAAATATAAGATCATATCACCTGTGAATAGAGATCCGTTCTATTTTTTGGAGGAGTTTGTAAAGAACTGATACTAATTTATAAGTTTGATAGAATTTCACAGTGAAATCTTCTGGGCCTGGGATTTTCTTTGTGATAGTTTCTTGATTGCCAGTTCAGCCTCTTCCCTTGTTATCGCTCATTCAAACGTCTTTCTTCTTGAGTAAATTTTGGTAGTTGGTGTCTTCCTAGGAATCTGTCTATTTCATCTAAGTTTTCTAATTTGTTGGCACACATTTGTTCATAATATTCTTTTCTCATCCTTCATTAGTAATGTCCTTTCTTTCATTTCTGATTCTAGTAATTTGAGTCTTCCTTCTTTTTTCTTTGTCAGTCTAGCTAAAAGGTTAACTTGGTTGATCTTCTTTTTGTCAATCTAGCTAAAAGATTAATTTTGTTAACTTGGTTGATCTTTTCAAAGAACTAACTTCTGGTTTTATTTATTTTTTCTATTGTTTCTCCACTTTTGATTTCATTATTTTTTGCTTTAATCTTTATTATTTCCTTCTGGTTGCTAGGAGTGATGCAACTACAAGCCAAGGAGCACTTAGTATTACTGAGAACCCCTGGAAGCTGGAAGAGACAAGGGAGGATTCTTTCCTAGAGCCTTCACAGGGAGCATGGCCCTGTACTCACCTTGAGTGAAGACTTTTAGCCTCCAGAATGGGGAGAGAATACATTTCTGTTGTGTTAAGCCACTCAATTTGTGGTAGTTGGTTACTGTAGCCTGAGGAAACTGATACAAACTTTTTAATTCCTTTATTTATTTTTTCACTGTGTTTATGTGAGTTATTTTTTAGTATCTAGGTTTTAACATGTATGTCTTAACTCATAATTTAATTCTAATGAGATATAGAAATGTTATTCCTATGCAGTTCTATTGTCTTTCGCCTTTTTGTGGTATTTTTTATTACATTTATTAATATTACAAACCCTACCATACTATTGTTGTAATTATTATTTTTAAATCTTTTAAAATTTTATTTTTAAGTTCCCTATCGTTGTATTACTTCCCTATCTATAGTAATTTCCTTAGCCTAATAACAGCTTTGCTCCAACTCTCTCTTTTGTGCAGTTATTTGCAAATATATTACAAGTATATTTCTATCTGTTATAGGTTCAACAATATGCATTATATATAATATTTTATACAGTTGCTTTTTAAATCAATTCAGAGAATAAAGGAGAAAAATATGCATTTTTAGTGTCACAGTTACAGAATAACCTTGATTGGTACGCTTTGATTTTCTGTGTAAATTCAGATTATCCCTTGGGGTCACTGGCTTTCAGCCTGAAGAACTTCCTCTAGTGTTTCTTATAAGGCAACAAATTCTCTATTTTTGTTTATCTGGGATGTGTTTATTTCACCTTCATTTCCTGCCCATTTTTTACCAAAATAATGGTGGCAAGATACGTATAAAAGTTACCATTTTAATCACTAAAAAGTTTTTGCTCTCATGAGCCCTGGTCCAAGCTTCGTATGCCTTCTCCTTCTCAGCAGCAATCTCTTGTTTCCTGCTTAATTATCTTTTGTTTTTGTTTTTTGCTTTTTTTTTTGAGACAGAGTCTTGCCCTGTCATCTAGGCTGGAATGCAGTGGTATGATCTCAACTCACTCCAACCTCTGCCTCCTGGGTTCAAGTGATTCTCGTGCCTCGGCTTCACAGGTAGCTGGGATTATAGGTATATGCAATCATGCCTGGCTAATTTTTGTATATTTATCAGAGATGGGGTTTGGCCATGTTGGCCAGGCTGGTCTCGAACTCCTGGCCTCAAGGGATCTGCCTGCCTTGGCCTCCCAAAGTGCTGGGATTACAGGCATGAGCCACCGTGCCTGGCCTCCTGCTTAATCATTTTTAAGTGTACAGTTCAGTAGTATAAAGTATATTTATATTATTGTACAACCCTCACCACCATCTGTCTCCAGAACTCTTTATCTTGCAAAACTGAAATTCTGGACCCAATAAACAAAAACTCCCTGTTACTGTTCTACTTTCTATCTCTGAATTTGACTACTCTAGGTATTTCATGTAAGTGAAGTAATACAGTATTTGTCCTTTTGCAGCTGTCTCATTTCAGTTAGCATAATGTCCTCACGGTTTAGCCATGTTGTAGCATATGTCAGAATTTCATTCCTTTTTAATACTGAATAATAGTCCATGGTGTATACATATACCACATTTTGTTTATTCATTTGTTGATGGACCCTTGGGTTGCTTCTACCTTTTGGCTATTGTGAATAATGCTGCTATGCACATGGGTGTACAAAGACCTCTTCAAGACCCTGGTTTCATTTTTTTGAATATATATTTTTTACATTTTTGAAAGATAGCTTTGTTGTATATAGGAATCTTGGTTAATACTTTTTTTCTTTGAGGACTTTAAATATGTTCTCTTTCCTTGTTTCTGATGAGAGGTCAACTGTTTATATTATTGTGGTTCTTTTATAACTGATATTATTTTATAAGTGAGGTTCTCTTTTGAGTCTTCCTCTAGCTGCTTTTAAGATGTTCTCTGTTTTTGACTTTCAGCATTTTTACCGTGGTATGTGTGTTTGTGGATCATTTGGTATTCATTCAACTTGGAATTCATTGAGTTCCTGATTGTGTAGGTTATTTATTTATTTATTTTGAGACAGAGTCTTGCTGTGTCATTCAGACTAGAGTGCAGTGGTGCCATCTTGGCTCACTGCAGCCTTCGCCTTCTGGGTTCAAGTGATTCTTCTGCCTCAGCCTCCCGAGTAGCTGGGACTACAGGCACGTGCCACCATGCCAGGCTAATTTTTGTGTTTTTAGTAGAGATGAGGTTTCACTATATTGGCCAGGCTGGTCTCAAACTCCTGACCTTGTGATCTTCCTGCCTCGGCCTCCCAAAGCGCTGGGATTACAGGTGTGAGCCACCATGCCCGGCCTTAGGTTATTGTTTTTTTAAAAAATCTAGGAAGTTGCTGGCCATTAATTGAGTGTTTTTTCTTCCTCTTTCCCTTTCTCATCTCCTTCCAGTATTCTCAGTATGCATAAGTTAATGTGACTAATCGTGTGCCATATTTTGCTGAGATTCTGTTCATTTTTCTTCATTCTTTTTGGTTTTCATTTGAATAATGTCTATTGATGTATATTCATACTCACTGAATTTTTCTTCTGCCAGTTCAAATATAATGTTGAGCCTTCTCTAGTGAATTTTTAATTTTAGTTATTCTACCTTTCAACTCCAGAATTTCCATTTTATCATATTTTATAATTTCTGTTCCTTTATTGATATTCTCTACTTGGAGTTATATTGTTATGATATTTCCCTTTACTTCTTTAATTATGCTTTTCTTTAATTCCGTGGACATATTTATAATGGTTACGCTGAAGTCTTTTTCTGTTCAATCTGATAACTGTTTCCTCTCACTTGCAGTTTCCCTTGTCTGCTTCCCCCATCATGCCGCACCCTATCATAACCACAGAAAGTATGGCTCATGCTTCCTTGTTTCTTTTCATGCCCCATATATAAAAATATGAGATGGACTCTTGCTGTGTTGCCCAGGCTGGAGTGCATTGGTGGAATCTCAACTTACTGCAAACTCCGCCTCCTGGGTCAAGCAATTCTCTTGCCTGAGTAGCTGGGATTACAGGTGTCCACTACTATGCCTGGCTAATTTTTATATTTTTCGTACAGAAGGGGTTTCACTATGTTGGCCAGGCTGGTCTTGAATTCCTGACCTTCCGTGATCCACCCGCCTCAGCCTCCCAGAGTACAGGGATTACAGACATTAAGCTACCACATCTGGCCTATATATATATTTGGTTGGAAGCTGGGCTTTTCAGATACTGTATTGCAGGAACTCTGAGTATTGGCCTCCCACCTCTAGAGCCGCTTATTATTTGTTTAGTGACTGCATAGATTATTTTAATGAAGTCAATTGCCCCCTATCTTGGTCCATTTATCTTGCTGTAAAGGAATACCTGAGACTGGATAATTTATAAAGAAAAGAGGTTTATTGGGCTCATGGCTCTGAAGGCTGTACCAGAAGCATGACATCAATATCTGCTTCTGGTGAGGGCTTCAGGCTGCTTCCATTCATTGCATAAAGGGAAGGGGAACCAGTGAGATCACATGGTGAGAGAGGAAATGAGAGATGGGGGGAAAGGTGCTAGGTGCTTTTTAACAACCAGCTGTTGCAGGAACTAAGAATAAGAACTCACTCATTCTTCCAAGAATGGCACCAAACCATTCAGGAGGGAAATGTCTCCATGACTCAGATACCTTCCAATAAGGCCCCACCTCCAGGACTGGGGAACAAATTTCAATATGAGACTTAGTGGGGCCGAACAAACCATATCCAAACCATAGTACCCTGACAGTGTTAAGCCTTTGATATTGCTCCTCAAGGAGGCACAGCTTTGGGTGTGCCTACTGTTCAGCCTCAAATGACAGTGATATTGATAGGGCCCTCTTCCTAACCAGTTATCAGATTTAATAGCTGTTGAACTCCAGTAATTGTTAGCTGATTATTGTTTTCAACAATGCTATGGAGCATAAAAGTTGTTCTATAAACTAATACAATTAAATTTTGGCTCCTTTAAATAGTTTCTAATGTTAGTATTTGATTTTTTTTTTTTTTCCTAAATGGAGTCTCGCTCTGTTGCCCAGCCTGGAGTCCAGTGGCATGATCTCGGCTCAGTGCAACCTCAGCGTCCCGGGTTCCACCAATTTTCCTGCCTCATCCTCTCAAGTGGCTGGGACTACAGGTGCGTGCCACCCCGCCTGGCTAATTTTTGTATTTTTAGTAGAGATGGGATTTCACCATGTGTGCTATGCTGGTCTTGAACTCCTGACCTCAAGTGATCCACCCACCCCGGCCTCCCAAGCTACTGGGATTACAGGAACTAAAAGCAAGACTGCTGTTGTCTTAGATCCAAGGCGCCTGGCCTAAACTTAGTGTTTGATATTCTGATCCTGAAAAAACTCCTCCCAGCCATTATATTTTCCAGTTCTCTTCTACAAACTAGCCAGCCTATAGTTTAGGCTGTGTCTTCATTAAATCCATGAATCTTTTCCCACCTGCCTTTCACCACAACATTTACCATTCCTGAACGTGTCCTTAGGCTTGAACTCCAAACCACTGCAAATCAAGTCAGTTCCTCGCAGAAGAGATTAGGAGCTATCTCTCTAGGTAAAATTATTGAGTCAGTGTTTTTGAGCTAGAAGTGGAGACAATGGTAAGCTTCTTTCTGAGTGATACTCTGCTCCAGGAGCCAAGCACTTGATGGGAGTAGGGACAGTGGCCTGAAGTCCTCTTGACTTGCCTCTCTGGCTGTGAAACCACTGCCTTATGAGCCAGGGCAGGGGTGATCCAGGCTTCAGTATTCCCAGCACACTGAACTTAAGGTATAGCCTCCATTTTATGAGTACGGGCTGGGTAGAAGAAGGGAGTCCCCAACTCCCAACCACACTCACCCAGGACTTAGCCTCATCAACAGGTGGCTAGCTGGTAGCAGGATGAGAAGCACTAATGTCCTGCTGCTTCTGGGAAGAAAGCCCTCCTACTAGGACCTGGGTGAGAGAGTCCCATGTCCTTGGTCTGTGGGAAGAGGGGACTGCGTGTTCTCATCCGTAGCGGTCTTGAGAGGAGTCTTTACTTGACTAGCTGACAGTAAGTAGCGAAGAAGCAATCTTGGTTCAAATACCACAAACTATTGCCTTTCTTACTGAATATTCATAGATTTCCTTGAGTTGATGTTTCTCTATTTGCTGTTTGTCCTTAGGACCATTTCCAGAGCTTGTCAGTGGTTGATTTTTAAAAAGTAGTTTTGGCTGGGCACAGTGGCTCATGCCTGTAATCCTAGCACATTGGGGAGGCCAAGGCGGGTGGATCACCTGAGATCAGGAGTTCAAGACCAGCCTGATCAACATGGCAAAACCCCATCTCTGCTAAAACTACAAAAATTAGATGGGTGTGGTGGCAGATGCTTATAATCCCAGCTACTTAGGAGCCTGAGGCAGGAGAGTTGCTTGAACCTGTGGGACTAAGGTTGCAGTGAGCCGAGATCGTGCCACTTCACTCCAGCCTGGGTGAAATAGTGAAATCCTGTCTCAAAACAACCCCCCAAACGCCCCAAAACTTGTTTTTCCCAGTCTCACTGGGGAGTGGGTTAGTAGAGCTGCTCACACTCTCAGGCTGGAAGTTGATTTCCCTTCCTCCCTCTTTTTTTTTTTTTTTTTTGAGACAGAATCTTGCTCTGTCACCCAGGCTGGAGTATTGAAGTATACTGGCACAATATTGGCCCACTACAACTTCTGCCTCCCAAGTTCAAGTGATTCTCCTGCCTCAGCATCCTGAGAAGCTGTGATTACAGGCATGCACCACCACACCCGGCTAATTTTTTATAGTTTTGGTAGAGACGGGGTTTCACCATGTTGGCCAGGCTGGTCTTGAATGCCTGACCTTGTGATCCACCTGCCTTGGCCTCCCAAAGTGAGGCATGAGCCACAGTGCTCGGCCAGTCCCCCAATTTTTTATTTAAAAAAATTCAAACCTACAGAAAAGTTGAAAGAATGATACAGTGAATTCCTGTACACCTTTCATCTAGATTGATAAGGCATTAACATTTTGACACATTTGTGTGCTTTCTTCTCTCTCTCTCTCTCTCTCGTCATATATGTACGCATGTATGTGTGTCTATATCTGTATTAGGTCTATATGTGTGTGTGTGCATACATACATAGTTGTCTTTTTAAAATTTTGTTGACTCACACATTTGAAAGGAAATTGCAGACATTTTGAAACTTCATCCATAAATATTTCAGTGTTTATTTCCTAAGACATGAGTATTCTCCTGTACAACCTTAATATTATCACGGTGAAGAAGCGTAATACTAAACCAATAATATCATTTAATCAATAGTTCATATTTAATTTTTTTCTTTTTTCCTAGAGGGTCAACCCTGATTTCTTTTTTCTTAATCATTTAAAATAAAAATGATTTTTTATTTTTGTTTTTAAAATCCAGGAGTCAGTCAAGTTTTACATATTATATTTGGTTATTGCCTTTAAAAATCTCCATTAATTTTATTTTGGTAGAATTATTAACATTTCTAAGAAATACAGAGGAAACCCAGGTACACTTTACCAAGTTCCCCCATGGTGATATCTGTCAATTCTTTCTTTTTTTTTTTCTTGAGTTGGAGTTTCACTCTTGTTGCCCAGGCTGGAATGCAATGGCACGATCGATCTTGGCTCACTGCAACCTCTGCCTCCCAGGTTCAAGCGATTCTCCTGCCTCAGCCTCCCAAATAGCTGGGGTTACAGGCACCTGCCACCATGCCCAGCTAATTTTTGTATTTTTGGTAGAAAAAGGGTTTCACCATATTGGCCAGGATGGTCTCAAACTCCTGACCTCAGATGATCCACCCACCCCGGCCTCCCAATGTGCTGGATTACAGGCATGAGCCACCGCGCCCGGCCATGGTGACATCTTTCAAAACTATAGTACAATACCACAACCAGGATTTTGACATTGATCCAGCCAAGATATGAAACATTTCTACCACCATAAGGATCCTTCCCCTGTTACCCTTTTATAGCCACACCCAAATCCCTTCTTCCTTACCCCCTCCTTCATCCCTGAAAATCACTAATCTGTATGAAATTTCTATAATTTTATCATTTCAAGAATGCTATATAAATAGGATTATATAGGATACAACCTTCGGAATTGGCTTTTTTTACTAAGTATGATCCTCTGGAAGTTAATCCAGGTTGTGTGTATCAATAGCTTGTTTCATTTTTATTGCTGACTCATACAGATGCACCAGTTTGTTTAATTATTTACTCACTAAAGGACTTCTGGGTTGTATGTATCGCAGTGTTTTACTATTACTTATGAATCTGCTGTGAACATGAACATTTGTGTACAGACTTTTGTGTGAACATAAGTTTTCATTGCTCTGAGGTAAAATGCTTATAGTGCAGTTGCTGGGTTGTATGATGGCTACATGCTTAGCTTTTTAAGAAACTTCTGAGGCTGGGTGCAGTGGCTCACGCCTGTAATCCCAACACTTTGGGAGACTGAGGCTGGTGGATCACGAGGTCAAGAGTTTGAGACCAGCCTGGCCAATATGGTAAAACCCCATCTCTACTAAAAATACAAAAATTAGCCAGGCATGGTGGTACATGTCTGTAGTCCCAGCTACTCGGGAGGCTGAGGCAGAAGAATCGCTTGACTGGGAAGACGGAGGTTGTAGTGAGCCAAGATTGCGCTATTGCTCTCCAGCCTGGGTGACAGAGAGAGTCTCCGTCTCAAGAAAAAAAAAAAAAATATAGAGAGAGAAAACTGCTGAACTGTTTTCCAGAATGGCTATACCATTGTACCTTCTCACCAGTAATGTGTTATTTACTTACTTTCTCTTCATTTTCACCAGCATTTGGTGTTGTCATTTTTTCTTTTAACCATTCTGATAAATATATAGTGATATTAGTGTCTTAATTTTCATTTCTCTAAAGGCTAATGTGGTTGAAAAGCTTTTCATGTGCAAACTTGTCATATGTATATACTCTTTGTTGAAATGTTTGTTCATGTCTTTCACCCATTTTCTAATTGGATTTTTTGTTTGTTTTTTTACTGTTGGGTTCTATGAGTTCTTTATATATTTTTGGTACTCGTTCTTTGTTGGATGTATGGTTTTTACATATTTGTCCTTTCATCCTTGTAACAGGGTCTTTCATACAGAAAAACTTTTGATGAAGTCCAACTTATTACTTTTTCCTTTTACAGATTTTTTTTTTTTTTTTTTTTTTTAGACAGAGTGTCTCTCTGTTGCCCAGGCTGGAGTGCAGTGGCACGATCTTTGCTCACTGCAACCTCTGCCTCCCAGGCTCAAGCAATTCTCCTGCCTCAGCCTCCCAAGTAGCTGGGTTTACAGGTGCCCACCACTATGTCTAGCTAACTTTTGTATTTTTTTTTTTTTAGTAGAGATGGGGTTTCACCACATTGGCCAGGCTGGTCTCGAACTCCTGACCTCAAGTGATAGTGATCCCCCGCCTCGGCCTCCTAAAGTGCTGGAATTACAGACGTGAGCCACTGTGACCTGCCTTATAGATCTTCTTTTGGCATCAAGTCTAAAAATTCTTTGCCTAGGCTTACATCCCAAAGATTTTCCCCTATCTTTTTCTAAATATTTTATAGATGTACATCTTATGTGTTGTTTTGAGTTAATTTTTCTGTAGGGCGTGAGACTCAGGTTCATCTTTTTGCCTATGGATGTGCATTTGAGAAACATATCTTCTCCCATTGAAGTGTTTTAGCACCTTTGTCAGAAATCATTTGGACATATTTGTGTGTGCTTCTTTCTTAGTTTTCTGTTTGGTTTCATTGATCTATGTCTGTCCCTCTGTCAGTATCACAGTCTTGATTACTGTAGGTATGTAAGTCTTGAAACTGAATAGACTGATTCTTCCCATCTTATTGTTCTTTTTCAGATTGTTTTAGCTACTCTAGTTCCTTTCCTTTTCCATATACATTTAGTATACCCTTACATATCTCTATATAAAAATTTTCTGGGATTTTGGTAGTAATCATGAAAATCTGTATAATAATTTGGATAAAATTGACATCTTTACTACATTATGTTTTCCAACCTATAAGCATGGTATATTTCACTCTATTTAAGTCTTCTTTGATTTCTTTCATCAGCATTTTGTAGTTTTCAGCAACAAGTCCTACACGTTTTGCTAGATTTATACCTAAGTATTTCGTTTCTTGCAGGCAATTAAAAACAGTATTTATTATGTTTTTAATTTCCATATCCATGTGTTTATCGCTAGTACATAGAGACACAATTTTTTTTTTTTTTTACTAGAGATGTGGTCTCATTATGTTGCTCATGCTGGAACACAGTGGCTACGCATAGGCACAATTATTGCGCAGTATAGCCTCAAACTACTGGCCTAAACCGATCCACCTGTGCCCAGCTCAATTGATTTTTGTATGTTTATCATATATCCTGAAGGCTTATTGAATTTACTTATTACTTTTAGTTTTTTTAAATTAGGTTGCTTTGCCTTTTTTTTTTTTTTTTTTTTTTTTTTTTGAGACGAAGTCTCGCTCCATTGCCCAAGCTGGAGTGCAAGGGCACAATCTTGGCTCACTGAAACCTCCGCCTCCCGGGTTCAAGCGATTCTTCTGCCTCAGCCTCCTGAGTAGCTGGGATTACAGGCGTGCACCACCACACGCCTGGCTAATTTTTGTATTTTTAGTAGTGATGGGGTTTCACTATGTTGGTCAGGCTGGTCTCAAACTGCTGACCTCAGGTGATCATCCCACCTCAGCCTCCCAAAGTGCTGGGATTATAGGCGTGAGCCACCTTGCTCAGCCACTTTGCATTTAAGCAAAATTAAGCTTTATTTGGTTTATTTATTTATTTTTTTTTGAGACGGAGTCTGGAGTGCAGTGGACCCAGCTCACTGCAACCTCTGCCTCCCTGGTTTAAGTGATTCTCGTGCCTCAGCCTCCTAAGTAGCTGGGATTACAGGCATTCACCACCACACCCTGCTAATTTTTGTATTGTTAGTAGAGATGGGGTTTCACATGTTGGCTATGCTGGTCTCGAACTCCTGATCAAGTTATTCACCTGCCTCGGCCTCCTAAAGTACTGGTATTATAGGTGTGAGCCACTGTGCCTGGCCAAAATCATGCGTTTTTAAACTGACAGATAAAATTTTATGTATTTATCATGTAGAACTGTGATGTTTTGGAGTAATATACATTGTGTTAATTAACATATGTGTTACTTCACATAGTTGTCATTTTTGTGGTGAGAGCATTTAATATCCAGTCTTTTAGCATTTTTCAAGGATACAAAATATTGTTACTAAGTATAGTCACCATGTTGTGCAATAGATATCTTGAACATATTCCTCCTAACTGAAATTTTGTATCCTTTGACCAGCATTTCTCCACTGCCCCCCATCCCAGTTGCTTTACATTTTCTATGTAGACAATGTCATCTGCAAACAGGAACAGTTTTATTTCTTCCTTTCCAATCCGCAGGTCTTTCATTTCCCTTTCTTGTCATTTGGCACAAGTTAGAATTTCACAGCTATGTTAAATAAGACCAATGAGAGTGAACATCCTTGCCTAGTTCCTGATCTTAGGGGAAAGCATTTAGTTGCTCTCTATTAAGTATAGGTTAGCTGTAAGCTTTTGCAGATGTTCTTTATCAGGTTAAGGATTTCCCCTCTCTTTCTGTTTCTTTTTAAATTTTAAGAGTATCATGAATGGATATTGGATCTTGACAAATGATTTTTTTCTGCATTGATTAATGTGATCATGTTTTCCTCTTTAGTACATTCATATGGTGGATTACCTAGATTGTTTTGTTTTCAAATATTGAACCAGCCTTGCATTTCTGGAATAAGTCCCACTTGATCATAGTGTATAATTATTTTTATATATTGCTTCTAATTGCTAATATTTTGTTAAGGAGTTTTGTGTCTATTCATGAAGGATATTGGTCTGCAGTTTTCTTTTCTTTTTCTTTTATCTGCCACCCTGCCCGGCTAATTTTTCTATTTAAGTAGAGACAGGGTTTCACCATGTTGGCCAGGCTAGTCTCAAACTCCTGACTGCAGGTGATCTACCCACCTTGGCCTCCCAAAGTGCTGGGAGTACAGGTGTGAGTCTTGCAAAATAATTTGTCATTGTTTTTATTTTCTAGGGAAGGGTATAATTAATTACCTTATCTATTATTTGTAAAATTTTAAGTTTAGTGTTTATGTTTTAAGAGTTTTTAAATTACAAATTCAATTTTCTCAGTAGTTATCAGGCTATCCAAATTATCTATTTCATATTGGGGGAGTTGTGGTGATTTGTGTTTTTTCAGTAATTAGTCCATTTCATCTACATTGTCAAATTTATATGTGCAGAGTTGTTTGTAATTACGCTTTCATTCTAATAGCTGGTAATCTGTGTGTTCTCTCTTTTTTCTTTGTTAGCCTTGCTAGAGGTTTGTCAATTTTATTAATCTTGTGAAGAATCAATACTTTGTTTCATTGATTTTCTCTATTGTGTTTCTGTTTTCAATGTTACTGATTTATTTTTATATTTTCTTTCTTTTGCTTGCTTTGTGTTGATTTTGACCTTCGTCTTCTATGTTCCTGAGTTGGGAGTACAGACTATTGATTTGAGACTTTGTCTTTTTTCTAATGTAAGCATTTAGTGTTACAAATTTCCCTCTCAGCATTGCTTTAACTATGTCTCACAAATTTTGATATTCACTTTTATTCAGTTTATTTCTTTTAGGAAATTTTAAAAAAATACATGAAACTGGCCAGGTGCCAGTTTTCACGCCTGTAATCCTAGCACTTTGGGAGGCCGAGGCGGGCAGATCATGAGGTCAGAAGTTGCAGACTAGCCTGGCCAACATAGTGAAACCCTGTCTCTACTAAAAATACAAAAAATTAGCGGGTGGCGGGCACCTGTAATCCCAGCTACTCAGGAGGCTGAGGCAGGGGAATCACTTGAACCCGGGAGGCGGAGGATTTTGCGCCATTGCATTCTAGCCCGGGTGACAGTGTGAGACTCCGTCTCAAAAAACAAAACAAAACAAATCAAAACATTAAACCGAATAAGAATGAATATCAAAAATTAATATCTTTGACTCATGGATGATTTTAGAAATGTGTTGTCCAGTTTCAAGCATTTGGAGACTTTCTTCATTGTCTTCCCATTAACTTCTTTCTAGTTTGATTCCACCAGAGCACACTCTGTATGACGTCTATTCTTTTAAATGTGTTGTGTTTTTAAAAAGTGTTATTGAGATATAATCCACGTACCATATGTTTCACCCACTTAAAATGTACAATTCAATGGCCCTTTTAATATTTGTAGAGTTGTGCAAACATCACCACAGTCAATTCTGGGACATTTTCATTATCCCTAAAAGAAATCCTACACTCTTTAGCTGTCACCTTCTTCCTCCTGATGCAGTTCTTCACTATTGAGCTTTGTTTTGTGGCCCAGGGTAAGGTGTAAGGATATATTCGGTGAATACTTGAAAAGAATGTTTGTTTTGCTATTGTCGGGTAGAGTGTTCCATAAATGTCTATTAGATCCTGTTATTCAGTGGTGTTAAGTTCTTCTCAACTCCATGTTGATTTTTTTGTCTAATTGTTCTATCATTTGTTAAGACAGGGTGTTGAGTCTCCAACTATAATGATGGATTTTTCTGTTTTTATTTCAGGATCTTTTCTTGATCCTTTTTTTTTTTTGGTTTTTTTTTTTTTTTTTTTTCATTTTAGGTTTTGGGATACAGGTGAAGAACATGCAAGATTGTTGCATAGGTACACACATGGCAGTGTGATTTGCTGCCTTCCTCCCCATCACCTATATCTGGCATTTCTCCCCATGCTATCTCTCCCTAACTCCCCACCCCCTGCTGTCCCTCCCCTATTTCCCCCCAACAGACCCCAGTGTGTAGTGCTCCCCTCCTTGTGTCCATGTGTTCTCATTGTTCAACACTCGCCTATGAGTGAGAACATGCGGTGTTTGATTTTCTGTTCTTGTGTCAGTTTGCTGAGAATGATGTGTCATGTCCCTACAAAGGACACGAACTCATCGTTTTTGATGGCTGCATAATATTCCATGGTGTATATGTGCCACATTTTCCTTGTCCAGTCTATCATCGATGGGCATTTGGGTTGATCCCTTTATTCCTCTCTCTCTTGAAATTTTCTTTTCTCTGAAGTCTATTTTATGTTATTAATATAGCCATTCCTTTCTTTCAATTAATGTTTTCATGGCATGTTTTATTCTTTTAATTTCAACCAACATACATTGTTATACATATATATTTTTTTTTCATTTGAGATGGAATCTTGCTGTCACCCAGGCTGGAGTGCAGCAGCACAATCTTGGCTCACTGCAACTTCTGCCACCTGGGTTCAAGCAATTCTTGTGCCTCAGCCTCCTGAGTAGCTGGGACTACTGGCACGCACCACCATGCCCAGCTAATTTTTTTTTGTATTATTAGTAGAGATGGGGTTTTACCATGTTGTCCAGGCTGGTCTCAAACTCCTGACCTCAGGTGATCCACCTGCTGTGGCCTCCCAAAGTGCTGGGATTATAGGCGTGAGCCACTGTGCCTGGCCTAAAGCAGGTTTCTTATAGCTATGTTTTTAAATTCGCTCTGCTATCTCTGTCTTTTAATTGACATAATTAGATCATTTACATTTATATGATTATTGATAGGTTGTGGCTTAAGCCTACCGTTTTATTTATGTTTTTTAAAAATTTAGTTTGTCTTCCCCTTTTTTCTTTTTTCTTCTTGTCTTTCTGTAGATTATTTGAATATTTTTTAGAATTTCATTTTGATTTATCTAAATTGTTTTTGATTATTATCTCTTTGTATAGTGTTGTTAGTGGTTGCTGTCAGTATTACATTATATGTATACATATATAGGTATATATATGTGTGTGTGTGTGTGTGTGTGTGTGTGTGTGTATGTAACTTTTCACAGTGTTGTCATTTTACCACTTCAAGGAAGCAAAAAAACCTATACTTTCCCCATTTATAATTCTCTACATACATTTAGAAGCACTTCACACAGGGTTATAATTTTTGCTTCAACCATCGGTATAATTTAGAAGTCTTAAGAGGAGATAGAAATTTTATTGTAATTACATGTATTTTTCCTTCCCATGTTATTTCTTTCTTCTTGATGTTTTTGGATTCCTTCTTTCATCATTTTTCATTCTGTTGCATGATCTTCCTTCTGCCATTCCTTTAGGGTAGATCTGCTGGCAACACGTTCTCTTATTTTCCTTTGTCTGAGAATGTCTTGATTTCCCTTTGATTCCTGAAGCATATTTTTACCGAATCTAGAATTTTGTGTTGACACTTCTTTTCTTTCAGCACTTGAAGACTGTTGTGTCACTTCCTTCTGGCTTTCTTAGTTTCTGATAAGAAGTCTGTTATTTGAATGGTTTTTTCCCTTGTAGGTGAAGTGTTGTTTCACTGCTTTTTGTCTTTTAGTCTTTTCAGAAGTTTGAGTATGATGTATTTTGGTGTGGATTTTATCGGGCTTTTAGTTTGTAGTTCAGCATTTTGAATCTGTAGATTTATGTCTTTTGCCAAATTTGGTCAGTTTTCAGCTATTATTTTTTGAATGCGTTTCCAGCCCTGCCCTCTTTGTCTCTTTCCTGGACCCTGAAGACAAGAGTGTTGGATCTTTTATTTTAGTCTCAGTGGTCTTTGAGACTTTCTCCGTCCCTCCCTCCCTCCCTCCCTCCCTCATTTTCTTTCTTTTTTTCCATCTTTCCTCCTGTTCCTCCTCTTCTTCATTTTTTTGGCCAGCCTGTTTTCTTTCTGTTCTTTGTATTGGGTAATTTCTATTTTTATTTTTTTGAGGCAACATCTCGCTCTGTTACCCAGGCTGGAGTGCAGTGGCATGGTCTCAGCTCACTGCAACCTCCGCCTCCCAGGTTCAAGCTATTCTCCTGCCTCAGCCTCCTGAGTAGCTGGGATTACAGGTGCCCGCCACCACACCCAGCTACTTTTTTGTATTTTTAGTAGAGACAGAGTTTCACCATGTTGGCCAGGCTGGTCTGGAACTCCTGACCTAGTGATCTACCCATCTCGGCCTCCCAAAGTGCTGGGATTACAGGCGTGAGCCACTGCACCTGGCCTCTATTGTTTTCTGTTGAAGTTCACTGATTATTTTGCTTGCCCCCTCCATTCTGTGTTAAGTCTATCCATTCAATTTGTTTACTGTGTTTTTTTATTTTTCAATTTAAAATTTCCATTAAAAAATATATATATATATATTTTTTGAGTTGGAGTTTCACTCTTGTGACCCAGGATGGGGTGCAGTGGTGTGATCTTGGCTCACGGAAACCTCCTCCTCCCAGGTTCAAGCAATTCTCCTGCCTCAGCCTCCTGAGTAGATGAGATTACAGGCATACATCACCACGCCCAGCTAATTTTGTATTTTTAGTACAGACAGTGTTTCTCCATGTTGGTCAGGTTGGTCTCGAACTCCCAGCCTCAGGTGATCCACCCACCTTAGCTGCCCAAAGTACTGGGATTACAGGCATGAGCCACCATGCCAGACCAAAATATATATCTTTTATTTCTTTGCCAAGACTACTTTTTCATTTGTTTCAAGCACATTTTTTGTTGTTTGTTAAGGCATTTTTATGACATGTGCTTTAAAACCCTTGTCAGGTAATTCTAATATCTGTGCTCTCTCAGTGTTAGTGTCTGTCAGTTGTCTTTTCTCTTTCAGTTTGGAATCTTCCTGGCTCTTTGTAGAAGTGATACTCAATGGAAACTTCAACAATTTACGTATTATGTTATTCGACTCTAAATCTTATTTAAACCTTCTCTTTTGACAGGCTGTTTTGGACACCACTGTAGCAGAAGAAGAGGGACATTTGCTTGTTACTTCTAGATGGGGGTAAATATCCAGGCTTTCTGCTCTGCTTCCATTGACACTCAATGGGCTGGGGGACCCTTGTTGCTGTTGGGTGGTTGTGGGTATTCTGGTTCGAAGCCTCCCTCATACCTCCCTGTCTGGGAGGGGTAGGAGTGCCTTGTGACTGCTTGCCACAATGCTTTCACTGTGACCATGGAGGAAGAGGGAGGAAGGGTGGCCTCGTTATCTCTGGGAAAATGTTAAGTTACTGAATCTCTATTAGTCCTCCTCTGACATGACCCCAGCAGGGAGAGGAAGAGTGGGGTGCTTCGTTACTCTTGGTTGGGAGTGGAAGTCCAGGCTCCTCTGACACTGCTGGGGGGTGAGGGATGGGCTCCTTATTACTGCCATGCAGGGATAAAAGTCCATCCCAGTCCTTACTCAGCCTTGCTGGGGGTGTTGGCTACCTTGCTACATCCTCATGAGACTGGAAGTCTAGGCTCCTCGCTCAGTCTTTGCTGGTAAATGGGCAGTTACTGTCTAAATGTGTTCTATTTCATTAGACCGTCCCCTTCCTGGTCCTTGGGCTAGAGACGGCAGGCTGTTCTTGGGGCTTTTCAGTCTGTGCCCCTTGGTGTTTTGAAGTTGTCTGCTTCTTCAGCTCCAAGTCTGAGATAATGAAGCAAAAAAAGACCCAGTGAACTCATCACTGAGTTGTTCTGTGGGCCTCAAGGTACCTGGATCATTTGCCTCCTCTCCCCCTTCCAGAACCTTCTTATGTTTATATTATATCTAGTGTTGAGGGTTTTTATTGCCACTTAGTGGGAAGAACAGGGAAAAGTATGTCTGCCCTGTCTTCCTTGGAGCTCAGATCCACACCTTGTTTTTTTGTTTGTTGTTTTAAAATAATTAGTTTTGTTTTTAAATGAAACTGAGTTTTCTTTGAAGAGCCCAAGCAAGTTGTCTGTTGGAGCTTCTTGTGGTCAGAATCTGTCTAGCTCTTCCCTTGTGATTAGCTTCAAGCCATTTTGGCGAGAAGCTGTGTGGGCGATGCTCTGTAGTTCTGTAATCACAAGGAGGCACAGAGTGTCGAGGGGCCCAGCTGGGGGTCACAGGAAGCTCGATCACATCTTCCTTTCTGTATCTAGTGAATTATCTGTGGTGTGAAACTCTGAGATCATGTGAGCATCCTCTTCCCAAGCAGCCTTTTACTAAGTGGTTTTAGCATGTCTAGGTGAATAGATTAAGGTTTACAAAATGCTAATTTTTCTAATTCTGTCATTTCCTTTACATTTATCAGCTGGTATTCTTCCCTGAAGAAGAGCCTTATCCAAAGCCACACCCCTTTATTCTCTTTTTAGTATCAATATGTTTTTTAATTCATGTTTCATAATTCATTATCGTCATATTTTTATTGAAATTGTCCTAAGTAGTGCAAATTGAGTTCCTTCTGGTTCACTCTTAAGTCCGTTTAACACGACTCCATTCATCTTTGGGCATTTCTTTGATTTCTGGGCAACATGAGATGTCCCAGACTCACCATGTTCATTTCATAGTCCACACCTAGAATCAGCTGTTTCCCCAAGGAGCCCTGCTTCCTTTCAGTAAGGAATGGTATTTAGACATGTAGGTAAATTTCTCAGGGAGAAGAGTTTTCTAAGGGAAGATAAAGTATTGAATAGTAATTCATAGTCACAACTGCTACTGTATCCTTGGTGACTTAGGCCATCGTGTGAAGTTAGGGAGGTAGAGCTTCATGTGACAGTGATTTGTGTGCTTGTGTCTCCCCTACCTGGCTGGCTTTCTTGGGAGTCAGGAGAGTATCTTTTCTATTTTTATATTCACAGTATTTAACTCTGTTTCTGCAACAGAGGAGGCATTTAATACATATTTGGACTTAAATTGTGCTCCCAGGCTATACATCATAGAATGCAAGCATTTTTCTTCTTCTTCTTTTTTTTTTTTTTTTTTTTTTGGCAAGTCAAGTGATTTTTTAAAAAATTATACTTTAAGTTCTGGGGTACATGTGCAGATCATGAAGGTTTGTTACATAGGTATACACATGCTATTGTGTTTTGCTGCATCCATCCCCCGTTCATCTACATTAGATGTTTCTCCTAATGTTATCCCTTCCCAATCCTCCCACCCCCTGCTATCCCTCCCCTAGCCACCCCCCCCCCCCCACCCCCCACAGGCCCGGTGTGTGGAGGTTCCCCCCCCTGTGTCCCTGTGTTTCCATTGTTCAACACTCACTTATGAGTGAGAACATGCGTTGTTTGGTTTTCAGTTCTTGTGTCAGTTTGCTGAGAATTATGGTTTCCAGCTTCATCCGTGTCCCTGCAGCGGACATGAACTCATCCTTTTTTATGGCTGCATAGTATTCCATGGTGTATATGTGCCATATACACCATTTTCTTTATCCAGTCTATCATTGGTAGGCATTTGGGTTGGTTCCAACTCTTTGCTATTGTAAACAGTGCCGCAATAAACATACGTGTACATGTGTCTTTATAATTTATTTCATAATCCTTTGGGTATATACCCAGTAATGGGATTGCTGAGTCAAATGGTATTTCTAGTTTTATATCCTTGAGGAATCACCACACTGTCTTCAACAATGGTTGAACTAATTTACACTCCCACCAACAATGTAAAAGTGTTCCTATTTCTCCACATCCTCTCCAGTATGTGTTGTCTCCTGATTTTTTAATGATCGCCATTCTTACTGGCATGAGATGGTGTCTCAGAGTGGTTTTGATTAAAACACCAAAAGCAATGGCAACAAAAGCCCGAATAGACAAACGGGATCTAATTAAACTTACGAGCGTCTGCACAGCAAAAGAAACTATCATTAGAGCAAATCCAAGCATTTTTCTAGTGTTCTGACTGTGTGGAGAAGAGTAAAGATCTGGAAAGAAGTTGTTACAGCGGAAATATTCATAGGCTGCAGGCAAATTATTCAGTGTTTCAGAACTTGTTTCTCTTGCTGAATGGAAAGCACTTTATTGGCTTCAGCATGCTGAAAAGGGCTGTAACAAGATCTGAGGCTGTTCTTACGTGGTAGTCGTAAAGTATGGGGACCAGATTCAGTGTGAACATTTACAGAAGGTGACTTTCAAAGCTGTAACTAGTTCACCCAGAGGTGGATGGTCCTGGTTTTCAGCCTCTATTTGGGAGATGTGTGTTTTTTCTTTTCCTGACTATATTGTTTGATGACCTTTAAGTCAGTCAGTTGCTCAATTTCTTTTCCTTATTTTCATCTGGAAAAGAGTGTGATGGTGTCTTAAGACATAATGAGAAAAACATATAAAACCTTCTGATATGTAGCAATAAAATGAAAGAAGATGTTTTATAAGCACAGAACTTGTCCATTACAAGTAGCAACAAAGGAAGCCTAGCGTCAGGTCCTAGGGTTTGTTTTTATTTGAAGGAGCTGTAGTGTGGCATTTTAATAAGAGTTCCAAATGAAAGGGTACTTCCAGGCTGAGTCTGGCTTTGAGGCTATAATGATAATACGACTGTAAAATTATATTAAAGTGGGTGTAGGCAGAAGGCACATGAAAAGTACATTTATTTATAACCTGCATCTTGAGTGAAGGGATAGAACCTCAAAGGAAAGACTAATTCAACACGGTATTTATCAAGTAAAGGGTGTGCGTGCACATGTGTGTGCATGTGTGCTGTGTATGTGTGTTTATGATTAGTAAGAGCTCTTTTTCCATCACCATTTGTTTAAACATGAGGTTTAAAGAAATGTTTTCTTTCCTGAATTTTCTTTTTTCAATAAGTAATTCTTGCTTGGGGTAAAAGTTGCAAACAATATAGATGTAAAACTTAGTAAAAAGTCTCAATATTCTGCCAACAGTTTTGTTTCTGTTCTTTCAGATGTTTTCTGTGCATACGCTAGAATTCTTTTTCCAGAAATTAACCCATGCTGGCTAATGTAAGCCCACCCTGCTGCTCCTTGAGTTTGTTTTCACATAACACACAGCTTTTTATGTCCATCTGTGGACATCTGTATCATTTTTTTTTGATGGCTGAATTCTGTGTATGTACCCTCATGTACCCAGTATCCTATTGAGAGACATCTGGATTATTTCTTGTTTTTTACTATTACAAACAATGCTGCAGTAAATATCATTTTGTGTGTATATTTGCTGTCTCATGTACTTTGGATTGATACCTAGGAGTGGAATTACTAAGGCAAAAGTTGTGGATATTTACATTTTGCCAGTTGTTATAAAGAGTTGATCAGTTTGTAGGGCTGAGGATTCCTCGTCTGAGTTGACATCAGGTCCTTGTTACACTCTCTGAGTGCCCTGAGTTTTTCCTCTGGAGCACAAGTCAGAATTGTACTTTTATTGCATGCTTGTTTTAAAATTTCCCATCTCTCCTCTTATTTTCCACATAAAAGTATAAGTTCTATGTGGACAGGAAAATCATGTCTATATTATTAATATTCACATCTCTTGCACCCAGCATAATTCTTCACACGCAGTGTGTACTCAGTAGGTCATCAGTACGTCCCACAACTTCACCAACACTTAGTGTTATCAGTGTTTGCCAGTCTGACAAATAGTGTATCATAGATCATTATTTTACTGTGTATTTAAAAATTGAGTGAGCAACTTTTTACCTGTATATATTTACCATTCGTATTTCCTCAGTGTTTTTCCCCCCAGTTTTCAATTGGGCTGTTTCTGTTAGAACTGGCTAAAAGAGCTCTTTATATTTTAGTGATAGCAGTTTGTTCATCACATGTATTGCAGATTTTTCCCCCCGTTTTTCATTTGTTTCTTGAATTTGTTTATGGTGTTTTGGGCTATATAAAAGTTTGAAACTTTTTTGTAGTAGAGTTATAAATCTCTTTCTTACAGCTCTGGATTTCATGCTGTATGTAAACGGGTGTTTCCCATTCTCTGATTCTGTATTTTCTCTTAGTACTTTTTGATGGTTGTACTGAATCTACATTGTCAAAATATATAAACAATTTTCCCTCTGCTGTTTCCCTCATAATAATCATTCTGTCTCAGTCTGTGGGTAAATATGCATTTAATACTTACTACCAGTCCTCATGGTGAACTCTCTCTAGACGTTTTACTTGGCTAAGGTTTGTTTTCTAGGAGAGTCCTCAAGAAGAGTCCATAGGAGTAATATTCCCTGAGTTCTTCCATGCTCATAACAGTTTTATCTGTGACCCTTATACTCAATAGTCTGTTTGGTTGGTTATAAACTCCTTGGTTTATGTTTTATTTGAGTATCTTCAAGGTATTTCATTATTGTCTGCTGCCAAAATCTGATGATAGTTTAATTTTTTTCCCTTATGAGGAGCTTGGTTATTTTACCTAGATGCTCAGTGGGTTTCCTTTCTTTATCTTTAAAATCTCACATATGGTGGCTGTATTCAGTTGGCATTATAGGTGCCTTTGAGATGGTGTGACCCTTCCAGGGACATCTGTATCCTGCAGAATGTCTAAGTTGGTACATCCTACTCTTAGCACGTTCTTCTGACTGAGCCCAGACTTGGCAGGATTGGCCAGTTGTGTGCTCGTAGTTTGTGGTTTGAGACTGTGGCAGTGTTCCCACTTTATCTGAGATGATGCTTTTCTACTCCGTTTATCAGTAGTGTTGTTTGGGTTGGGGGTCACAGGTAAGGTGATGCAAAATAACTCCTACTCTCTTATTTTCAACTGGAAACTAATTTATGTCTTATTTTTTTTTTCCGGCTTTTCCTCCCCTCTTTTAATTGGAAGACATGCTTATCTTTCTCAATTTATCGATATGAGAAAGAAATCTTTTGATTATACCTTTCTGAAAAAAAAAACAAACTATTAGCATAGTAATATTACTTCACACTCCCTGTACCTTAATCTCCAGTTTTTGTCATGCTTTGAGAATTCTTTTTTAAAAATTTAAGTTTTAATTTTTTTTGAAACGGTTTCCTGCCATGTTGCCTAGGCTGGGTCTTGAACTCTGGTCTCAAGTGATCCTCCTACCTCAGCCTCCTGAGTAGCTGAGATTGCAGGTTCAAGCCACAGTGCCTGGCAGAATTTTTGTGATTATTGTCAGATTAATATTATTTTAAACATTGTTAATTTTTCTTTCTAGACTTCTTAGAATTATGTCTAATTTTCTATCCATGGTTAACCCAGGCCATAGGAATTAATTCTATGTAGATTTAATTCTGTGCTTAACTGGAATTGATACTACTGCTAGTTCATTCATTGATAACATTGAATATCCTGAACTACGTACTGTTCTATGTGCTTGGAATAAATAAATGAATACATAGACAGAAATCCCTGCCCCCTGGAGTTCATGTACTAGAGGGGGTGGGACACAATAAATGTAATAAATAAGTAAGTCTTATGATATGTTAGAAGAGAACAAGTGCTAAATTATAAGAATGGAAGTAGAATAGGGTGAGTGAGGTCCAGGGTGCCAAGGGGAGTATGTAGAATTTTAAGTAGGGTGGTCGGGGAGGGCCCCATTGAGATGCTGACATTTGAGCAATGACCTCTAGAGTAGGTAAGGGAGTTAACTCACTACAGATGCAGGCAGCCAGATCCAAGACTCAAGGAGTCGCCTTCCTGATGTGTAGGAGGGGCGGTGAGGAGGCCAGGGCTGCCAGGGAGTGAAGGAGACGTGGAACAAGGACCCAGAGGGCACCTGGGTTGGGGATTTGGAAGGAGCTTGTAGACAGGTGCCCACTGGAGGGCTCTGACTTGGGTGTTGATGTGGTGGCTCTGCTATGCTGAGAGCAGACTCCAGCGGACAAGAGTGAGGTGAGGGAAAGAACTGACTACTGCAGGAAAGCCAGGCGAGTGATGTGGGTAGGTGGGACCAGGCTGGTTTGAAACTGAGAAATTCCCATTAATGAGCACATTATGTGCATTTAATTTTTGGTCTGCTGGATTAGGACTACGTTTTTCTTAAGGATTCTCGAGTGTGAGACTGCTTGCGTTCTTTCATGTCATAAAACAGCTTTTTGCTGTCTTTAAATATGCATGACATTCCAACTTGGTAAAGACGTGTTGGGTCACTTCTCTTCTTTCTGGCTCCGTAGGCAGCATTCTTTTGTCTTCGGACTCCAGTGTTCGGGAGAAGGCTGCAGATGGTCAGCCCTTCTCCACGTCACGGGCCACGCACTTCTTTCTCTGTGTCGATAGTATCGCCAGCCTTGGTAGATATGTCTTGCCCTGATTTTTCTTGGCATATGCTGAACCCTTTCAAGCTGTAGATTCAGTTATTCAATTTCAGGAAAGTTTTCCTGTATTATATCTTAAATTTTGTCTTACTGTGCAATTGGTCTTGTTCTCTTCTTGAGAATTAGCAGTTGTGTGTCTGCTGTATCTCTACTCCCATATATAACATCTTTCTAATCGCTTTCGTGACTTCCTACATTCCGTTTCCCCAAATGAGTCTCCACTTTCACTGACTGACTTTTTCAGCATTTCCATTTCACTTCCTGCCCTTCCTCACGTACCGTTTGTGGGTAATGGTGTTAGTGCTTTTCTCTATTGGTGTCCTCAACTCACCCCTTATCTTTCTTCAGTAAGGAACAGGGCCCACAGGGCAGGATATTCCTTGCTTTCACCTCTCACTTAGTTGAGAGAAATTTAAAAATGGCTCAAGATCTAGAGAAGTGAGTCTTGATTCTTGCTGTCGTCCCTCGATTTCGTTCAGCAAATTCCTGTCTCTGGGAGATAGCCTTTGTGTCTGTTGTTCAGGGTTAAGGCCATTCATTATAGGCTGAATTTCCTTCTCTGTTTTGACTTTAACAGAAGGAGAAAGTAGATATTTTTTCTTTTATAAGAATTCCCATATAGGCCAGGTGCAGTGGCTCATGCCTGTAATCCCACCGCTTTGGAGCCCAAGGCAGGTGGATTGCTTAGGAGCTTGAGATTAGCCTGGGCAACATAGTGAGACCCTCTATATAAAAATGCAAAAATTAGCATGATGGCATGTGCCTGTAGTCCTAGCTACTCAGGAGGCTGAGGTGGGAGGATTGCTTGAAGCCAGGAGATCGAGGCTACAGTGAGCTGAGATTGTACCACTGCATTCCACCCGGGGGGGGGAAATGACCCCGTCTCAAAAAAAAAAAGAAAAAAAAAAAAAAAGAATTCCCAGACATATAGCTTAAAAATTATCTTTTGTGAAAAAGTAATATATTACAGTATATAAAATTCAACATGTTTAACGGGGGAATGAGGGAAAAGATTATCTTCTGTGCCTGTCCCTTAGCTCCCAGTTCCCAGCCCCAGAAAGCACAGCCCCATAGAACACATTCCTAGAGTGGAATTGCTTTGTCAAAGGTTATATGTATTTGTACATTTGGTAGATACTGCCAAATTGCTCTCCATAGAAGCCATCAGTATATATATGCTATCAGCAAAAAATGAGAGTGCCAATTTCCTCACATTCTCACCAACATGATGATGTTCGAAACATTTCAAATTTTTGGCATTCTAATAGGTAAAATAGATTTTACTCCTGCCTCAGCCTCCTGAGTACCAGGACCACAGGTGTGCTCCACTACACCTGGCTCCTCAACCACCTGTATTAAGAGGAAATGAAAATCAAAACTCTCAAATCTGTTTTATCTATTAGAATGGCAAAAAATTGAAAAGTTTCAAACATCACCATGTGGCGAATATCCACAGCCTAAATGTGAGCCTGATGGTTTTTGTTCTACGGTATATTAATATGAACTAGCCCAACTTAGGCTCACATTTGATAGCTTCATCTTAGTAAGCATGCTCCTTTGGTTAAATAAACTGGCTGTGGATATTCTCCAAGGAAAAAGTTACTACTAATTCTTAGAAAACTAATGCATACATGAGCTGGTAAAGAGGAACTTCTTTAAGCACAATTTTAGAGTTATAGAAGCATACATGTGTTGTTATGATATTGTGAGTTTACTGATTCCTTTACTGAAAATAGTGTGCATGAAAAAGCATAGCACAATATGTCCCAAATAAGTACTTGGTTCTTTCTTTCTTTTTATCTTTTTCTTTCTTTTTTGAGACAGAGTCTTGCTCTGTTGCTCAGGCTGTAGTGCAGTGGTGCGATCTTGGCTCACTGAAACCTCTGCCTCCAGGGTTCAAGCAATTGTCCTGCTGCAGCCTCCGGAGTAGTTGGGTGATAGGCACCTGCCATCATGCCTGGATAATTTCTGTATTTTTAGTAGAGACAGGTTTCACCACGTTGGCCAGGCTGGTCTTGAACTCTTGACCTCAAGTGATCTGCCCGCCTTGGCCTCCCAAAGGATTAGGATTACAGGTGTGAGCCACTGTGCCCAGCTAGCACTTAGCAATTTCTTTTAAAAACTTACTTAAATTCTGTCCTGAATTTGTCAAATGCTTTCTTTTAAAATGTATGTTCATTTAAACATCTGTTTTAGTGCTTTTTCTTCCTTTGAATTTTTTTTCATTTATTTTTGATTACTTGCTCTGACAACGTTTTAGGTACTGATATTCAGCAGGGAACAAAACAGACAAGAACCCTGCTTTTATTGAGTTTATAATCTAGTGGGGGAGATCAGCAATAAATAAGAAATTGTCCGGATGTGATTAGTTTTATGGAGAAAATCAAGCAATATAGTTACACTTAGCATTAGTTACCTTTTATTAGAAAGGCAGCATGGGAAAATAGGAGAAGCGTGGACTTCGGAGTTTGATAAGATCCTGTACAAATCTCAGATTTTCTACATGTAGGTTGTGTGGCCTTGAGCAAATTACCTGAACTCTCTGACCCCCATTTCCTCAACTGTCCAAAGGGGAAAAAAGAATACCAAACTCATAGTGGGTTATTAAGGATTACATGTGACAACTTGAACAAAAAACCCTAGAAGAATGTTTAAACTGAAATAGTCACTTTATAAGTAGTAGCTAAAATATTATCACTTAATCACTTTATTCATTAAGTTTTTAAGAATTTTCCCCATGATTTCATTAGTTTTAATATCATGTGCCTAATAAGAAGATGGTGGGTTTTAACAAAAGCACCCTTAAATAGCCATTCGTGCCAAATGTCACCATGGTAACCGCCAAAATGTGGAATTGCTGGTCTCAGTGTATTCATTTCCATGTGTTGTCATAGTTTAATGTTCATCTACTGTGGGTCACGTTTTATTGAGGTCATAACAAAAAAGGAGTTACGTTTGTGTTGAACGTTGTGTTAGAACAAATTTTAGTAGCTCTAAAAGATAATATATCAAAGAATCTAGACACAAAACCAGAGTTCTTGCTCAGAAACATCAGCACTACCACTGTTTCATCTGTCCCACGTTGAGGAATATGACAGACTCTGGTTCAGAGATACCTCAATGCCTTATCCATACCACTAGAGGCCCAGGCTGTGCTCCTCATAGACCACAGGCTGGGAGCAGTGACATCCCCAAGATACCAAGTTGTTAGGGTCACTGATGGAGATTTCTATAGAGGAGGTTCTCAGGCCAAGCTGAAGGCTTCACTTCCTAGATAGGTGGCCCAATCAAACACCATCCAAGGGAGAAGCATGGGCTCTAGAAAGGTTTGGGAACAGAGTAGCAGACACACTAGGTTGCTGAAACCTGGAACAGGCCAGGAAGACAAAACAGCAGTCTGCATATAGCAAAAAGAGAAGGTAGGAAGGTACAGGTGACAACGAAATGGATTTGAGATGAGAATCTCAATGTGAGGTGGCATCTATATTCCTAACACATGCAGTTTGTTACCCACCCATTTGCCCTAGAGACAGGGCCACACTAAATAACACACATTCTTACTTTTTTCCTTATTCCTTAAACAAAGAAGTATCCCTCCCTTGGCCTGAAATCAATGGTCAAGGAATTCTGCCAAGAACTTTGTCAACTATCCCGTCATTTATGTTTTTTCTTTCTCCTTGTCTACCGATTTATTCTCCCTCTACCTCAAAACATGCTCATATACTTCCTATCTTTAAGAAAGAAGTCTGCCAAAACCTCCTTCTCTGACCTCTAATTCAATAGTTAAAATTCCATTCATGGCTCACTTTTCAGGAGAAATCTGACTCCACTTCCTGTACCTTTCAAATCCTCCTTAATTCTGTGATCTCCTTAATTCCACGACCTTCCTCTATTCTTGCTAAAGTCATGACCATCTATGGGTATGTTCATCATCTGTTGGACATTTGAATGTCTCAGGCATTTCAAGTTTAGCATTAATTGAACCCATTATCCACTTCCATAGTGTGTGATTTTTAAATATATCTGCAAATTCTTTGCCACTTCTTATTTCAAGAGGTGGAGCTTAATTCCCTTTCTAACTAATGGAATAAGGCAGAAGTGAGAGTGTTAGGAGTAGGTCCATAGTGTTAGCAGGAGTAGGAAGAACACTGTGGCTTCTTCCTTGCTCTCTCTCTCAGGTCACTCATGCTGAGGGGAGCCAACTGCCAGTTGGAGAGGATGTTCCAGCAACTCTATAGAGGGGCTCACTTGGCAAGGAACTGAGATCTGCCAATAATCAGCACTGCCTTGTCAGGTATGTGAGTAAACTCCTTGGAAGTGGACCCTCCGGCCCCAGTTGAGCCTTCAGATGATGCAGCCCCAGCTGACATCTTGATTGCAACCTCACGAGAATCTCTGAGCCAGAACAGCCAGCTAAGCCTGTCTTAGATTCCTGACCCACAGAAACTGTGAGACAAGTGTTTGTGTTTTAAGCTGCTAAATGGTTGTCAGTGATTTACTAAACAGCACTATATAACCAATGCACGTGACAAACCTTCTGTATTCCCAGTCCTAGGGAAAACAAGGAAACAACTCCTTCCTCTCCAACATCTAACTGGTGACCAAGTCCTGTTATTTTCATCTAGGTATCTGTTGATTCAGCCGATTCTGATTTTCCTAGTCACTACCTCAGTTTATTATTTATCATCTACACTGTTTCAGTTACCTCTTAACAAATTTCTTGCCTCCAGCTTCACTCCCTTTTAATCTATTCCCCATACTTCTACAAAAAATCATTCTAAAATGTGAATCTTAGCATCTTTCTTCTTTGCTCAAATTGTTCCCATTGACTAGAGTTAATCAAGCCCAGTTATCTTAAGCAATGCAGGAAAAGCTGTTTGAGGTTTGATACCACTGTGCTTTCTAGCTCCCATCTCTCCTGAAGCAGGGAGTTCAGCCATCAGAAATGGTTGGTGGGTCCCAGAATCTGTCACGGCTTTTCCTCTTTCTGTGATTTGGTATGTGCAGTTCTCTCTAGTTTTGGAAGGCTTTCACCAACTCTTTGACAATTTCTATATTTTCTGAAAGTTAGACATTCCTCCTTTCTTCTGCAGTTCCCAGTGGACACCTGTGTAATTGCTGTGATCACATCACTGTCATTGTCTGTCAATGTCCATTTTTCAGTTAGACCAAGAATCCCACTAGATGAGGGTCTATGTTCTGTTCGTCTCTTTTTCTGTTGTTCTTGCATCTCTGATCTTTTTTAAATGTTTGATGTTCTTTTTATTTTCTTTTTTGGATGGTATCTTGCTCTGTCACCTGGGCTGGAGTGCAGTGGTGCAATCATGGCTCACTACAGCCTTGACCTCCTGGGCTCAAACAATCCTCTCACCTCAGGCTCCCAAGTAGCTGGGGACCACAGGAGCATACCTCCACAGCTGGCTAATTTTTGTATTTTCTGTAGAGACAGGGTTTCTGCATGTCGCCCATGTTTTCAAACTCCTGGGCTTGATATTCTTTGTTTATTTTATTGTGGTAAGAACGCTTAACCACATTTGTTGATCTACTACATTTGTTGATCTACCCTCAACAAGTTTTTAAGTGTGCAATGCATTACTGTTGACTCTAGGTGCAGTGTTGTACAGCAGATCTTGAGAGCTTATTCATCTTGCTTAACTACAACTTTATGTTCGTTGATTAGTAACCCCCCATTTCCCTCCCTGTAGCTCCAGGTAACCTCCATTGTACTTTTTGATTCTATGAATTTGACTATTTTTGGTACTTCATATAAGTGGAATCATGCCATATTCGTCTTCCTATGATTGCCTTATTTTATTAGCAAAATGTCCTCAAGATTCATCCATGCTGTTGCATGTTATAGAATTTCCTTTCTTAGAAAGACTGACTAGTATTCCAGGATATGTATATACCACGTATTGCTTGCCCCTTCATCCACTGATGGGCATTGAGTTGTTTCCACATCTTAGTTTCACTTCTTTGAGGAACCTGCATACTGTTTTCTGTAGCAGCTGCTCCATTTTACATTCTCATATATTAATAGTGCACAAAAGTTCCAGTTTCTCTACATCCCCACCAGTACTTCTTGTCTTTTGATTTTTTGGGAATAGCCATCCTGACGATGCGTGTATTGTTCATCTTAAGTCTCTAGCACCTAATGGGATATTTGAACAGGGTGTCTGAAACTTTTAGTCTAGCTGATAGGGAATTTCACATTAGCAGACTTAGAATATTAAAATGTAACTTTACCTCTCTGTACATGATCATAACTTCACTCTCTAGCCATTGTTTTTCCACTAAAGGCAGTGAAGATTCTTTGGGGATGAGTGTTCTGGCCCCATCACTGATGCTTTTGTTTGCTGCGAAGGCTTTGCTGGTTGTTGGTGCCATCCATTCCTCTGTGCTCCCTTTTTCTTTATCTTAGTCCCACAGGGCCCCCTCCTTTCTGACTGTGAGAGTTCTCCAGGATTGCAGGCTTGCAGGCTTGTGCTCCAGCTCTTTCAGTGCCTCTCTGGGGCATGCACCCTGGGACATGCTATGTGGGTCTCAGTTGCGCCCTCCTGGTGCCCAGGCCTGCCGACAGCTGAGCCTTAGGCCGGCATTCTGGGAGGAACCAGTGATGTGCCTGGGATATCTGTTAGCTAGATCATAAATTCCAAGTCTTAGTTTAGGATGGAAAGAGGTAGCGGATCTGGATTTCTTTTCAGATACTTAGCAGCATCTTTAAAAGAAAACTACTTAGTTCTTCCAGTGGAAAATCCTGGGTTCCAAGAGATATCTGCTGTGCATCTATGGGCCTATTTTAGACCAGAATACCAAAATATTCACCATAATTTTAAAATAAATATTAAATAATTTAAAAATTGGTACAGCCTGCCAGGAGCTCAGTGCATGGCAACATCCAGCATGTGAGGCCACCTGGTGTGGCTTGGGAACCCACAGAAGCCGTCACTGAAGCCCAACAAACCCCTCATCCTAACTTAACCGTGTCAAGGAGAGGCGTCCGGAGAAGGACAAGGCTGCTTGTATCACAGAGCGTTAGCTTACTGGGAGCCAAATGAATTCCGCAATGATATGTGCAGAAAAGAGGTCCAGGGCGTTTTCAATTGTGCTTCAAGGGCTTAGGAAGCCCAAAAATTGAGATCGATGCAGGAGCCCCTGGGAGAGTCTGGGGGTTTACCGCCCAAGAAATTAAACAAGTTGCCGCAGAGGTTTCCTAATAAACTTCACCTAAGCTTAAAATGGAGAAGGATTTTCAATGATTTCTGAACTATAGCTTCTGACAATTATGCAGAAGCATTTTACAGATGTTTGCATTGCTGTGACCTCTTTAAAGGGTAGAAGGAGGCAAAACACTTTTCCACCCTTTGGAATCAGAGTGTTGGTACAAGTTATGTTTTATCTTGAAATAAAATCCTCTGGAGAGAAAAAATAATTTAAAAATTAATTATACTTGTTTTATATTTATAGAAGAGATCACATTATTTGTGATCTTTGATAGTATCATAGCCCAGGACAGATTTCCAGAGCCTTTCATTTCTTTTCTTCTTCTGTATCCATTAAAATAGAAAGCTGAAACCAGAATTATAGGTCATCAGGAATGATAACAAATGTTTTGGCGCTAACTGATCAATCTGAATATGCATTCAGGTTAAATATGGATGTAGAGATGAGAGAGAAATTTTTTTACTGAAGACCACTTTTGGCATTCTTTAAAAGCAGGAAGATTACATTTTTTATTTTGTTGTTATTGTTGGGGGGACAAGACCCTCTCTGTCACTCAGGCTGGAGTGAAACATGACCATGGCTCACTGCAGTCTTGAACTCCTGGGCTCAAGCGACCCTCCCACCTCAGCTTCCAGAGTAGCTGGGATTACCAGCACCTGCCACCATGCCTGGAAATTTAATTTTTTTTTTGTAGAGGTGAGGTCTTGCTGTGTTGCTCAAGGTGGTCTCAAACACCCGACCTTAAGTGATCCTTCTGTCTTGCCCTCCCAAAGTGCTGAGATTACAGATGTGAGCCACCACATCCAGCCCAAGTGTTTCTATTTAGTTAACAATAGTGAGTAGATTCCTAATCCACTCTTTGATTGCATTTGATTCTGGAAAATTTTTCTTTATATCATCTTGCAGCATTTCAGTGTAGTTTTTAAATATGGCAATCATGTATCAAAAAATGTATTTCTGGCTGGGCATGGTGGCTCAAGCCTGTAATCCTAGCACTTCTGGAGGCCAAGGAGGGTGGATCATTAGATCAGGAGATTGAGACCATCTTGGCTCATGGTGAAACCCCATCTCTACTAAAAATACAAAAAATTAGCCAAGTGTGGTGGCACATGCCTGTAGTCCCAGCTACTCGGGAGCCTGAGGCAAGAGAATCGCTTGAACCTGGGAGGCGGAGGTTGCAGTGAGCCAAGATCATGCCACTGCACTCCAGCCTGGGCAACAGAGCAAGACTCCATCTCAAAAAAAAAAATGCATTTCTTTAATTTGTGAAGAAAACTGTCAACTATTGGGGAAGTCAAACTTGTGGAGATTTAGCTGCCTACATTGCAGTTTGGTCATATCAAGATATCCTAACAGAATTAAAAAATTATATTTTAACTAAGATTCAAGCTGTCCCAGATAATGATTGCTGAAATATACTACTTGAGTGAATCACCTGAGATCACAGAAATGGTCTTTATCAGCATCATCAAAGTCATGAAGAAATAGTCTTCCTCATTTTAAATATCCTTGTGACACCTTTCTCATTAGCATCCCGTGTATTTCAGTGTGGAAAAGCAGACACTGAGACTCACTGTCCATACTGCATGTTGAAAAGGCTGATTGCCCATGACCATAGTGTGATTTAAAATGTCTATCCAGCAGGTACATTGGCCCATGCTTGTAATCCCAGCACTTTGGTAGGCCAAGGAGAGGGGATCACTTGAGTCCAGGAGTTTGAGACCAGTCTGGGCAACATAGTGAGACCCCCTATCTCTATAAAGAATTTAAAAATTAGCTGGGCATGGTGGTACATGCCTGTAGTCCTAGCTACTCAGGAAGTTTAGGTGAGAGGATCGCTTAAGCCTGGGTGATTGAGGCTACAGTGAGCTGTGATCATGCCACTGTACTCCAGTCTGGGTAACAAAGTGAGACCCTGTATTTAAAAAAAAGTTTATTCATCTTTTAGCATTGATTATTATTATTCATCTTTTAGATTAGATTATTTAGATCCATGGTCCCCAACCATCAGGGACTGGTTTTATGGAAGATAATTTTTTCAAGGAGTAGGGTGGGGGGATAGTTTTGGGATGATTCAGCCACATTACATTTATTGTACACATTATTTCTATTATTATTACATTGTAATATAGAATGAAATAATTATACAACTCACCACAATGTAGAATCAGTGGGAGCCCTGAGATTGTTTTCCTGCAACTAGATGGTCCCATCTGGGAGTGATGAGAGGCAGTGATCAATCACCAGGCATTAGATTCTCATAAGGAGCACATGACCTAGATCCCTTGCATATGCAGTTCACAATAGGGCTCATGCTCCTGTGAGAATATGATGACACCACTAATCTGACAGGAGGTGACGCTCACGTGGTAATGCTCGCTTGCCTACTGCTCACCTCCTGCTGCTTGGCCTGGTTCCTAATGGGCCATGGACCAGGAGTGTGGACCCCTGATTTAGATCATCAGCTTTGCTCTGAGGAAAACGGCAGTGTTGTAGGCTGGCATGAAGTGCAACTTCTTTTACTCTATGTAGCAACTCCTTTTCTTTCTGATCCTCCTTCAGTTTAGATCCCTGGGACCCTTTTCCACTTTGTACCTTGGTCATTGTATATGAACCTCAAACATGAAAGGCGCTAGTAAGACCTCATCGCTACAGAAAATTTTAAAAATTAGCTGGCCATGGTGGCACATACCTGTAATCCCAGCCGCATGGGAGGCTGAGGCAGGAGGATCCCTTGAGCCCAGGAGTTTGAGGTTGCAGTGAGCTGTGATGGTGCCACTGCACTCCCGCCTGGGCGACAGAAGCAAGAGCCTGTCTCTAGAAACAAAACAAAACAAAGCAATACAAACATGAAGGGTGCTAATTCATACCCTGCAAAGAGGTTTCATTTGGCAGCAAGTTGAAATTATCTACTGGTTTGTACATGAGCCAGCGCTTCCTCTTCCACATGGCATGCCATTGCTATTCCTTGATGTTCAGTGTTCAGTAGAGGAATTTGCTAATACCTTGTTCTCTTTCCTCTCTGACCAAAACATTTATCATTAACGTTGGGGCTGCTCTAAAGAATATTCCATTAGTGTATGTTTTGTACTGGTTTTTTGTTTTGTTTTGTTTTTTGTTTTTTTGCTTCTGAAGAGTAGAACTTTCAGTGATGCCTCTATAGTTGTGGTCTTTTCCATTTGGTAATGAAATGCATCAGTTTTGTGCTGAGAAACATTATTTTGCCCCTGAGGAACAACTTGGTTGGTTTACCAAAGAGACCATCAAACTTTGAAAGTGATATGGAAAGTATATGCGGTTTCTGCAACTATTTCAGAAGCTTCATAAAAATAAAGAGTCTGGGCTGGGCACAGTGGCTTATGTCTGTAATCCCAGTGCTTTGGGAAGCTGAAGCAGGAGGTTTGTTTGAGGCCAGGAGTTGGAGACCAGGCTGGGTAACTCGTGAGACTCTGCCTCTACAAAAAATAAGAAAAATTTAAAAACCTCACAATAACAAACAAACAAAAAACAATAAAGGACTCTGGCTTTAGGAGCAGATGAATCCAAGGTCTGATAAATTCCAATTTTTTATTATTCACCATTGTGCTTTCCATTTGCATTTCCCCTTTTTAAGTGCCTGAGTAGTATATCACTTGATGCCTACAGCATATGTCTCTCCAGTCTGCAGTTTAGTTCTAGTTAATAGTGACCCCCTCTAATTGTTAAGAGTTATATTTATGCCACTCACAAGGTGACTTTTATACTTCATCAAGTCAGTTTGCTCTATCAATTCTTCTGAAATGATGTCATGCTACTAAGTAGAAAAAGGGGAAAACTGCTAATTTTAACAGATATAGACACAATCACATATATAAACACCAGTACATAAATATTATGAAAATATATTGTGAAAAAGAGTAACTTGTAGGACTGAGATTAACTAGTGTTAGTAGTGCAAGTATAAATTTCAAACTTAATGATTATATAAAGAATGAAACAGGAGTTCAGTGACCATGATACTTTGACATTTCAAATTTGTGGACTATATGGGAACAAAAAAAATTTTTTTTTTTGAGACAGAGTCTTGCTCTGTCTTCAGGATGGAGTGCAGTGGCAAGATCTTGGCCCACTGCAACCTCCAACTCCCTGGTTCAAGGGATTCTCCTGCCTCAGCCTCCCAAGTAGCTGGGACTATCGGCGTGCGTCACGACGCCCAGCTAATTTTTGTATTTTTAGCACAGACGAGGTTTCACCATGTTGGTTAGGATGGTCTCGATCTCTTGACCTTGTGATCCACCCACCTCAACCTCCCAAAGTGCTGGGATTACAGTCGTGAGCCACCGCACCTGGCCCTTTTATTTTTTTGAGACTGAGTCTTGCTCTGTCACCCAGGCTGAAGTGCAGTGGCACGATCTCAATTCACTGCAGCCTCCGCCTCCCAGCTTAAAGCAATTCTCCTACCTCAGCCTCCCGAGCAGCTGGGACTACAGGCCGGCACCGCCACACCTGGCTAATTTTTGTATTTTTAGTAGAGATGGGGTTTCACCATGTTGGCCAGGGTGGTCTTGACCTCCTGATCTCGTGGTCTGCCTGCCTCAGCCTCCCGAAGTGCTGGGATTACAGCATGAGCCACCATGTCCAGCATTTTTTTTTTTTTTTTTTTTTTTTGATACAGAGTCTTGCTCTGCCACCCAGGCTGGAGTGCAAGGCATGATCTCAGCTCACTGCAACCTCCACCTCCTGGGTTCAAGCTATTCTCCTGCCTCAGCCTCCTCTGTAGCTGGGATTATAGGTGCCCACTACCACACCTGGCTAATTTTTGTAATTTTTGTATTTTTAGTAGAGACAGCGTTTCACCATGTTGGCTAGGCTGGTCTGGAACTCCGCTCGCCTCGGCCTCCCAAGATGCTGGGGTTACTGGTGTGAGCCACCTCACCTGGCCCATTTGTTTCTTTTGAAATAGGAATTCCCAGTGTAGCATTTGATGCACTTCCACGGGCCTCCATGTGTCCTCCATCTGCAGGCTGTGTGTGCGTTGGGCTGTAGCCATTTGGTGACAAGGACCGTGGTAGAGGCCGGCCTGAGAGTGCACCTGGTGGATCCTTAAAGATGCAACCTTTGGGAACCTTGAACCTTTGGTTACTATAAGCAAGTAAATCCCCTAGTTGATCATCACTCTGGAACCTTGGCTGAGCAAGGCCTATGAGGAAATTGATTTCTTGACAGATACTTTTGGAAGGTCTTTAAGTTATTCCCTTTACCGATCACATAATTTTTTTTTTATGTTTTCTATAATTTAGTGACTTTGGTCACATTTTTCTTTTACTTATTCAAGAAATATATATTAAGGGCTTGATGTATGCTAGGCACTCTGCAAGACAAGACACCATTTTTGCCCTCATGGAACTAATGCTTTGTATATATGATTTTCTCCTGTATCATATCCAGTCTATACTTTGCTGCTTATTTTTCTAATTTTTCTATTTCTTATTATGTTTGAGATCCATAAACTGTTTTGTCTATGTCCTTATTTCAAATTATTTTGTTCTCCAGTCTAAGCATCCAGTAACAGTTGCAGCATTAGCCTTTGTACATTAAAGGGTAAAAATTCCATCCAAAAAATGTCAGGTATTTTTATTTTATAATTAGACAGGGTCTCTCTCTGTCATCCAGGCTGGAGTGCAGTGGTATTATCACGGCTCACCGCAGCCTTGAACTCCTGTGCTCGTATGATCCTCCCATGTAGTTGGGTGTACAGGCCTGTGCCACTATGCCTGGCTAATTAAAAAAAATTTTTTTTTTGTGGAGATGGGGACTTGCTATGAAGCCCAGGTAGTCTCAACCTCCTGAGTTCAAGTAATCCTCCTCAGTTTCCCAAAGTGCTTCCCCACTGGCATGAGCCACCATGCCAGGCCAAAATTTCAGGTATAACACAAGAAATACATTCTTTTTCTTTTTCTTTTTTTTGAGATGGAGTCTCACTCTGTTGCCCAGGCTGGAGTGCAATGGCACAATCACTTGGCTCACTGCAGCCTCCACCTCCCAGGTTCAAGCGATTCTCCTGCCTCAGCCTCCCAAGTAGCTGGGATTACAGGCTCAAGCTACCATGCTCGGCTAATTTTTGTATTTTTAGTGGAGAGAGGGTTTTGCCATGTTGGCCAGGCTGGTCTCAAACTCCTGACCTCAAGTGATCTGCCTGCCTTGGCCTCCCAAAGTGCTGGAATTACATGCATAAGCTACCACGCCTGGACAAGAAACACATTCCTATAAAAATCCAAATATGTAGAAATAGGGTAAATATGAAGTCACCCCTTACATTCCCCAGCCCAACTGCCTCTCAAGAGCCATGAAACAGCCTATGTTCTACATTATTGCTAATAGTCTTATCTCTTATGTTAGTCTGCCTGATGGGTTTAAAAATACCTCATTGCTTTAGCTCATATTTGTTGCTATTAGATGCGTTAAGCATATTTTCATATGTTTAGCAGTCAGTTTTTTTTCTTTTTGTGAATTGCCTTTTCATATCCTTTGCCTTTTTTTTCTGTTGGACTGTTTGTTTCTTCTTGAGTTAATTTTGGCAATCTATGTTTTCCTAGAAAATGATCTGGTTTGCCTAGTTTACAAATCCTTATGTGTAATTATGTCCTCTTTCTTGTTTCTAATTTGGGTACCTTCCTTTTTTCTTTCTTGATTAGATTTGCCAGAGGTTCTATCTTGTTAGTCCTTTCAAAACACCAGCTTTTCATTTTATTCGTCAAGGTCATTTAAAAAATGTCTTCTGTTTAACTAATTGCCGTTTTTATCTTTATTCATTTCTTCGTCCTGCTTTCTGTGGGCTCAGAGAAGACCCCTTTGTGTAGAGGAAGGTGGGAACAAAGGTTCAAAGATAGCTGTTGGGGGTTGGGAAAACAATTGCTGGCATCATTCTCCTCTACCCCCTCACCCCCAACTGCCATCACAAATGCAGACAGTTCAGAATCCATCAAGAAGTAAGAGCCAGGAATGAGGCAGACTGAATCAGGCTATCAGCTTTGTTAATAAGGCTAAAGTATGGTGTTAGGTCTTATGTTTAAATCTTTAATCCATTTGGAGTTAATTTTTGTGTAAGGTATACGAAAGGGGTCCAGTTTCAGCTTTCTGCACATGGCTAGCCAGTTTTTCCAACACCCTTTATTGAACAGGGAATTCTTTCCCCATTGCCTTTGTAGGGGCATGGATGAATCTGGAAACCGTCATTCTCAGCAAACTGACACAAGAACAGAAAACCAAACACCGCATGTTCTCACTCATAAGCGGGTGTTGAACAATGAGAACACGTGGGCATAGGAAGGGGAACATCACACACTGGGGTAGATTGGGGGGTGGGGGACTAGGGGAGGAACAGCAGGGGGTGGGGAGGCTGGGGAGGGAAGACACTGGGAGAAATGCCTGATGTAGGCAACGGGGGGACAGAAACTGTAAACCACCATGGCATGTGTGTACCTATGCAACAACCCTTTGGGATGTGCACATGTACCCCAGAGCTTAAAGTACACTAAAAAATAAAAATAAAAAATAAGGCTAAAGTAGAGAGTAGTACTTGACTTAAGAGCAGTCAGGCTAGTAACCCTTCCCTCTGAGTTAAACTTAACTAATAGAATAAGGCATTTAGAATAAATGCTTTGAGAGGTTTGATAAGAAGCCAGTTATGAATAAATGAAATGAATAAATCAATCACTTACAGGCACTTCGGGCCAAATGGCCTCAGGGTAGTTCAGTATTTCAGTTCTGTTTGGAGGCTTAGATTGGGAATAAAGAAAAATGACTTGGCAGTCACTGGTTGGTGGCTGATTAAGCCGGGCCAGAGTTGGCGGAAGGAGGTGATCCTGGGGCTTCAGACTAGTCAGGGAGGCAAGTGAGACCAGCAGGGCATGGAAGAAACCAGGAAGAGGCAGGAGTTGGGGCTTCAGCTTCTTTCGAGCATGCAAACCCTGCTTGGAGGGAGTGTGATGCTGGGACAGCCGAAAGAGGAGCAGCTGGGGGCTGGAGAAGGGCATTGCACATCCAGAACCCTGATGGCAGGAGAGTGGCAAGGATGGGCACACCTCCAAGTGTGAGGAAACTTGTGGGGGACTGACGATGAGTCATTCTTCAGACTCTCTGGGACGCTTGTTCTTTCCCCAAATTAGTTTAACATCTGCTTTGGAATCAAAAGGGTAACTGCTTTTCTCTTTCTGGCTAATTAAACAAATGCAAATGTATGCCTAGCCTTACTGTATCCTCACACAGCCTGGGAGGGAAGGACAGTGTGGGTGGCAGGTACATGACGCCAGAAGCAGAGGGTGTTTAGTGCAGGGGTGGGAGGACAGCAGGAGGATCTGTCCTGGCGCCAGACATCTTCCATCCCTACAGGACCTCTCAAGGTCATGCTACATGACCTTTGGTATATGAATTCACCTGGCACCGCAGTATCGTTTTTAAAAATGAAAATATACCAGCGTATTGTAACTTGTAAGCCCACAAACTTCTTGTTTCTAGCCAGGTACTTACAGGAAGACCTTGCTTTTATGTTTTCACAGGGAGGGCATGATGAACCTTGTCTTATAGCTTATGAGAAGGCCAACTTCACTAACCACTCCTGGCTGGGTGTGGTGTTTCCCTCTGTAATTAGTTCCCCTGTGTACTTTCTTACGGAAAAATTTTATGCTTTAGAATAAAATGTAAAAGTCACCTAAAGAGATGGTTTCGTTAACATGGAAGTCAAGTTCCTCTTAGTAGAAATGAGCAGTTACAGTCAGACTTTATAGATATTACAAAGAAGAGCAATGTATTTCTAAATGACATGTCACATTTCAGATTTTGTTTAGCAATTTGTATATTCATTATGATCTGCTAGCCCATCTGTTTTGGAAAAACCCTCTCAAACTGGGTTTTTCCTCTGCTGTCACACCGCAACAACGGTCATCCACATGGGAAAAGACTTCCGTGACCAAATGTGTGGGGGTTTCTTTCCACAAGCAGTGGACATCAGCTGGGTGTTCTCCAGTTCAACTCTGACACTGTCCACCTGGAGAGAGCATCAGATCTCACAGGACGAGACTCAGGGCCCGAGGCTGCCCCCTTCCCCAGATGCCAGTCTCAAGTCTGGGCCTCTGGAACTTCTGACCAACTGGCTTCATGTTGGGTTCCCATGACTCCCTGTTTGGGTTCAACTAATTTGCTGGAAGGGCTCACGAAACTCAGGGAAACACTTATATTGACCAGTTTATTATAAAGGATATCGCAAAGGATACAGATGAAGAGATGCATAGGACAAGGGCTGGGGAAAGGGCATGGAGCTTCCGTGCCCTCCCTGGGTGCACTACCCTCCAGAAACTTCCAGGTGTCCAGCTGTCCAGATGCTCTCTGAACTGTGACCTTTTGGGTTTTTATGGAGGTTTCATTGCATAGGCACCGTAACCATGTAGAAATGTGATTGGACACAAAGTACATGATCTAAACCCAGCATGCCTGTCTCTTCAAGACTTCTCTTGATCTCTCTGTGTAGCATTCCTTCCTCTAGGGTATGGGTAGGACTCTCTCTGAATTGAGGGACTTCTGACCCATAATTAGATTAGGGTCCTGCCTTGGGCAGGTGAAAGGACAGGAAAAGTTCACAGAGAGAGATTCTGTTTCCTGAGGCCTAAAGTGCCCTGAAATTATAAGAAGGACTATAGGCTTTATGAGCTAGGAACCAGTTCCTAATGCCCGTAGTCATTGTTATAATTTGTTTTTTACATATATATATATATATATAATAACACCATACCATCAGATAGACAATTTCTATTCATACCCATTTTCCAGTAATAAAAGCTGGATCTGTTGCTGGCTAGGTGAAACTCAGAAACCCATGAAGCTTTTTTTTACCTTTTTTACCCCTGGGACTCTGCCTTTTCATCCAGAATCATTAGGGTCTCCTGGGTACCCTGCTCTGAGGACTCTTATTCTAACAGTCTTTGCAAAAATTAGTCAAACATCTGTTTGAAACTCACTCAGTCATTTTCATCTTTGCCTTTCTCCTAGTTATTTTTAGGGTTGATAAATTTGTTTTCCAAGAGCAAACAGCATTTTTAAACTTTGATTTTTGGCTAGCATTTAGGAATTCTTGTTCTGTGGAGAGCTGGCCGGTTGCCCATTTAGGAACTTAGCCTGCACGCAGGTTCCCTTCAGCTGAAGAGCATTGGGCTAGAGTCATCCATCCAGCTCCTGGAGCTTGGCTGCCCTGATACTGCCTGGCCTGCCTGCAAATGAACACCTCGACATGCCATTATAGTCTACCATCTTACTCTGTTCTTACAGAATCCACGAGAGATTTAGAGTCCAAGCAAAGGATGTCTTGTCCAGGGTTTAATTATTTCCACAATTAAGAAAGCCTTTCTCAGGTTGAATTAAATTTCCTTTCTGCAATATAAGCCATGAATTTACAAATAGAGTCTGATGCTGTCAGGATACATAATTGTTGTTATGCTTCAGTAGTTTTTTTTTTTTTTTCTTTCAGATAGGGTTTTGCCCAGGCTGGAGTGCAGAGACACAGTCACTGCTCACTGCACCTTCAACTTTCTGGGCTCAAGCCTTTCTCCCATCTCAGCCTCCCAAGTAGCTGGGACTACAGATGCATACCACCACAACTGGCTAATTAACAAAAAAAAATTTTTTTTTTAGAGATAAGGGCTCATTATGTTGCCCAGCCTGGTCTTGAACTCTTGCACGCAAGTAATCCTCCCGCCTCGGCCTCCCAAAGCACTGAGATTCCAGGTGTAAGCCACTGTGCCCAGCCTTAAATAGATTTAAAAAATTACAAAACTGTTACATGTTCATAGTAGACAGTGTAGAGAAATTTTAAAAGCATAAAGAAAATTAAAATGTCCTATTATTCCACCACCTATATAACCATTCTTGGTTTTGTTTTGTTTTGTTTTCTAATTTTTTATTTTTGGTGTTGGAATCTCGCTTTGTTGCCCAGGCTGGAGTGCAATGATGCGATCTCACTTACTGAAACCTCCACCTCCTGGATTTAATCTTCCTGCCTCAGCCTCAGAGTAGCTGGGACTACAGGTGCATGCATACCACCATGCCCAGTGATTTTGTATTTTTGGTAGAGACTGGGTTTCACCATGTTAACCACACTGGTCTCAAACTCCTGACCTAGTTGATCCATCTGCCTCAGCCTCCCAAAGTGCTGGGATTACAGGCATGAGCCACCGTGCCCAGCCTAACCATTCTTAATATATAGCTTCTTTTTAGTCTTTTTTCTATACCTAAATGTAAATATGAGCTCCTACTGAATACACTTACAGTTTGTATTTTCCACCAAAATATATTGTCATCATTGTTCTTTATCATTGGATATTTTACAGTATCACTTTCTATTCTGAGATGCCATAAATTCATATATATTCAGATTTATATAAATGTTTAAATATTTATAATATTTTAAACATATTTATAGTATATATTTCTATGGAGATAGCATGAATTCACTTATATTCACTGCCATAAAATTCATACTTTAAAAGTGAACAATACAGTGATATGTTTGTATCTTCACAAAGTTGCACAACACTTACCACTGTCAAATTCTAGAACATTCCATTACTCACCCCAGAAAACCCAGAGCAGTTACTACCCTTCCAGTGCTCCCTCCCTCATCCTGTGGTAGTCACTCAAGTACTTTCTGTCTGTCTGGATTCCCCTTTTTGGGCATTTTGTGGAGGTGGAATCATACAATATATGGTCTTTTGTGTGTGGCTTCTCTTTTTTTTTTGAGGCAGGGTCTTGCTCTGTCACCCAGGCTGGAGTGCAGTGCTACAGTCTCAGCTCACTGCAACCTCTGTGGTCCTCCCACCTTAGCCTCTCAAGTAGCTGGAACCACAGTTGTACACCACCACACCTGGCTAATTTTTTGTATTTTTCGTAGAGACAGGATTTCGCCCTGTTGGCCAGGCTGGTTTCAGACTTCTGGGCTCAAGTGATCTGCCTGCTTCAGCCTCCCAAAGTGCTGGGATTATTGGCATGAGCTACCGTGCCCAGCCTGTGTGGCATCTTTTGTTCAACATAAGGTTTTCAGGGTCATCCATGTGTCGGTATGTTATTCCTTTTTACTGATGGATAGTATTTCACTGTGTGAATGTACACTTTGTATGTATCTATTCATCAGCTAATGGCCATTAGGTATTTTCTGCTTTATGGCTACTGTGAATACTGCTACTGTGAACATTTGTCTGCAAGTTTTTGTTTGAACTCCTGTTTTCAGTTCTTTTGGATATATACCAAGGAGTGGAGTTACTGAGTCATAATGGTAACTGTGTTTAACTTTTTGAGGGACTCCCAAACTGTTTTTCCCAGTCGCTGTACTTTTTTTCACATTTACGTAAGCAACGTATGAGGGTTCCAGTGTTGCCACATCCTCACCAGCACTTGTTAATGTCTGTTCTTTTGGCTGGAGCCATCCGAGTAGATGTGGAGTGATATCTCCCAGTGGCTTTGATTTGCATAATACCTGATGATTGATTTTCCTAATGTGGAGCTTCTTTTCACATGCTTCTTGGCCGCTTGTGTTGGTCTATTTGGAGAAATATCTATTCAGATCCTTTGCCCACTTTTCAGTTGGGTTGTCTTTTTATTATTGAATTTTAAAAGATCTTTATACATTCTAGATAGTAGACCCTTATCATATATATGATTTGCAAATGATTTCTCCCATTCTGTTGGTTATCTTTTCATTTTCTATTTTTTAACTTATTTTAGGTTCAGGGGTACATGTGAAGGTTTGTCACATAGGTAAACTCATATCACAGGGGTTTGTTATACAGATTATTTCATCACCCAAATTAAGCCCAGTACCTAACTGTTATCTTTTCTGCTTCTCTCCCTCCTGCCAACCTCTGCCCTCAAGTGTCTATTGTTTCCTTCTTTGTGTTTACAAGTTCTCATCATTTAGTGCTTGCTTATAAGTGAGAACATGCAGTATTTGGTTTTCTGTTCTTGCATTAGCTAGAGGCTGAGGATAATGGCCTCCAGCTCCATCCATGTCCCTGTAAAGGACAAGATCTTGTTCTTTTTTTATGGTTGCATATCCCTTTATTTTCTTGACAGTACTTCTTTTTTTTTTTTTTTTTTTTTTTTTTGGGACAGAGTCTCATTCTGTTGCCCAGGCTGGAGTGCAGTGGCTTGATCTCGGCTCATTGCAACCTCCGCCTCTGGGGTTCAAGCAATTTTCCTGTCTCAGCCTTCCAAGTAGCTGGGACTACAGGTGTCTGCCACCACGCCTGGCTAATTTGTGTATTTTTAGTAAAGACAGGGTTACGTCGTATTGGCCAGGCTGGTCTTGAACTCCTGACCTTGTGATCTGCCTGCCTCGTCCTCCCAAAGTGCTGGGATTACAGGTGTGCACCACCATGCCTGGCCTCTTGATAGTTATCTTTTGAAGCAAAAGGTTTTTAATTTTTATGAAGTCTGGCTTATCTAGTTTGTCTTTGCTTACTTCTACTTTTGATCTTATCTCTAAGAAAATATTGTCTAATATAGTCACGAAGTTTTACAGCTCTGTTTTCTTGCAAGAGTTGTATAGTTTTAGCTCTTGTACTTTGATGTGATTTTTGTAAATAGTATGAAGTAGGAGTCTAACTTTGTTCTTTTGTATGTGGATGTACAGTGATTCCAGCATCATTTGTTGAAAAGACTGTCTCCCATTGAATTGTCTTAGCATCCTTGTTGAAAATCAACTGCCTATAAATTTATGGGTTCACTTCTGGACTGTCAATTCTATTTCATTGATCTATATGACTATCTTACATGAACATGAGTTGTGTGTTTATTTACTTCTTTGGTTTCTTTCAATGACATTTTATAGTCTTCAGCGTATAGATCTCCCACTTACGTATTCATACGTATTTGTAAATATTTTATAGTTAAACATATTTATAAATATTGTAATCTTTTTGATACTATTATAAATGGAATTGGCTTCTTGGAGTATTTGGATTATTAATTGCCAGTGTATAGCAATACAATTGATTTTTGTGAGATCTTTGTTCTGCAGCCTTGCTGACCTCCTTTATTAGCTCTAAGAGGTTTTTGTTGTAAATTCCTTACAATTTTATACGTACAAGAGCATATTATCTGTGAATATAGATAGTTTTACTTCTTACCAATCTGGATGCCTTTTCTTTTCTTTTTCTTTTTTTTTTTTAAATTGCATTTTAGGTTTTGGGGTACATGTGAAGAACATGCAAGATTGTTGCATAGGTACACACATGGCAGTGTGATTTGCTGCCTTCCTCCCCTTCACCTATATTTGGCTTTTCTTTCTTTTTCTTGCGTAATTCTCCAGACTAAAGCCTGTGGTATAATCTTGTCGAGAAATGGTGAGAGCAGAGACACCCTTGTTTAGTTTCTGATCTTAGGAGAAAACTATCAGATTTTCACATTAAGTACAATGGTAGTTGTGAGTGTTTGGAACTTGCCCTTTATCAGGTTGAGGAAGTTGCCTTTTATGTCTAGTTGTTCAGTGTTTATATTATGAAAATCTGTTGGATTTTGTCTAATGCTTTGTCTGCATCTGTTGAGATGATCATGTGGTTTTGTCCTTTATTCTATTACTATGGTAAATTACATTAACTGATTTTGACCAACTTTGAATTTCTGGGATAGATTTCATTTGGTTATGGTATATAATCCTTTATATACGTTTTTAGGTTTGATTTGCTAGTATTTTGCTGAGGATTTTTCTATGTCATATCTAGATATATATTATCTATATCATATGTATTATCACTTTTAATGGCTGCATAAGGCTTAATTATGTGGATATACTATAATCTAGCCAATTAGACTTTAAATTATTTCTTTTTTTGCCACTGTTGTTGTTATAATCAAGGATACAGTCATCACTGTTGCTCAGATAGCTTTGTATTCATTCGTGATTATTTATTTATTTTTCCCTTATATTTAATGGTTTGGGCTCTTTAAAAAAATACTTTAAGTTCTTGGGTACATGTGCAGAACGTGCAGGTTTCTTACATAGGTATACACATGCTATGGTGGTTTGCTGCATCCATCACCTGGTCATCTACGTTAGGTATTTCTCCTAATGCTATCCCTCCCCTATATCCCCACCTCCTGACAGTCCCTGGTGTGTGATGTTCCCCTTCCTGTGTCCACATTGTTCAACTCCCACTTATGAATGAGAACATGTGATGTTTCGCTTTCTGTTCTTGTGTCAGATTGCTGAGAATGATGGTTTCCAGCTTCATCCATGTTCCTACAAAGGATATGAACTCATCCTTTTTTATGGCTGAATAGTATTCCATGGTGTATATATGCCACATTTTCTTTATCCAGTCTATCACTGATGGGCATTTGGGTTGGTTCCAAGTCTTTGCTATTGTGAACAGCGCTGCAGTAAACATACATGTGCATGTATGTGTCTTTATAATAGAATGATTTATAATCCTTTGGGTATATACCCAGTAATGGGTTTACTGGGTCAAATGGTATTTCTAGTTCTATATCCTTGAGGAATCACCACACTGTCTTCCACAATGGTTGAACTAATTTACACTCCCACCAACAGTATAAAAGCTTTCCCATTTCTCCACATCCTCTCCAGCATCTGTTGTCTCCTGACTTTTTGTTGATTGCTATTCTAACTGGTGTGAGATGGCATCTCATTGTGGTTTTGATTTGCATTTCTCTAATGACCAGTGGTGATGAGCTTTTTTTCGTGTTTGTGGGCTGCATAAATGTCTCCTTTTGAGAAGTGTCTGTTCATATTCTTTGCCTACTTTTTGATGGGGTTGTATTTTTCTTGTAAATTTGTTTAAGTTCTTCGTAGATTCTAGATATTACCCCTTTGTCAGATGAGTAGATTGCAAGAATTTTCTCCCATCCGGTATGTTGCCTGTTCACTCTGATGACAGTTTCTTTTGCTGTGCAGAAGTTCTTTGGTTTAATTAGATCCTATTTGTCTATTTTGACTTCTGTTGTCATTGCTTTTGTATTTTAGTCATGAACTCTTTGCCCATGCTTATGTCCTGAATGGTATTGCCTAGGTTTTCTTCTAGGGTTTTTAGGGTTTTTGGTCTTATTTTTAAGTCTTTAATCCATCTGGAGTTAATTTTTTGTATAAGGTGTAAGGAAGGGATCTAGTTTCAGTTTTCTGCATATGGCTAGCCAGTTTCCCCAACACCATTTATTAAATAGGGAATCCTTTCCCCATTGCTTGTTTTTGTCAGGTTTGTGGAAGATCAGATGGTTGCAGACATGTGGCATTATTTTTGAGGCCTCTGTTCTGTTCTGGAACATTCGATTATTTTTGTATGATACATTCCTACAAATGGAATAATGGAACCAAAGGTTATGCACAGGTGTTTGTCTCATCTTGTCATTGACATTTACATTTTGTTTATAGTGGGGTTCTTTTTTCAGAGGTTTTTAATTTTCAAGTAGTCACATCTGTTTTTTTCTTAATGTATTCTGCCTTTGCCTGTGGGCTCAGAGAGGCCTCTCCTACCTTATTCAGATGTATAATCTCCTGTATTTTCTTTCTTTTTTCTTTTTTAATTTTTCGAGATAAGATCTCACTATTTTGCCAAGGTTGAAGTGTGGTCTTTTTTTTTTTTTTTTTTTTAATTTTTCAAGACAAGGTCTCACTATGTTGCCCAGGCTGGAGTTCAGTGGTTATTTGCAAGCACAATCATAGTGCACTACAGCCTTGATCTCCTGGGCTCAAGTGATCCTCCCTCCTCAGCCTCTCAAGTAGCTGGGACTGTAAGTTCATGCTACTGTGCTCAGCTAAAACAATCTATTCTTTATCCTAGACTAATCATGCCATCTTTGTCATAGTCTAACTTCTTGTTTCTGGGCTTTGCCATGATCCACTGCTCTTCTTTCTATTCCTAAACCATGTCATTGTAATTTTTTACTTTTCTGATCTATTTTGCTATCTGGTAGTACAAGTGGTGTGTGTGTGTGTGTGTGTGTGTGTGTGTGTGTGTGTGTGTGTGTGTGTGTGAATTTTCTTCTTTAGAGAAGAATCAAGTTATTTGATAGCTTCTATAGAGAATAATCAATTGTTCTACCAGATGAATTTTAGGATAATTTTATAAATAATGTCCTTTATATTTCTAATCCAATTAGAATTTTTATTGAAATCACAGCACATTTATAAAATTATCTGCAGAGAATGAATATCCATTGGGAGAACATGGTATATTTTTCTACCAGTTTTCTTTTTTGTCATTCAGTAAAGCATGAATTTTGGGGGTGACTGTAACTTTCTTACCAGATTTATTTATAGATAGTTGCTGTTGTAAGTAGGATTTTTTTAAAGCATGTGATAACTTATTTAAGTATATTATTTTATTATACAATTTAATAATTGTTTTAGAAAATTTAAAAGCTACAATGTGAATTTGAAAAGTAAATGCCCCTCAATCTGAGAGATAAGCACTGTTAACATTTTGTGTGTATCTTTCTATTAATAGATTTACAGTCTGTTAGGGAAGTTAAGACATGATCACATGAAAGGCTTAATAATCTGAGACACTATTGAGTGACTGGCTTGTACTTTTTTCTGCCTAGCCTTTTTTCTCCTTTTGGAAACTGCTTTTCCCATAACTAGTAGAGCTGCCAATCATCCAGGTCCCTATCCACAGCCAATGGGTTGGACAGTGTATCACCTCAAGGCTCTTTTCTGGTAGGGACTCTATTCTTCTGGAATCTCAAATGCTAAAGACCTCCAGTCCTGCAGTGCTGCTGGGCAAGGCCTTCTCATCCCAAGAGTACCCGTGTTTGAATGGCACCAGCTTAGGAGAGTGAAGCTACCAGGTGATTCAAAACCATTCCTGATGACATCATTGGACCTCAAGGTCTAGCTGGCTTAAAGCCAGCTTCAATTCATCCTGGACTTTCCTAAATCAGTAAAGCCAACAAACTCACTATTTTGCTTAAGCAGAGTTGAGTTAAGTGTCTGTCATCTGCAGAGTCCCGACCACTACCACCTCCTGTGTCTGTGCCATGGTGCCACATGCTGGGGGAAGTCACCCAGATGAGTTAGGACCCTGTATGCTCCTTGTCCCTTGTCTTGTTTTTAAATCTGTTTGATATATCAGGAAGCAATCAGCAAGAAGCTAGCCATTCTGCATCTTGAAATCCTTACATTTTGGAGAGGTACAAATTGAGTTCCTCAGCGAGAGCAGGTTCAGTGCATTATGCCTATTGCCTCCTTCAAGGCAAAGAGGGATGGCCATGAGAGGCAGCAACCTTGACCAAGCGGGGCTACCATGCCGGGCTAGGCCGGCTCTGAGCTGCCTGACCACAGCTCCTTACTTCATTCTATTGATTAGAATGACAGAGTCTGAGTGTGGAGGTTAGAATTATAGTGAACACAGGGATTCTGTGTCACAGAGGCTCTGCAAACCCATGCCACCTGCTATATAAGAGCTCTCTGTCATGCAAGAGCAGATTGGCTGCCTCCCACACCTGTTATCCAGTAAAACAGCAATTAAAGTGCAGCTTGTGGCAGTGACCAAGCTTAACCCAGGCCCTCTGATAGAGTTCTTGGTGCCTGTGGATGGAACACATGTTGCTTGTTTACCTTCACAACATTTCTTCCGTGCTTTTTTCTGGGCAGTGTGTTTGCTCCCTCTTGCAGTAGATCCCGTTGTCACTGGGGCTTACTCTAGGCCATCTGTAGTAGCAGGGAACATGGACCCCAGGCTTTGTGAGGATGCCCATATCATTCTGGAGCTCCCTGAAGTCAAAATTAGGTATGAAAAGATTTATTTAGAATGGAAAAGAAATGCAACAAATTATTGGAGCCTAGGAGTTTCAGATGCCTACCTCTGAGATCCCTTTAGCTGGCTCACTAGAGCCCCTGTCTGCGTTATGCTTCCTGGTCATAGCTCGACTTCCCCTTCCCACCTAGAACTCGCAGTGCTCACAGGGCCATGGCAAGCTGGTGGGGCACGGTTGTAGCTTCAGGGTAGATACATTTGTGAAAAGCAGACTGATTTTTGTTTTGTTTTTAAATCTGTTTGATAGCTCAGGGAGCAATCAGCTAGAACCTAGCCCACCTACACCTTGAGATCCTTACATTTTGGAGAGGTACAAATTAAGTATTCAGGACCTAGTAGGATGGAAATATGATTTTGCACTTTGTGCATGTGTGTTTGCGTAAGAAAGAGAGATTCTGAGAGACAGGAGAGGGAGAGGCCAACAGAACTTGGAGAAAGCAGAGCCCGCCTGCTTCCTGAGTGAAGCATTGCTCAAGCGCTCTCTGCCCGGCCCCCTCCAAGTGTGGTTTTCCTCCCAGGCCAGCACCAAACCCAGAATAGAGTGGCTGACTTGAGGTCGGCAGCTCCCGAGAAGCAGGAGAAGCAGAGTTTTGCAGTAAGTACGCGGTTGGCTATTATTTAAGACCAAAATGGAAAAGCTTTGAATAGCTGGGGAAGAGGTGCCTCTGTTTTAGTAGGTACAATGTCTTACAGACCCAGTGGATCCTGGTGTGACTAAGGCAGTGTGAGTACATTCTCCCGTGGTGCATGGACTGGATGAGCTAAGGCCACATGCATGCTTTTGCGGGGGCTGAAAAAGGATTTGAAACCCATCTTCTGACGTCTTGAAAGAGCATGGTCTTTTCTCACTGCTTGTCATTTGTTTCATCTTGCAAGGAAAAGATAATTAATGCTGACTTCAAGTTAACATATGAAGTCCTTTAGAAAAGAAGCCCTATGGGTACTAATGAGTAGCCGTGTGGGTATTATTTTTCCATCCAGGGTGAATAGGGCTCCTTCTGTGCATTCTTTTTGCCAAGTGTGAGATGTCTAAGATCCTGTGGAGAGAACTGCCTGCTGGACTAGTGCTTAGCCCCTGGAACGTTCTAGAGTCATCTCCCCTTGGAGGAGATCAGCACTGTAGTGTACCCTGTCATCTAGCAGAGGGTCTGATAATCTCCCAGTGCTCAGCATCTAGGCAATACATACATTGTGTGAGGGTCTGAAATTAGATGCTTGTGAAGCCCAGATGGCAGAGTTTCAAGCAATAATACGATAAAGTTGGTGGCTTTTCTGGGAAGTTATTTATTATATGGTTGGTTGAGGCAGTTTTCCCCCACACCATCTCACAGGGCTGAAGATACCTTAAAATCTCTCTTACCCAGCCTATTTTCTAGAAGTTAAGTTTTTGTTTTTTATTTCCTTGTCCCACTGACTCTAATTTCCTATTGGGATAAAGTGTTCGGCTCAGCCATGCAGGAGGTCCACACTTTAAGTTTTCTTGGAAAATGTGGCTTCCGTCCCTTCTCGATAGAATGTGAAGGTTAAAGCCATGTGGTGCTGCTCCTGCTGCAGAACTCGCCAGTGTGGCTGCTTCTGCTCCTTTACAGCTCAGCTCCGGGGACTCTGTGTCTCTGTGGTTCTGTTTTAGAGTAGCCGTGTTTCACTTCCTTTAACCTTTCCTTTACCAAGTTAGTTAACATGGAAGGCCGTCTAAACAGAGGAGCCCCCAAGGCAGGAGAGGGGGTGAAAAATAAGCAATACTAAACTTTCATTTGAAAATGTGGAATTTGAAATAAACCACCACCAGTGAAGCGCATTCCTCATTCCAATTTTATTTTTCTAATATGTTAACTTTTTTTTTTTTTTAGATGGATTCTTGCTGTGTTGCCAAGGCTGGAGTGCAGTGGCACGATCTTGGCTCACTGCAACCTCCGCCTCCCAGGTTCAAACGATTCTCCTGTCTCAGCCTTCTGAGTAGCTGGTACTACAGGCACATGCCACCACACCTGGCTAATTTTTATATTTTTAGTAGAGACAGGGTTTCATCATGTTGTCCAGGCTGGTCTCAAACTCCTGGCCTCAGGTGATCCACCCATCTTGGCCTCCCAAAGTGCTGGGATTATGGGTGTGAGCCACCATACCAGGCCTTTTTTTTTTTTTTTTTTTTCCTAACATGGATTCTCACCCATTGCCCAGGCTGGAGTGCAGTGGTGCAATCTCGGCTCACTGCAATCTCTGCCTCCCAGGTTCAAGTGATTCTCCTGCCTCAGCCTCCTGAGTAGCTGGGATTACAGGCACCTGCCACCACACCCAACTAATTTTTGTATTTTTAGTAGAAACAGGGTTTTACCATGTTGTCCAGACTGGTCTCGAACTCCCGACCTCAGATGATCTGCCTGCCTTGGTCTCCCAAATGCTGGGATTACAAGCGTGAGCCACCTCACCCGGCCCCAATACGTTAACATTTTTTTAAATGATCAGAGTAATTTTGAGCTCTCACTCTGTCACAGGTGCAGCAGCCAAGCTCTTTTCAACATCATCTTATTCAATTCTCCCAGCAGCCCCATGAGGTCACTACCTTTACAGTCTTCACTTTACAGCTGAGGAAATGGAGTCCCAGAGAGGTTATGTAATTTGGCAGAGGTCAGACAGATGGGTGAACAGGTAGGTGAGTGGTGCAGCCAGGATGGGAACTCTAGTCTCTCTCAATCCAGAGCTCATGCTCTATATGGCATTTCAATAAATTCAGAAATTGGAGAAAATTGTGACTTAATCCCACACCCTAAAGCAACTGTTAAAATTTCTATATTTCTTGCTGGGTGCGGTGGCTTGCACCGGAAATCTCAGCTACTCGGGAGGAAAAGGAGGAGGATTGCTTGAGACCAGGAGTTTGAGACCAGCCTGGGAAACTGTCTCCAGCAAGGTCACTGTCTCCAAAAAAAAATTTTTTTTAATTAGTCAGGGCTGGGCGCGGTAGGTCATACCTATAATCACAGCACTTTGGGAGGCTGAAGCAGGTGGATTACTTGAGCTTAGGAGTTCAAGACCAGCCTGGGCAACACAGCAATACCCCGTTTCTACAAAAAATCAAAACACTAGCTGGGTATGGTGATGTGCACCTGTAGGGCCAGCTGCTCAGGAGGCTGACGTAAGAGGATCACTTGAAACCAGGAGGTCAAGGCTGCAGTGAGCTGTGATCATTTCACTGCATTTCAGCTTGGGCAACAGAGCAAGACCATGTCTGAAGAAAACAAAAATTAAAATAAATAAATAAATAATTAGCCAGGTGTGGTGCTGCATGCCTGTAGTCCCAGCTACTCCAGAGGATCACTTGTGCCCAGGAATTCAAGGTTACAATGAACTGTGATCTCACCACTGCATTTCAGTCTGGGTGACAGGGTGTGACCCTGTCTCTAAGAAAACAATTGTATATTTCTTTCTACCTGTACGACTAGATATTATAGCATAAGGCTTTAAAAATGTTATATAAGCCTGGGCATGGTGGCTCATGCCTGTAATCCGAGCACTTTGAAAGGCTGAGACAGGTAGATGGCAAGGTCAGGAGTTCGAGACCAGCCTGACTAAGATAGTGAAACCCTGTCTCTACTAAAAATACAAAAAAAATTAGTCAGGCGTGGTGGCACGCACCTGTAATCCCAGCTACTTGGGAGGCTGAGGCAGGATAGTCACTTGAACCTGGGAGGCAGAGGTTGCAGGAGCTGAGATCATGCCGCTGCACTCTAGCCTGGGCGACAGAGTGAGACTCCGTCTCAAAAGAAAAAGTTATATAGTTTCACAATTATTACTATATTATTCTTTTGAGACAGAGTTTTGCTCTGTTGCCCAGGCTGGAGTGCAGTAGCGTGACCTCAGCTTACTGTGACTTACTCCTTCCAGCCTCAAACTATCCTCCCTCCTCTGCCTCCCAGGTAGCTGGGATTACAGGTGTGTGCCACCATGCCCAGCCAATTTTTGTATTTTTGGTAGAGATGGAGTTTCCCCATGGTTCCCAGGCTGGTCTTTAACGCCTGAGCGGAAGTGATCTGCCTGCCTTGGCCTCCTAAAGTGCTGGGATTACAGGGATGAACCACTATGCCCAGCCTAATTTGACAATTATTTAATGGCATATAATATTTATTAAGTGTTTGGTCCATAAATTGTTTAACTATTCCTTGTTTTTTTTTTAATTAAGTTGCTTTTCTTTTTTTGTTTTTTGCTGTTATAAGTAATAGATTAGTAACTCTGTCCATGGAACTTTTCTTCTGTTTTTGGGTTGTATCTGTAGAATAGATTTTCAGATGTGGGATTACTGGGTAAAAGGGCATGAACATTTTAATGGTGCTTGGTATGTGTTGCTAAATTACTTTCTATCAACACAGTGTGTGGGAGCATTAGTCTAATTTCATCCATTCCATCAGCCGACAGTATCATGGGAAAAAAAAGAATAAGAAAAACAGAACCTCTTTATGGTATTTTGCATTTCTTTTAATACGGCAAGGCTGAACATTTTTTATGTGCTTGTTTACAAGTTGTACTTTCTCTTTTGATCAATTTTTGGGATCATAATGCTGGTGTTTTGGGGCTGATTAATATGGGTAAGATATATTTGCCGTATTTTTGTCAGTTATGTTCCTGTCTATTGTTTACCTTTTTAAAATGAGTTTTTAAAAAACATTCAATCATTTAACATTTTTATGTAATCAAATTGGTTCATTTTTTTTCCTAATTCTTCTGTGTTAGAGATCTAAGTTCTCTGCTTTAAAGGCATTTATTTTATTCTAGTATTTTCTTTCATGGATGATGTGTAAGTAAATTTAAACTGACTTAAAAACACTAGCCAGTTTTTCCAATATCACTTATGAGCAACTCTTACGTTTTCTACTACTTTATGATTTTTTTATTTTTATACCCCCAGCTTTTCTATGATTTTTCTGCATTATTTGATTATTTACAGGAGCAATCTATTTCTATGCCATTATCACACTGTGATAATTTTTGTTGCCTTTTTTTTTTTTTTCTTGAGAGGGAGTCTCCCTCTGTGGCCCAGGTTGAAGTACAATGGCTCAATCTCATCTCACCACAACCTCTGCCTCCTGGGTTCAAGCAATTCTCCTGCCTCAGCCTCTCGAATAGCTGGAATTACGGGCACCTGCCATCACACCTGGCTAAGTTTTGTATTTTTAGTAGAGATGGCGTTTTGCCGTGTTGGCCAGGCTGATCTCGAACTCCTGACCTCAGGTGATCCACCTGTCTCAGTCTCCCAGAAGTGCTGGGATTAGAAGTGTGAGCCACTGCACCCAGCCTGTTGCTTTTACAGTATGTAGAAAGAATGAGTTGTGTGGAGTAATACTAAGGCAACATAAGGTACTGGTTAAGCCCATGGCACTGGAGGCGGATTGCTCAGCCTTAACTTCTCTGTCCCTCAGTCTTATTATCTGTACAATGGGTATAATATTAATAATAGTGTCTATTCTGGCCAGGCGAGGTGGCTGACGCCTATAATCCCAGCACTTTGGGAGGCCAAGGAGAAGGCAGATCATGAGGTCAGGAGTTTGTGACCTGTCTGCCCAACATAGTAAAACCCCGTCTCTACTAAAAATACAAAAAATTAGCTGGGCCTGTAATCCCAGCTACTTGGCAGTGTGAGGCAGGAGAATCGCTTGAACCCAGGAGGCAGAGGTTGCAGTGAGCCAATATTGTGCTACTGCACTCTAGCCTGGGTGACAGAGTGAGACTCTGTCTTAAAAATAATAGTAATAATAATAGTGTCTATTCCATAGGGTTGTTGGGGTGAGGAAATAAAAGCTAATTAAAACACACACACTGAAAAAGTATTTGATGTAGGTAGATGTGTAGAGGAAGTATTTGAAGCATGTGTAGATGACTTTACATACGTGAGTATGAATTATATTACACATGTACATAAAAATACATATGTATTTTTATAGAGTCAAGCATGTGATTCTTTCCATCTATGGCTTAAGACAACCTTTCATGTAATCTTAGGAGACAGGAAAGATTGTCTTAGCCACATAGGGAAAGAGTGACATGTTTGAGTGGCCACATACTAGAAACTTGGTACAGTGAAAGGCAAGTAGCAGAAGGAAATACATGTAGCACATATACTGCAAAGATGACTACTCATAATAAATGATTTCTACTGTCAACTAGAAAAAACACACACCAAAGAAAAATGGGCAAAGGTTATAAAAAAGCAATTCCTAGAAGAAGGAATACAGAAGGCCAATAAACATATAATGTTCAACCTCAGTAATAGTCATAGAAATGCAAATTCAAATACTCATGAAATGTCATTTCCCATGCAACATATTGGCAAAAATTGAAAATATAAATAATATCCAATGTAGAGAGAACATAGGGAGATGGGCACTGGCAATCACAACTAGTGGGAACAAAAATTAGTAAAGCTTTTTTTTTTTTTTTTTTTTGAGACAGAGTTTTGCTCTTGTTGCCCAGGCTAAAGTGCAATGGCATGATCTCGGCTCATTGCAACCTCCGCCTCCCAGGTTCAAGTGATTCTCTTGCCTCAGCCTCCCAAGTAGCTGGGATTACAGGCACGCGCCACCGCGCCCAGCTAATTTTGTATTTTTTGTAGAGACTGGGTTTCTCCATTTTGGTCTCTCAAACTCCTGGCTTCAGGTGATCTGCTCACCTCGGCCTCCCAAAGTGCTGGGATTACAGGCATGAGCCATCTCACCCAGCCAGTAAAGCTTTTTTTGTATGGCAAACATAAAATCTATCAAAAGGCAAAATATGTATACCTTTGATTTGTCTTAGAAAAACACCGTACATGTTTTTAAGTAAGCATAAACAATATAATCATATTTATGTTAAAATTTTTATGTTAAGAAACATAAACTATATATTTTTATTTGTATGTACATAAAAATTCATTAGCAAAAAGCACTGGATGTATGATATCAAACTGTTGTTTCCTGTGTCACCTCTGGAGAGGGAAGTAGAATTAGGGCAAGGTTGGTTTTGTTCTTGCTAGATATACTCCTGTATTTGAATATTTCATGAGTCTGCATTTGTATATTTGTATAAAGTGAATAAACAGGCATTTTTTCCAAGCTCACAGGTAAGAAGATTCTTGGGAACAGGATGCTAAATGTAGAAGCTCAAGTTTGGGAAAGCGAGTGACAGATATTGGGAAGAACAAGCATTTTGTGGCAGTGTTTAAAGATGTGTTAAACGTCTTACTTTATGTTTTAGAAAAGGAAGCAACCCAAGAGGCCTGGAGGAAAAGTTGCTTTGTTGGCGGGCGGCCTCTTTCCGTCTCCTGTCCGTTTTTAGGCTTTGTGCAGTTGCATGCCCACACACAGCTCGTAGGCGCCCCCGGGGCACTGTGCTCCTCACCTTCCTTTCTATCCTGTGTTCCTTATCTCTGGTGTATTGATTTATTATTTATGCATTTATTTTATTATTATTTTTTTCTTTTTTTCCTAGACAAAGTTTCGCTCTTGTTACCCAGGCTGGAGTGCAATGGCGCGATCTTGGCTCACCGCAACCTCTGCCTCCTGGTTCAGGCAATTCTCCTGCCTCGGCCTCCTGAGTAGCTAGGATTACAGGCACGCGCCACCATGCCCAGCTAATTTTTTGTAGTTTTAGTAGACGGGGTTTCACCATGTTAACCAGGATGGTCTCGATCTCTTGACCTCGTGATCCACCCGCCTCAGCCTCCCAAAGTGCTGGGATTACAGGCCTGAGCCACCGCGCCCAGCCCCGCATTTATTTTTATAGACAAGCTCTCTTCTGTCACTGAGGCTGGAGTGCAGTGATGAGATTATAGCTCACTGCAGCCTGAAACTCTTGTGCTCAAGAGATCCTCCCACTTCAGCCTCCTGAGTAGCTGGGGCCACAGGTGTGCACCACCATGCCCGGCTAATTTATTTATTTGTAGATATAGGGGCTTACTACAAGCTGTTCTTGAGCTCCTGGGCTCAAGTGATCCTCCCACCTTGGCCTCTGAAAGTGCTGGGATTGCAGGCGTGAACCACTGTGCCCCGCCTCTCTAGTTTAGAAAACTGTCATCTGAGGTTTTTCGAAATAGCCCTTCATCCATTATCCACCCGGCAGACATCCAGCACCTAGTCGGAGTCGGGCAGTGTGCTAGGCCCTAGAGAGATGAGGGTGAGCAAGAGAGAACGTGCCAGACTCCAGGGACCTACACGCAGGTTAGGGAGGAGGGACAGCAAACGCAAATGAATTACGTCACTAACTGTGATCATGGCGGTGAAGCTGCCATTGGCAGGCTGTGGTGGAGAGTCACAGAGGAGGGACCCTTGCCCTGGGTGGTCAGGAGGTGCAAGGAAACTAGGGCTTCTCTGAGGAGAGCCTGCCTTGGTCCAGTCCCTCCCATTCCATCCCTTTTCCTGCATCCCTACTGCCATGTCTTCATTCCTTTCACTGGGACCACTATTTCCCAGATTTTGGTCCTTTAATGCCTCTTTTTACAGTTGTTGCCATTGCCAACTACCATTACTTATTACAGTTCCTAAGACTGACTTAACATTACTAATGTATCTCAAAAGGATTCAACAAAAATGAGAAACTATGAAAATGAAGTGATGCTAAATTTACAAGTTAAGATGATAAGTAATGAAGGCAGAACTCTTGAATGTGGTCTCTAAGGCATGCATGGGGTTGCTCTGATCACAAAGGGATGCTATTTATATGGGAGGAAGGGAATGTATTAGGTTTAGATATTTAGCTGGCAGACGGGGACTCTTGTCAGTGAATTCAGGGAGGACACTACAGGAAAGAGATGAAAGAAACAGGGAGAGACTGCAGAGCATTTATTTTTGTTTAATTACAAGAGTGAGATAAGCCAGCAACACATTACAACCCGGGGAATCAGAGGGTCCCTCTGAGACAGACTGTGTGGGAGCCATGCCTGGTTGCTCCAGTAATGGGCCTCATTATAACGAGAAGAGCCACAGTGCCCAAAATAAATGGCACGGGCAGAGCGACAGGCAGCCTACCTAGCTGCCTCTTGGGGAAAGCAGACTGAGGGAGGTTTTGCAGTAGGTAAAGAATGAGATCCTCGAGGGATGGTCTCAGGTCATCTTGAGTCTAGGAGTTTGAGAGCCTCTCTGGGTCTCCCTGATGAGGTCTGAACACAGGGAAAGGAAGTCCTCCTGGCTTCCCTGTGCTGCCTGCTAGCCCTTGCTGCATGGGAGGAGCCCCAGGACAAGAAGTGACACAGCAGCTTTTGTGAACTGGCTTGGGATGCTAAGAGATTTGGGCATCCCCTTGGCCGTGTTGAGGAGGGCCAAACCTACATGAAAGGATCAGGGCAGGTAGGGGTGGTCACCGGGGCCCTCCTGTGGTCCTGCTCTCCGGTCTCGGCCCTGCTGCTGCAGGAACTTGAAACACTTGCTTTCCCCTTCCTGCCCCAGTGTCCCTCCTCCTTGCTTTGCTGTTCCCCATGCCTGTGAGTTTCTCTCTCTCATCACCTAGTTCATGCTTATTATCTTGGAAGGGTCACCAAAGGGTCTTTTCCTCTCCTCTTGGTCATGCGCCCCTTGAATAAGATCTCCTGTCGCTCTGCAACTTTTTAGTAGAGTTTTCCTGGTTGATATCTGGTATTTTCATGGCCATTTGATAGTTCCCTACCCTGGATAGTGAGCCCCAGGTGGGGAGGGGTGGTGTTTGGTTTTGCCCGTCCTGTGTCCTGGTGCCTACTGCAGGGCCTAGATATAGGAGGTGCTCCCAGAATGATTCTTGAGCAAACAAATGAATGAGAGTCCCCAGCTGTTTGTGTAAAGGAGTGAATTCCCACGACTCCTTTTGGGCCTGCTTTTTCTTTCCCAGTGCAGCAGAGCACAGGGAGTGAAGGGTAGGGGAAGGCCTAGGGAGTGTGGATGCAGGGTGTGCATGTGAACCATGGTAGGGAGCCTGGGTTTATTCCAAGGGACACAGGGACCCACTGGAGGGCTTTGAGCAGAGGAGTGATGGGATCTGACCTACATTTCAAAAGGATCACTGTGGTTAGTGTAGAAAGATTAGCCGGGCAGAGGGAGGGGGCTGAGGAGAGGATGGAGGTGAATGAGAGGTGGTAGCATGTGGAAGACTGGGGTGGACTGGGATCCGTCTGGAATGTAGAGCCCACGGGGGCGGTGTTCTGGACATCAGGACCCCATGATGTGTTTGTTGCTCTGATCCATGTTCTAACTTTTCTTTTTTTTTTTTTTTTTCAGTTTTGAGACGGAGTTTTGCTCTTGTTACCCAGGCTGGAGTGCAATGGCGCGATCTCGGCTCACCGCAACCTCCGTCTCCTGGGTTCAAGCAATTCTCCTGCCTCAGCCTCCCGAGTAGCTGGGACTACAGGCGTGCGCCACCATGCCCAGCTAAGTTTTGTATTTTTAGTAGAGACGGGGTTTCACCATGTTGACCAGGATGGTCTCGATCTCTTGACCTCGTGATCCACCCGCCTCGGCCTCCCAAAGTGCTGGGATTACAGGCGTGAGCCACCGCGCCCGGCCCATGTTCTAACTTTTCACAAGTGAGCCGTGCTGTGGCCCTGAGTTTCCCACATTACACACACACATACCTCTTTAATTAACAAAACTTTGCTGCCCCCTAAAGCCACCCCAGGAAGCCCTGGGGCCTATGTATGCGAGTTTAGGCCATGGTGGCCCCACCTGCAGCTGGCTGACGTTCAGACCCCTTCTGCTGCGTCTGCTGCCTCCTGTCACAGATGTTACTGGGTTGCCACCAGTCACACAGGGAAAAAACACTCTCAAAGCCTCAGCTCCTCAACCTGCCGTTCTGGGCCTCCATCACCCACTGCCACCCTGTTTTCCAGCTCGCCCACTGTGGGCAGACAGCACTGCTCCTTGCCTGCCTTTAGGGGTGCTCCTCTTCTCACCTGGAACGCCCTCTCCTCCAGTTTTCACGCGTCAACTTCCTACCCATCCTTCAGAGTTGTGTTAGTCCGCTTGGTCACCCACAGCAAAGCACCACAGACTGGAGGTCTTAAACAACAGACATCAATTTTCTCACAGTACTGGAAGCAGACATTGAAGTCAAGATCCAGGTGTTATTTTGGGAGGCTGAGGCAGGAGACTTGCTTGAGCCCAGGCGTTTGAGACCAGCCTGGGCAACACAGCAAGACCCCATTTCTAAAAAAAGAAAAAAATTAGCCAGGCATGGCGGTGTGCACCTTGGTCCCAGCTACTCAAGAGGCTGAGGTGGGAGGATTCCTTGGGTGTGGAGTCTGAGGCTTCAGTGAGCTATGAACATGTCATTGCTCTCCAGCCTTGGCAACAGAGCAAGATCCCATCTCAAAAAAGGTATATATATTCACCTTGTGTCTCCACATGGTCATCCCTCTGTGTGTGCCCAAGTCCTAACCTTTTCTTATATGGACATCAGTCTTATTGGATTAGGGCCCACCCATATGACCTCACTGCACCTCAATGACCACTTTAAAAACCCTCTCTCCAAATACAGCTACATTCTGGGTTAGGGATCCAACATAGGAAGGGGGTGGCGGGGAGGGGTTCAGCTCATGACTAGAGTCGCACTCAGATGCCACTTTGCTCTCCAGCACCCACTGTGCTCACACACCATAGCCTGTTAGTGGGCTTCCTTCTAGCACTGGTTGCTCTGTCCTTTGGTGTTCATTCATTCATTCATCTGAAATAGTACTAAGAGACCACCTAGTCCAGACTCCTGGGCTATATTATACTTTCTGAGTGCTGACCACACCAACTTTATCTGACACAGGTCACCCAGGACATTTAATTTTTTGTTAATTCATCAAACAGAAAATTTCTGAACACTTCCCCATATGTAAGGCATTGATCCAGATGCTAGGCAGCAGGCACAGCAGAAGGGGTCTGAATGCCAGCCAGCTGTTGTGGGCCACTAATTTGCCTTTGCTTTTAAATGCAAAGGCGAATCAGAGTTGGTGCTTCCAGTTTGTTGGAGAAACATGATAACTGGCATATACAGTCATACAAGAGAGGACACAGACAAAATGCTTGGCATGTAGAGGCACATCAGATCACTTTTGTCTTTTTGTAGGTGTGGGGTGATGGCAGGTAAGACTGCGAGGAAGAAGTAACATTTGATCTGGGACTTGAAGGATGGATAAGATGTGTGTATATAGTAGGTAACCTTTTGAGTTTAGGCTTTTTTCACTTAGCATAGTGCATTTAAAATACATCCTTTTTGTATGTGTGCTATTCATTCACTTTTACTGCTGAGTTCATTCTTTCTGTTGCTGAGTAATAGTCTAACGTGGGGATGCATCAGTTTATTTATCCACTCACTGTTGAGGGAGAGTTTGGTTGCTTGGCTTATGCTGTTACTAATCAAGCTTCCATGAACATTAGCGGTACAGATGTTTGTGTGAACACAAATTTTTATTTCGCTTGGATAAATACTGAAGAGTGGGAATAGTGGATTGTATATGCTTAACTTTGAAGAAACCTCGACACTGCAAAGTGGATGTAGCATTTTGCATTTCCACCAGCAATGTATTAGAGTTGCAGTTGCTCCATATCCTTGCCAGCACTTGATATTGTTTTGTTTTGTTTTTTAATTTTTACCCATTCTAGTAGGTGTGTAGTGATAGCTTCTGTGGCTTCAATTTGCATTTTCTTAATGACTGATGAGGTCAAGCATTTTTTCATGTGCCTATTTTCCATCCAGATATCTTCTCTGGTGAAGTTTTTATTTAAATCTTTGGTCATTTTTTATTGAGTTGTGCATTTTATCATTATCATTTGTTATTAATGTGGACATCATTTGTTATTTTTGATAAAATATAACAAATAGGCCAGGCACAGTGGCTCATGCCTGTAATCCCAGCATTTTGGGAGGCCGAGGTGGGCGGATCACCTGAGGTCAGGAGTTCAAGACCAACCTGGCCCACATGGTGAAACCCCATCTCTGCTAAAAATACAAAAATTAGTCGGGCATAGTGGTGGGCACCTGTAATGCCAGCTACTTGGGAGGCCGAGGCAGGAGAATCACTTGAACCTGGGAGGTGGAGGTTACAGTGAGCAGAGGTCACACCATTGTACTCCAGCCTGTTTGACAAGAAGGAGACTCCAGCTCAAAAAATAAATAAATAATAAATAATAAATAGTAACAAAAAACGGTTATTATTCAAGAATTTAAGATTCAAGTCCTTTATCAGTTTTGTGTTTTGCAGATATTTCTCCTCTAGTTGATGACTTGTCTTTTCATTTTCTTGACAATGTCTTTTGAAGACCCTATGTTTTTTTGTTTTTTTTTGAGATGGAGTCTTACTGTCACCTAGGCTGGAGTGCAGGGGGTGCAATCTCGGCTCACTATCACCTCCACTTCCCTGTGCCCCGGCCTCAGCCTCCTGAGTAGCTGGGACTACAGGTGCGGACCACCATACCTGGCTAATTTTTTGTATTTTTAGTAGAGAGAGGGTTTCACCATGTTAGTCAGGATGATCTCAATCTTCTGACCTTGTGATCCGCCCACCTTGGCCTCCCAAAGTGCTGGAATTACAGGCATGAGCCACCGTGCCTGGCCTGACCATAAATTTTAAATTTTGACAATGTCCCCAAAATTAATCAGGCATGTTGTTTTTGTTTTGTTTCGTTTTGTTTCTTAGTTATTTTATTACTCATATTTTTGGTGTTGTAACTAAGAAATCTTTGTCATACTCAAGGTCTGAACAGTTTTCTCCTGCTTTCTTCTAGGAGTTTACTAGTTTCAGGTTAAACTGTTAGGTCAATGATCTATCTTTAATGTGGACCAGATACTGGGCCCACAGATGTGGAACCACAGAGGAATGAGACAGAGTCCTTCACTCAAGCTCCGTCTGGGCAAGGGAGGTGGGGGTGGGAGCCACAACAGGAAACAGTCTTCATCTGGCGTAAGGCCTGCTGATAAGCCTAGGTCCAGGGTGCTGTGGACACACTGTGGTACGGAAGCAGGTCTGTGCCCCAGACAAGGGGGCTGTGAACTGAGGTTTACCAGACAGTAGGGGGTAGGTGGAAAGCAGGAAGCTGGGCTGGGAAGCCTGTTCTGGGCTTGGAGTGGCCTCGGACAGGCCTGGAGGCTGGATGATAGAACTCAGCATCCCGGCAGCTGCAGGTCATTGGCTGTGCCTGCGGTCGAAGTGCAAGACGGCTGGCAGGAGTGGGCAGAGGGGAGCAGGGGCCTGAGCACTCGGTGTGCCTTATCCTGAAACAAAGAGGAGGTGGAGGTGGCTTCATGGCGTGGCTCTGGCTGTGCTCTTTGAGGGTCGGGGGAACTGTCTCTCTTCATTTTGAAAGTCAGATGTGTCTGTGCCATAAAGGACCCATCCACAGGGGGCCGTGGAAGTGCTGTTACATAACTGTTTCTGTCCCCCACGCTGGGAACAGATCACATAGCAGTTGCTGTACTTGCTGTTCCTTGTAGACTTACTCCTGTGCAGCGAACGTGTAATGACAAGGTAATCCCAGGAGGAGCCTGTAAAGTTATCCCCCCTATTTGTGGTTCCTGTGTATATTTAAAACACAATGCTAGAAGCGATTGATGCTGACGAAGGATAGAGCATATTCCAGGCACTGAATAAATTAACCCTGCAAAGCACAGCAGTTGCTTTCATTAGCCAGCTGGCACTACAGGAATATAGCTAACGCCTGTGGGCGAGAAAAGAAAATCTCAGGAATGCGAGAACAAAAAAGAAATCAGCTGCATTCAGTGATTTAACGTAATCTGGCAACAATAAAGAAATCCAGAACTCACAGTGCTCTGAGCAATGGCGGACTCCCACTGCATGTGCGAGGGGACGGACATTCCCTGTTCAGTGGAGGGTATATCCACCACGACTCTGGGTACCCAGGGTGGGATGCAGGCATGAGTTAGGGCCATGCAGAGATGATCCAGATTTTGTTCCTACATCCTCTGAAACTAGAGAAGCTCCAGCAAAGTTCTGTGTTCCCCTCCTTTCTTCCTGATGTCCCCAAGGAGTGAAGCAAATGATTAGGCCTAGCTATTGTGTGGCCTCTCCCTTCTCTACCTGGCCAGGCACTTTCTGGGATGGCTGCTGCCATGATGTCCATGGCACTGAAGGCCTCTGCTGCCTGCAGTCTCACTGCTGCCTCTGCCACCCTGACCACCACCTCCATGTTGCTCTGTGGCTGTGAGAGGCAATAGTGCCAAGTCTTCAGCACGCCCTAGAAGGTATGATGAATACGGTGGAGGCCTCAGAATTTCTTGGGGAGGTGGGTCTTTCCATGTTGCCTTGATGGCCCTGTTCCCACCTCCTCTCTCTGCCCCTAGGCTGAGTGTTATCGGGACAGACAGCCCAGACAGACAGACAGACAGGCAGACAGGCTGCCAGGGACACTCCCCAGCCAGTCTCATCACATGCCGAGGCCACAGCACTCAATGTGGTTGGGTCCAGTTGAGACCCTGCTGCTAATGACTTAAGACTTCTGTGCATTGAATTAAGCCACTTTCTCAGCTAGGGAACTAATGGATCACTCTCCAGCTTCTCTTGTTGGGTCCCATTTGCCATGCAGCCAGTGTGTGTCACCTGGGGGCATGTGGCACGTGTAGGCTGCCTCTCCTGAGTTTGCAGAGCCGTGCTGGCTCCTCCTTGCTTTTGTCTTCCTCTTGTCAGAAGGCCAGAGTGGCTGAAGTATAGTGAACCAAGGGAGGGGCAGTGGACGTGGTAGGGGGCAGACCTCTCCACGCATGGGTCGGGGCTCTCACTACAGAGTGTCCCTTTTTCACATCTGTGCTCAGCAGTGCTGGGAAAGAGGGTTTGTCCCCTTGCTCCCAGGTCCTCATAGTTCAAATGCACAGAGGCATGTTGGTAGAGCACACAGGAGTTTTGCTGGGTGGGTGGGGCAGCATGCCTGGCAGTTCTTGCATTGTTCCTAGAGGAAATAGAAGAGAATGAAAAAGAACTGGCCTGGGAAGCTGTGCCCCTGACATCACAGGGCTGTGCCCATCTCCCCACTTGGCTTAGGGGCCCCAGTTAGTAACAAAGAAGCAGAAAAGATTGGTTAAAAGATAAGGTACTCAGACTTGATACTTTAAATTATCAGAGTCTTAAGTCTGTGGTTACCATCAGTTCCCACTTTACAAAGCATCTACTAACATAAATTCATTTATTATGTTTCTGTGAAGATGCCTAGTTAAATCTGAAACCATAGAAATGTAAAGCATTGTTTAGTATTTCTGTGAAACTAGGGTGTAAACCAAAAATTTTTTTTTTAAAGTCATCCCTCAGGAATAAATTTAGGAACTGTTTCTCAAGCATGACTGTCAGTTAACAAGATTAAGTTTTATAACACTAACGTACACGAATCTTTTCAAGGTAGTAGTGCCGGAAGGCTCTATATTCATATCCGTGGGGCTCGCAGTCTTTTTTCAACTGCTTAGAGATATTTATAAGTCTTATGGGAGAGATACTGCCATTAGTTTCCAGTTCTCTTTTGTGCTTGCCCATTAATTCAACACCTATTTAGTGAGTGGCTCCTGCCTGCTGGGACTGTGCACCTTTGTAGGAGCTCCCTGGCTGATGGGGCAGGGGCAGGGAGACACCCATGTGCATGTCTTCAGTGAAAGCCAGAATCTAAATATTCATTAACAAATATTTGTTGAGCATCTACTATGTGCCAGGAACACCATGGTGAACAAGGGAGATAAGGCCCTGTTTTCATGGACCTTCCTTGGTGGTACAGGAAGGCAGATAACCCATGACAGATAATCAATGGCAGATAATCGATGGCAGCTGGAGTCGTCGTTTGCTGATAAAGGCTCTGAAGAAATAAACCAGGGGCTGTCTGGTGGGATGGGAGAGCTATTGCAGAGAGTGGAAGAAAGACGCCTCCTAGAGGAAGTACCTTGGAGCAGAGACTGACCGAGGAGAAAGGAGCCCACTGTGTGAGGATCTGGGGAACTTTCTGGGCAGAGGGAACAGCAGGGGCAGAGCTCTTCCTTGGGAACTAGACAGGCGTGCTCAGGGAGTTAGGAGCGGCCCGGGTGAAGCATAGTGAGCAGGGGAGAGTGATCAGAGCCAGGCCAGGAGGTGGGCAGGGCCAGGCTGCCTGGGAGCTTGGGACCGGGACAAAGACCTTGGGCTTTCATTCATAATGCAGTGAGAGGCCACTGGGGGTTCCGTGTAGGGATTAGATGTGATCTGATTTTTGTGTATGTGTCTTAATTTTTTAAACTTTAATTTTAGTGAAAAAAGTCACATAACAAGAAATTTACCATCTTAACCACTTTTAAGTGGACAGTTCATGATTGTGTTTTGAAAAGACTCCCATGGCTACTGAATGGGGATTAACCAGTGGACAAGAAGGGACAGGAACAGAGGCTAAGAGCCATTGAGGGGAGGCTACAGCGCCTGGGTGAGAGGCGGGACTGGCTCGAATGGTGGGCAGTGGTCATGGACCTATGAGTTTCAGAAGAGACACAATTTTCTGGAGGTTTAGAGGTAGGAGTATCAAAAAGATTTTGCAAGAAAGTCTTGATTGGCATGAGCCTGAAAGGAGGGGATAGAACATTCATACAGGGAGGTCCTCAGATCTGTGAACACCCCAAGATGAGAACCGCAAGGTTCGTGGGAAGCTCAGAGAAGAGTCCTGCTTGGCTACGCTCAGGGTAAGGGGTCCGCATGGCTCAGCTGAGCTCAGGCAGGCTGTCATTTAATTTGGTGGATGCTGTTGTCTGAATGTTGATGTACTCCCCACAATTTATCTGTTGGAACCTAAAACCCCATGTGATAGGATTAAGAGGTGGGGCCTTTGGGAAATAGGCCATGAGGGCTTCCCCCTCATGAATGGGGTTGTGCTTGTGTAAAAGAGGCTTGAGGAGCTCCCTTGTGCCTTCTGCCATGTGAGGTGCAGCAAGAAGGCACCATCTGTGCTGCAGAGTGAGCCCTCACCAGACACTGAATCTGCTGGTGCCTTGCCTTGGAGTTTCCGGCCCCCAGAACTATAAGCAATAAAGTTATCTTGTTTATAAATTACCCAGTCTACGGTTTTTTTGTTGTAGGAGGCCAGATAGACTAAGGCAGTGTGTAAGGGGAGCAGTAGGCCAGGACTAGGCACACAGCCTGAAGTGGGATTGCTGAGGTCCCGTTGGGGGAGTTAGCAAAGTCCTTGACATTTCCCTGTTGCTGAACTATAAAATGGGGATGATAGCAGCTACCTCACAGGGTAGCCAGAAACATGAAAGGACATGTAGGAAAATGCTGAACATGGTGCAGGGCTCTTAGTTGATGTTGCTAAATGTTAGCATAAAAATACAGTAAAATGGGCTGAGTGCATTGGCTCATGCCAGTAATCCAAGCACTTTGGGAGACTGAGGCAGGAGGATCACTTGAGCCCATGAGTTTGAGACCAGCCTAGGCAACATGGTGAGATTTTGGCTGTACAAAAAATAAAAATAGCCAGGCATGGTGATGCACCTGTTGTCCCAGCTACTTGGGACGCTGAGGCAGGAGGATCCCTTGAGCCCAGGAGGTCGAGGCTGTAGTGAATTGTGATCATGCCACAGCACTCCAGCTTGGGCAATAGAGTAAGACCCCATCTCTGAAAAAATAAATGAGTAAATAAGATAAAATGCAGAATTTTGAGCAGGAAATGACTAACCCTAGGTGAGTTTTCAGAAATCTGTCTTGACTATGTGGAATGGATGAGCCCAGGAGTGACTTAATGCCAGTCTGTGCTGGAGAAAAGGCAGGGCTCCTACAGGAAATGTTGCAGGCATCTAATCTGCCGGGCTGGACAGCTGTGAATTTGAGAAATGGGAGCCCTGGAGAGGAGTCCAAGATGACTTTGAGGTTTTGAGTCTGGGAAAGCAAGAGAAAGGCTGTGCTGATGACAGAAATAAGGAAGTCAGGGCCGAAGCTGGTTATTCAGGGTCTGTTCTGTGCCCCAGCTGAGGCAGGTGTATACAGGCAGATGCCAGGAGGCTGCCCCTGGGAAGGGCTTAACAACAAGGAGAGGCCTACTGATGAGACCCCCTCAGACTGGGGGAAGATTTTCTGGAGGGAAGAGACTTGAGCACACTTTGGAAGGTGGTGGTGAAGTTAGCCAGGCCATGGGAGCTGGGTGGCGTCCTGGGCTCCCTGTTTGCCACCCGCATCTCTCTGCTTCTTCCTCCAGCTCTGTGCCTGCAGACACTGCCCATGCCCTGATGCCTTCCCTGAGCCTGTGGGCGGCACCGGCTGTCAGGCTGGAGGGAGGGAGAGGATGTGTATGAGGCTTTCCCTAGCCCTGGGGTGCTGCACTTTCCCTTTTGCTTCTCCCTTTTGTTACAAGCCCTGCCCATATCCTTGTAAACACTTCCTTTCTCAGCTTGCCTCAGTTTCCCAGCTGGCGTCCCAGGCAGAGGTAGTTGCATGTGCAAAGGCCCGGAGCCAGGACTTGATAAATATGCCTCAAGATACTGCAGCCTAGATAGATGTGAAAGTGTCTGGTTCCCTCCCATACTGTAGTTTTTATTCTGTTTACTTTGCAATAGACCCTTTTACACTATTTCAAAAAAAAAAAGTGGGGGGCTCTTAAAGTATTTTATTTCAATCTCCTTTGCCTACTGCCTTGGCTCATTCACTTTTAATTCTTTGATGTGAAGCCATGTTATAGGTAAGGGAATAACTACTTATTAGTGGTCATTTAGTTCTTTGGGATGCTGATTGCTTGAGGCAGCTTTGGAGACAGAAGGACACCACAGACCAATGATTGTGAGCTCTTGGTCTCAATATAGCCTCCAGATTACAGCCTCTCTCTTGTGTCTGCATTTCATCTTTGAGACCTGCCTCAGCCTCTGTTTCTTATTCCAGATTACACCCTATTCCTTATGGGTCTCTGCCTTCTGGCAGCAGTCCGTCATTTCTTATTCCACTGTCAAAGTTTGTTTTCGGATTTGAGGTGGTGTGGTTGGTGATCTATAAATGTTCTTTTCCATTTAGTTTTTGTTTTTTGTCACTTCTCCTTTTCTTTCAGTGACTTCTGCTGATGGGATCAATGAATTTTAGTTTGAAGTTTTTCTTCTGATGCTGTATGGAAATCTGTTCTTTTCCTTGTTCACCGGGAAGGAATCTGAGGCTATTGGGATGACTTTTCATCTCGAGACCATGGGAGATAATCAGCTTCGAAGCATTTCCTGTGGCCATTTGCTGAGGTCTGGGAGTCCTTCAGCTGTGCCCCAAACAGATTTTCAGTGCTAATATTCCCACGGTAGGTGGGAGGCTCACCAGATACATCACGTACCGGTTGGTCTAGGAGCCAGCATCCGAGGACTCTCATCCTTCCTCTGCAATTCTCTCTACCATGGCACTGCTGACATTGTAGGCCAGATGCTTCCTTGTTGGGGGGGCTCCCCTTTGGATAACAGATGTCTAGAAGCATCTCTGGCCTCTGTCCAGTAGCACCCCAAGTTGTGACACCATAAATGCCTCTGCACATTGCTACATGCCCCCTGGGCCTGGAACTACTACCGTAGAAGATGTCGGGAGCAAATTTGACCCACGTTCCAAAAAGCTGCAGCTCAGTGTTTTCAACGTGTGGTTCACTTACGTTCTATTTCCTGCTGAGTCCCCTGGCGATTGAGCTATGTGCACATTCTTATTTTGTTGGTTCTCAGACTTGAATGCTTTGGGCTTCCGCTTCCCAGTGCTTATTGTGCTTGTAGCCGAGCCCTGAATGCCCTCTCCCACTCCCAGGGACTCGTCATTATTTTCTGATCGTCCAGAATGGTTCTGTTTCTTGCCTTAAAAGGATAATGAAGCTGAGGCCGGAGATAACCCCTCCAACGCAAGCTCTGAAGGCAGCAATTTAGTGGCAGAACAGCGTGTTTTCAGGGAGAGGGAGACACGTGTGGACTCTGACTTTCCCTGGTGCCCAGCACCTAATTGTATTCCTTAAATACCGGTTCCCTCTCTTCTCCTTTTCTCCCTCCCTCCCTCCTTTCTTTCCTACTTTACACTGTGAAGCTTATAAGTTTAAGTCTTACACTATTCTGGAGAGGGGAGAAACTTGGTAAGAAAATAAAGTGTTTGAAAAATTTAAAGGAAACACCCCTGGAGTGACATCCCCCGCCCCACCATAGGAGTAGGGGTCCTAGATTTACCTGTCATTCCTTGATCGATATGATCCTTTGTGGTGTTTATGAAGATTGTAGGAAATCATGAGATTAATAACAGATGCCTTTTTTTCACTATCTTGTACTTGGCTGGAGCCTGTTTATTTTATGTGACTAATTCACATTCATAAGAAAATTATTACTCAGCCAGCATTCCCACCTGTGTTTGTCTTTCAGCAGCTGGGATTTGTTAAGGCCTGGGCAATTCTAATGGCTGTAAAGTGTCTGCCCTGCATGTGTGTTTCCCTTGCTTCTTTCCCTCTTTCACATTTCCAAATGAAAATAGGCTTTTCTGTGTAGAAGAAGAGTGTGTTCCTCGGATCTGGTATGTCTGTCTGCGTCCTGCCCTGAACACACATTTACTTGACCCATCACTGTGTGCTGCTGAGTCCGAAGGCAGAGCTGTGCTCCAATGAACACCATCAACAGTTTTTGTCGGGAGGGTGGTTCATCATTGTCGACAGCCTTCTGTGTACCTGGCACCCATGGACCTGTTCTCCTTTCGTCTTCACAGTTTTGTGAAGTTGGCACTGAGAATTCCATCTTATTGGATGAAGATACAGAGAATCATGTTCAAAAAGCATGGCTAAGTTCACAGGGTCAACAGTGGAGGTGAATTTGGTCCAGGTGCATTTGATCTACAGCCCTGGTGCTCTCCCAGGGGAGCAAAGATTATCCGGAGACGCCATCTGTCCCCAGTGTTTAGGCGTGTAGGTTTTGGAACCAATTTAAACTGGGTTTGAATCTTGGCTCCATGATAAATTCTGAGATTTGGGCAAGTTGCTTAACGTCCCTTGGGGAAATGAAGTTTCCCTACCTGTGAAATGGAGATGTCTTAGTCTGTTCAGGCTGCTCTAAGAGAATACCATAAACTGGGTGGCTTATAAACAACAGAAATGTATAGCTCACAGTTCTGGAGGCTGCGTAGTCCAAGATCAAGGCGCCACTAGATTTGCTGTCTGGCGAGGGCCTGCTGTCTGGTTCATAGATGGAGTCCTCTTGCAGTGCCCTCACTTGGTGGAAGGCGCAAACAGGCTCCCTCAGGCACTAATTGCGTTGATGAGCGCTCTGCCTCCCAGATGCCCTACCTCCTAATACCACATTGGGGATTAGGTTCCAACATGCACATTCTGGGAGAACATTCAGTCTATAGCGGGAGGTGACTCTTACTTCTCAGGGTCACTGAGCCATTCACGTAGAGCATTTAGCAGTGCCTTGCCAGGCTCAGAGTGAAATAGGATAGCTGCTGTCAGATCATGATAGCATTTATGTAAATGAACTGGCTTCCTAGGTCAGAAAGCCAGGCCAAGGGGCTGGGATCAGGAGGTTACTAGAAGTGGTGGGAAGTGGATGGGAGGAAGCCTGAAGAAGCTAGGAGTGGGCCTAGGGGTGTACCTGCTTCCCTTCCAGTAGGAGTCCTTCCTGCAAGTGGACGGAGGGGAGCATATTGTGTATTTTTATTTATTTATTTATTTTTGGAGATGGAGCCTCTCTCTGTTGCCCAGGCTGGAGTGCAGTGGCTCAATCTCGGCTCACTACAACCCCTGCCTCCTGGGTTCAAGCAATTCTAATGCCTCAGCTCCCGGAGTAGCTGGGACTACAGGTGTGCACCACCACATTCAGCAATTTTTTGTATTTTTAGTAAAGACAGGGGCTCACCATGTTGCCCAGGCTGGTCTTGTACTCCTGAGCTCAGGCAATCCACCTGCCTTGGCCTCCCAAAGTGGTGGGATTACAGGCGTGAGCCACTACTCCTGGCCTATATCGCGTATTTTAAATTCAAGAGGAAGATGGGATTTGAGGAGCAGAGCATGGCTGATGGGGGGGTACAAAATGGAAGGCCTAGTCCAGGAAAACAATGATGGGACTGGAGCCGAAGATGCTCAGGAAAGGGAGTGTGGGCAGCAGGAGGGGACCAGATGAGGAGCGATTTCTGTGTGCAGTCATGTGAGCAGAGTTGGGTTGAATTCAGAGAGTCCACGCGAATAGGGAAAGAGGCCTGATGCAACAAATGTGAGGCCGGAGAGCGCTGCCTCAGAGCGGGCCACCCACCAACCCTGGAAAGGCAGCTGCACGGTCACCAGGGGCGCTGTCCACAGGATTGACGCATTTGTTGTCAGAGATTAAGAGGAGTATAGATCTTTGAATTTTGACTGAGATGGCTTTTCCTTCTTTTCTTTAACCAAGGACTTAGACTCCTGAAATGTCGGGAAAAAGGTTGACAGGGAAAACATCCACCCTCCTCCTGCTGCTTGTCATCTCTGTATTTTTCTCTTTTGTGGTGGGGGGTGGGCAGTAAATAAAGGCATTTCATTTTAGGCGTAACCTGGGCAGATTTTGGAAAATGTAGACAGATTGCAAAATCATCCTATGTTTTCATCAGTTATCCCTGTAATAGTCAGTCCTTTTATTTTTTATTTAGAGACAGGGTCTCACTCTGTCACCCAGGCTGGAGTGAAATGGCACAGTGGCAGCTCAGTGTAGCCTCGACCTCCTGGGCTCAAGCCATCTTCCCAGCTCAGCCTACCAAGTAGCTGGGACAACATGTGTGCACAACTATGCCTGGCTAATTTTTGTATTTTTTTTGTAGAGACAGAGCCTTGCTATGTTGCCCAGCCTGGTCTCAAGCTCCTGGACTCAAGTGATCCTCCCAGTTTGGCCTCCCAAAATATTGGAATTACAGGCATGAGCCACTGTGCCTGGCCTGTAATAGTTATTTCTAAGTAATTCTAATTGTAACATGAAAGGATGCCGGGGCTGGGCGTGGTGGCTCACGCATGTAATCCCAGCACTTTGGGAGCCTAAGGCAGGCAGATCACGAGGTCAGGAGTTCAAGACCAGCCTGGCCCACATGGTGAAACCCCATCTCTACTAAAAAAAAATACAAAAATAGCCAAGCATGGTGGTGTGTGCCTGTAATCCCAGCTACTCGGGAGGTTGAGGCAGGAGAATCGCTTGAACCCAGCAGGCATAGGTTGCAGTGAGCCAAGATTGTGCCATTGCACTCCAGCCTGGGTGACAGAGTGAGACTCCATCTTAAAAAAAAAAAAAAAAAAAAGTGCCTTGATTAAACAGATGTTTTATTAAGTCATCTCCATGAGTCAGATTGACAGGTTTCTGGTTGATTCTGCAATAATTGATAAAATTCATCAATAATTCTCTTCAAGAGTCATTCTGTCTCTGTTCATTCATTTTATATTGGAAGGGGGTCCTTATGAAATTAGTTACTGTATGGGTCTCAACCTAGGCATTCTTTCATTGTTGCTGTGGAAACCAGCAATAAAAATCATGGGCTGAGGAAGAAAAATAATTGGTGCTGAACATCTCTGTAAAATAGATGAGAATTAAGTTGCTGTTTGTAATCTAGAATTTTTAAAAATCATAATACCTGGAAAAAAGCTGAGACTCGTAAGGTTCTGAACTAATTATATAACTGAATCATTAATAGTTTTTATTGGAAACACCGTGGAAAACAAATTGCCTAGCCTTTAAAGGAGGGTTTCCACCGGTAGCAACATTGACAGAGCCACTGCCATCAGTGCTGCAGCGTGAGCTCAGTCAGTTGCATGCTGGACACATGCCACCAGCTGGCCACTGTTTCAATAGGGATGGGAACCGGAGGGCCTTGCAGAGAGACATTGTCAGGTGAAACCAGGTCGAAGGCTGAGCAGGAGGCTGCCAGTGGTTTTTCTCATGGTTGGCTAATGGGCCGTGAGGGGAGAGGCAGCCAGGGAGGCCAGCACTGGCTGCCATCCCAGGGGGGCAGTTACTGAGATGCCCCCCTACCCCGTGCCCTGTGAGAGTGGCCCCTGAAAGTGGTTGTCACATGTGGGTGTTTTGTAAAGTGCATTTCTCATGTTCTTTGAAAGGATGGAACGTCATGGGTTTGGTGCCCCGTGTCACACCCTTGGCTGTTAGAGTCCATGGGACAGGCAGAGTCAGGGTTGGGGCTGGAAGAGAACCAAGAGGGCATTTAATCCAGCCCTGTTATGTTATTGACGGAAGAAACAGAGGCTCTGAGAGGGTGAGGGATGGGCTGGGCCGCTCCTCACTCAGGAATCACAGCACTGGTCCCTGCTGGCCAGGCTTGGGCTGCCTTCCACGTCTCTGCAGATTTCCCCCTGATGTCTTCAGCTGCATCCTGCTAGTTTGAACAATTTTCCTTTCATAAAACATTGTAGTTAGGCAGTCACTCTGCCCTACAGTGTCGGATCTTACCAATTAAAATATGCTTCATTAATTTTTATATGATACCCATTTTTATCCCAAAGAAGAAAAACATCATTTTGTGCTTCTGTGAAATCTTTCAAGTAATTCATTTATGTTTATTTAAAAAATAAGTAAATTGTTCCTTTGTCAACCCTAAAGCCTCAAAGCTTATGGGCATTTTATGTGTTGACTCTGGACGACCTGTTTTATCTGGGTGTGAGATACAGATACACAGTGTATGGGTATTAGGTAGAATGCTGTGTCAGGTGTCCCTGACCAAGAAGAAACTATCATTTTGCTGAAAAGGGATGTCAGTAATGTTGTGGATATGTTTCAGTAGTTTGGTAAAAGCTGTTGTGGAGTTGTAAAAGTTAGCCTAGTATAAAGGTCCCATCTTAGGAATATTCTGTTTTCAGCCAAATCATAGGTGCTCCTGCTCTATGATAGTCCATGGCGATGTGGTATAGGGGGTAAAGTGTGATGATGCAGGTTCAAGTGATGGAGACATGTTTTTCTTTTCTGCTCTTCTGCAGGACAGACCTACGAAGACAAACATGCGGAGTGCAGCCAAGCCCTGGAGCCCAGCCATCAGAGCAGGGGGCCATGGCCCAGACCGGGTGCGGCCCTTGCCTGCGGCCTCTTCTGGAATGAAGAGTTCTAAGTCTTCAACTTCACTGGCTTTTGAATCTCGACTCAGCAGGGTATGGACCAATATACACAGGGCTGGGCACGGCGCTTAGATACCCTGTGTTGGGAGGATTGAAGAGGGCAGGAGGCAAACCAGTGGCCTCTCAAGGCAGGGAAGGAGGCCCCCAAGGAGGGGCGCAGGAGGACCACCATGCCTGGACATGAAGGAATGGAGCTAGTGGGTGAGGGTGGGGGTGCTGTGGGGTCCAGAAAGGAGGTCTACAAACTGTTTAACACAGTAATTAAGGTCCTCTGCCCTGGGTTGCATGGACATTCCCGGCAGTTTCACCCCGAGCACCGCTCTGGATAGGGTCGAGGTCATGCATGATCTCTGTAGCCACCTGCAATCCGGTTGTAGTTCTTCAAGCCCCTCTTGCTGGACCCGGCAGCGGCATGGACGCTGTTGATTACACCCTCCATCAGGGAGTGAGTTCTCCTCTGGTTTTCTCCTCCCACCATCCCTTTGGTCTCTATGGTTGGGTGGGCCAAGATCACCTTCCTAGACTAATCTCTTTTCTAGCTGCATTTATTTATCTACGTGAGAAGCTCATACGTAGCTGCCCTAAGACGAATTCATAGACAGTAGCATCTACCTCACGCAATACTTTAAAAAAATCAACATGATCTTCTAACTCAAAAGGGAAGTATTAAACAGCATGCATTTCCACCTGCAATGCCTGAGCGTAGCTGTGCTAAAAGCCTTGCGGTGCTCCTTAAAGCACCATGGGCCTGACAGCCACATGCAGATGGATTAGAGATGCAGCTGATTACAGTTGTCCTGTTGATGACTCAACTACAGTGAAGGCTGCGCAGAAGAAGAGACGGGATTATTTTGAAATAGACACTCTCGGCGAAGTTCTGATCCAAACATGGTGTGGGCTCCCCTTGTTTTATGTATTCTTGGAAAGTTTAGGTACCTTGGATCTTGGGCAAGGGGCACATTGTTTTTATGAGTTGAATGGAGGGAGGCTGTAGGCTCAGATAATAATTAAAGGTGTTGCTCCTGTGTCAGTACCTGTGGAATCTGTGCAAAGTCTGTGGGTTGTGGAGCAGTTCTATGTGCAAGATTGCCGTGAGCATTTTAGGACATCTGAATTTCCCATCCTCCTACTCATTAAATACTAGTAACACATCCAGTCATGGTGACAGCCAAAAATGTGCCCTCAGATTTTCAACACAACCCCTGAGGGACAGCACTGCCCCCATGGAGAACCACTGTCCCAGGTGACAGGGTCCATTCTCATGGATTTTAACACTCTAAGTGGATAATGTCCAAATTTGCATCTCCAGCTGGGATCCCTCTAACTGACCTTGTGCCATTGCCCTTGGATGTCCGAAATCCCCCTCTAATGTAACATGTCCAAAACTGAATCTCAGTGCGTGCCTTTCCATCTATCTCACACCCCAGCCAAACCTGCTCCCCGAGAATCTTCCCATTTGTGTAAACAGCAGCTCCATTCTTTCGGTTGCCCAGGCCAGAGCCAGTGGCATCACCCTCGAACGCTCCTTTTCTCATGTCCTGGAGGCCATCAGTGAAACTGCATCACTTCTACCCTAAAAATGTGTATTACACTGGCTGAGCGCGGTGGCTCATGCCTGTAATCCCAGCACTTTGGGAGGCCAAGGTGGGCGGATCACCTGAGGTTGGAAGTTTGAGACCAGCCTGACCAACATGGAGAAACCCCATCTCTACGAAAAATATAAAATTAGCCAGATGTGGTGATGCATGCCTGTAAACCCAGCTACTCAGGAGGCTGAGGCAGGAGAATTGCTTGAACCCTGGATGTGGAGGTTGCAGTGAGCCAAGATCGCACCATTGCACTCTAGCCTGGGTGACAAGAGCGAAACTCCATCTCAAAACAAAACAAAAAAATATGTGTTAACTCCAACCAATTCCCACTGCCTCCCTTGTGACCAGTCGGGTCATGCTGCCACCCTTCTGTGTCCTGGTTCTGGTCCTTGAAACGCCTGAGTCATGTCACTTCTCTGCTTAAACCCTCTAGTGGCTCTCCCTGTTCACTCAGAGTGAAAAGCAAAGTCCTTGAAATGGCCAGTGATGCCCTCAAGGCCCAACACTATCCCCTCCCTCTCAGATGTGGCCTCACTCCTCTGTGCCTTGGCTCCTGGAGCTCCAGCCACATGGTCTGCCAGTGTCTGGTGACAGCTGTCTCTCAGATATACCAGGCGCACTCCTGTGGCAGTGTGTTTGCGTTTGCTGCTCCCTCTGCCTGGAAGGCACCTGATACCTCTATGGGAAGTGCCCTTGACCTCCATCCTCCTCCTCCTCCTGCCTTGTTTTTCCTCTCCGCTCTTGATGCCATTGTACACACCTGCTTATTTAGGATCTGTCTTCTCACTGGTGGAAAGTAAGCCCCCTTGGGGCAGGGACTGTATACTTTCTTTTTTGTCCTCAGCTCTGTCCCTGGTGCTTAGAAGAGCACCTGCTACCTGGTAGGCACTCAGTATTTATTGAATGATGAGCACACCTGTTTTCTGGCGGTCTGATGGAACAGGAGGAGCTTGGGGGCGTGGGGCCAGCCTGAGTTGGAATCCTGGCTCAGCCACTTTTCTGCTGTGAAGCTGCCTGCAAGCTGTGTAGCTGCTCTGAGCTTGTGCTTCCTTGTCTTTGAGATGAAGGTAACACCTTTGCCACAGCAGTAAATGTAGGTAAAGCATCCTATGTATAATTTTATTATTCTATTATCCTGGGTTCAACCATCATTTCCATTATTTTTGTTTTTATTATCTTCAACCCAATAGCACATTTTAAACTTAGAGTTTTATGTTTATTATTATTTTTTCTATATCCAATAAGCAACATACAAATTTAGACTTTTAAATGAATGTATACATTCCACAATAACAGACCATTAGAGCTTGTGGAATATGGAAATATTTTTAAAAGCAGTGTTTAAAATAAGGCCTTGGCCAGGCAGGGTGGCTCACACCTATAATCCCAGCACTTTGGGAAGCTGAGGTGGGTGGATCACCTGAGGTCAGAAGTCCAAGACCAGCTTACATGGTGAAACCCTGTCGCTACTTAAAAAAAAAAAAAAAAAAAATTAGCCTTACCTGGGCATGGTGTCATATGCCTATAGTCCTAGCTACTTGGGAGGCTGAGACAGGAGAATTGCTTGAACCTGGGAGGCAGAGGTTGCAGTGAGCCGAGATCACACCACTGCACTCCAGCCTGGGTGACACAGTGAGACTCTATCTCAATAAAATCAAATAAAATAAGGCCTGAAGCGTAGGAGTGTTTCTAAAGACAATGAATGAGATGCTGGCCACTTCTGCCATCAATAGGTTCATGTTTTGGAAACTTGTTCCACAGGGGAAATATCAGGGAAAAGCAAATATAGTCATTCCTTGGTATCCTTGAAGGATTGGTTCCAGGACCCACTGTGGATACCAAAATCCATGGATGCTCAAGTCCCTGCTATAAAGGGTGTTTGCGTATAGCCTACACGCATCCTGCTGAATACTTTGTCATCTCTAGATTGCCGATAATACCTCATACAATGTAACTGCCATATACATAGTTGTTACATCATTTAAAATTTTTTACTGTTGCATTGTTAATTTTTTAAATTAATTTTTTTTTTTTTTTTTTGAGACGGAGTTTCACTCTTGTTACCCAGACTGGAGTGCAATGGCGCGATCTCGGCTCACCGCAACCTCCGCCTCCCGGGTTCAGGCAATTCTCCTGCCCCAGCCTCCTGAGTCGCTGGGATTACAGGCACACGCCACCATGCCCAGCTAATTTTTTGTATTTTTAGTAGAGACGGGGTTTCACCATGTTGACCAGGATGGTCTCGATCTCTTGACCTCGTGATCCACCCGCCTCGGCCTCCCACAGTGCTGGGATTACAGGCTTGAGCCACCGCGCCCGGCCAATTAATTTTTTAAATAACTTTTCTGCACTTGGTACTGTGCACCTGTTAGGGGCCTTCTGCTCTCCTTCCTGATTCCTGTCCTCTCCAGGCCTGATTCTGTGAAGGAGAATGATAGGGCTTGAGGGAAGGAGCAGCAGAGGGAAATGAACCCCACCTGACCCTTTCCAGCCCTTGTTCTGTTCCTCTGATTTGACCTTCTTCTTTCCACCTATGGTATGGGAAGAAGAAAAAGAGTATAAAAGAATTTGGAGAACAGAAGAGAAAAAGGGGAAATGGTGGTGGACAAAAAAGCAAGTAATCCCACCCCTCCCCCAATATTTTAGTATGAGAATTTGTAAGCACACAGGGAGGTTCTGCAGTAGTACAAGGGATCCTACAGCAGACACCATGGACCACCACCTAGATTCTACAGTCGGCATCTCGCTATTTCTGCTTTACAGAATGGATAGACAGGGTTTCACGGGTCAAAACGGGAAAACTGAGACAAATCCACCCAAAGCAGAACTAAATGCCTGACTTTCTTTTTTTAATTTTAATTTTAATTTTTATAAAATTTTACTTTAAGTCCTGGAATACATGTGCAGAACGTACAGGTTTGTTACCTAGGTATACAAGTGCCATGGTGGTTTCCTGCATCTATCAAACGGTCATCTAGGCTTGAAGCCCCGCATGCATTAGCTATTTGTCCTAATGTTCTCCCTCCCCTTGCCCTCAACCCACCAACAGACTTGGGTGTGTGATATTCCCCTCCCTGTGTCTATGTGTTCTTATTGTTCAACTCCCACTTATGAATGAGAACATGTGGTTGGTTTTCTATTCCTGTGTTAGTTTGCTGGGAATGATGGCTTCCAGCTTCATCCATGCCCCTACAAAGGACATAAAGGCATCTTTTTTTATGGCTGCATAGTATTTCATGGTATATATGTGCCACATTTTCTTTATCCAGTCTATCGTTGATGGGCATTTCTGTTGGTTCTAAGTTTTTGCTATTGTAAATCATGCTGCAGTAAACATACATGTGCATGTGTCTTTATAATAGAATGATTTATATTCCTTTGGGCATATACCCAGTAATGGAATTGCTGGGTCAAATGGTATTTCTGGTTCTAGGTCCTTGAGGAATTGCCACGCTGTCTTCCACAATGGTGGAACTAATTTACACTCCCATAGGAACACAGTGTAAAAGTGTTCCTGTTTCTCCACAGCCTCACCAGCACTGTTGTTGTTCTTTTTTTTAAAGGGATGATCACCATTCTATCTGGCGTGAGATGGCATCTCATTGTGGTTTGATTTGCATTTCTCTAATGACCAGTGGTGATGAGCATTTTTTCATATGTTTTGTTGGCTGCATAAATGTTTTCTTTTGAGAAATGTATAAATACCTGAGTTTCAATATTGGCCTGAACTGAAGGAGCAGTGAAAGAAAGGATGGGAGATGGGGGGCACGGGAGCTCAGGGAGGACACAGACACTCCTATAAATCCTCCTTATGGTGTCCGAGCACAGCCCGGAATGAAGAGTACCTGCAGCGCTCCGGTTGACGAAGGCTGCCCATCCTGGCCATTTGTGAGGCCCAGGTCTATTAGTCAGGGCGTCCTTGGTTGTGATGACGAAATGTTTGCTTGAGCTTGCTTCAGCAGAAAAGGAATGTGCTGAGCAGATCCTCAGGCTCCCATGTCGCTATGAGTGGGACACGGGTGCATTTTAACAAACCCATCCCATGACTTTGACGTCTGCTTCAATTTGAGAAGCGCTGTCCAATCGTAACATGTTACCCACAGCTAACGACCAGATTATGTTATGTCTGATGATTTTAGAGCTATGGATTCTTTTCAGCATCTTTGTGGAATTGAGAGGAATTTCTTAGTTACTTTCATCTGTGAGGTAGTTAAACTTTTTCCTTTTATACGCTTTCTTATACAGGTGGTTGTCAGTTTAAATATCAGTGAAACTGTTAGTGAAGATACTTACTAGACAGCAAAGCAACGCTGAAGCGCACACTTCGTAGGATCTTCTGGAGCAGCCAGAAATCTCAAGTGGCGCCGTGGCCAGGAAACAAAACCAAAAAATGCAGTAGTGAATAGAGAAAGGGCGAGAATTAGTAACTGACACTGGTAGCTTTCCCTTTGATGTTGCATCCAAAAACCAGTGACAGAGTAAGAGTAGCTTCCTTCAGCGGTTTGTTTTGAAGGACACGTGGGATCAGATTTTTGTCTTTATGTCCTACCCCCCGGAAACTTTCTAAGCTACCAGTCCTTTCCAATGGAATTCCTTGCGGAAGGTGCAGGGGAGAGGAAGTGCGCCCTTTGAAAGCTTTGCCGCTGCCCAAACTCCAGGCCAAATGGGAAGGAGGTGGCACAGCATGGCCTGCAGCACATCACACTTACCCTGCTGCCTGGGAAGGAGAAAACCACATTTACGCACAGTGCAGAGTCAAATCCCACAGTCTAAGAGGAGACAGAGTCAGCTGGGTGTGGCCGGCTCACAAAATGCAACACAACAGCTGAGTAAAATGTATATTATCCCTAGCTGTGCCTGGTGCATCAGAGGCAGGCACACTGTACATTTTTACTGGATATTGTTCTTGGATGAAGTGACCAGAAGAAGAGCTTGAGGTTCAGGGAGGTTAATGACTTGCTTGATATTCTGTTGTACCCCCTGGAACCCCACTGCATTGCATTCATCTTTTCCTAAAAACACTCCCCTCCTTCCTCCTCCTCCTCACTTAATTTGAATTTAGTTTTTATAGGATAACAATAGTAAAAGCAATAATGATGATTTTCATTTGTTATTGTTATAGCTGGTGTCTGTTGAATGTATACGGTGTCAGACACTGTTATCCTAAGCATGTTACATGGCTAACTTGTTTAATTCTCAGAGCAACTCTCTGCAGAGGTTACCATGATTATACTTACTTTTTAGGTGAAGAAACCAAGGCACAGAGAGGTGACATGATTTGCCCAAGGTCACACAGCTAAGCACTGGCAGAGCCAGGATTCACACCCAGGTGGTCTGTATTTTGAACCCTTGGCCACTAAACTGTGCTGCCATGTGACATGGCTTTTGTCCCGACTCCTGTGACATAGGATGGGAGCCTCCTGGCTCCTGTTGGTCTTCAGCCTGATGGTGCTGTGGAAAACACCCACCCCTCCAGAATGCCTCATCGCCCTCTCTGCCTGAGAAAAACCGAACCATGGCCTCTGCGGTAAGGTCTTTGGATTCCCCCAGCCCCTCCTGAGCTTTCTGCACATTCGTTTCTCTGCAGCTTAATGCTGTCCTCGCGGTGTTCTGCGTGGTTGTATGGGAGGCTCCTCTGTAGGTGGTTAACCCCAAGTGGCAGGGCTTCCTGATTCACTTTGACATTCAAGCCGTATACAAAGTGTACGGATCTACTAAGCGGACGTGGGCTAAAGATGTACGTCCAGCTTCTAGTGGGTTTTTGGTAAAGCTTAGCTGAATGATAGTGTCCAGGATGGAAGGGACAGGAATGGAGAAGCCACAGGCCCGACAGAAGCAGCCCTGGCACCATGAAAAGAAGGGTGGGAAGTTTCTGGAGCCGTTTCTTCTGCCAGTCTTCCCCTCCCTCTCCCACATACATGTGGAGGGCCGCTGCAGGCTCCCTAGGAGCACGGCATCCCAGGAGGAGTGCTCCCCCACCCCCAGGTCCTCCGCATCGCCGGCCCACTTCCTCCTGGCACTGAAATCTGGACTTTTATCTCACTGCAGGATTCACTGAAAGGCTGATGGATGGCTGGAATCCCCTTCAGCCTTTACAGCTCACATACTAGGTGGCCCCATATTCCAAGGGCTCTTCGGCCGTGGGTGAGATGGCTGGAGGAGAAGGGGAGAGCAGAAGGGGGGTGAGGAAGGGAGCCCCACCCTCTGCTCAGGGCCCACTTGTTCACATTCTTTTCCATGTAAAATGTTGCTTCAGCCAGGCCCTAGGTTATGAGTAGTGACATTTCCATGTTTGCGGAATGAATTTAAATCTGTTTTAGGATCAGTAGTCAAAAATCAGTGTGTTTGAAGTGGAGATTACAATCAGTTAGTTAGTACAATATTTGGCAATTACCACAGGGCCCTTAATGGTGCAGTTTTTCTGATGAAGGAGGGTGAAGAAGCAGGCACTACGTGTCCTAAACAGAAGGGGTGATGAGTACAGTCAGTGCAGGATCATGAAGGCGTCAGCACATTCCTTCTTCAACTAATCAGCCCAGAGAGCATGGGGAATTTTTGTATTCTCTGCTATCTGTGCTCTGAGTACATGTGCACAATATGGAGTGACACTGATCAATAAATTCTTTAAGCCTAATAAGCATACATATGCAGTCTTATAGCAATGAAGACATACACAGGGAGAAGGATCTTAGGTGATTCAAATTCTTCTCTTTTGTGGGCGAGCACAGCGGCTCATACTTGTAATCCCAGCACTTTGGGAGGCCAAGGCGGGTGGCTCACCTGGGGTCAGGAGTTCGAGACCAGTCTGGCCAACATGGAGAAACTCCGCCTCTACTAAAAATACAAAAACTAGCTAGGTGTGGTGTCATGTGCCTGTAATCCCAGCTCCTCAGAAGGCTGAGGCAGGAGAATTTCTCAAATCCAGGAGGCAGAGGTTGCAGTGAGCCAAGATCGTGCCACTGCACTCCAGCCTGGGTGACAAAGTGAGACTCTGTCTCAAAAAAAAAAAGCTTATCTTTTGGAGGTGTAGAAATTGAGCCTCTAGATCATACTTTCCCTGGGCCCTATGGCTCACAAATTGCCTGATTCCTAATGGAGCATAATACTTCATGGCCTCCTTCCAAAGTTTTATTTGTAAATCTAAAAATCTAAAGATGCTTCTGTTGCTACCAGCCTGGAGAACCACCGTGGAGGGGCACTAGGAAAACAGCTGCAATGACAAGGATGAAGATGATGATGAGAGCTGCCAACATTTATATTCTTAATCAAATGCTTTAAATTCTTAACTAAGGGCACAATCCTAAAAGTATACCAATTGCTCTCTCTCTCTCTCTCTCTCTCTTTTTTTTGGATTGCAGTGATGTGATCATGGCTCACTGCAGCCTCAAACTCAAGCAACCCTTCTCTGCCTCCTGAGTAGTGGGGACAACAGGCACGCACCACCACATCCCACTAATTTTTTTAAAAGGTTATTTGTAGAAATGGAGTCTTATTGTGTTCCTCAGGCTGGTCTTGAACTCCTGACCTAAGTGATTCTCTTGCTTGGCCTCAAAATGTTTTCTCCATTTTAGAATTGAGGAACCGCAGCATCGGTCCCCGGGTCACACAGGTAGGAAGAAGTAGTGCCGCTCCCTTCACCGCTCCCTGGGCTGCCTCCTGCCTGTGTGATTGCTGGGAACCTCCTATGTAGAGATCCCAGACGACAAGCCCTCTTTCGCATCTCCCACTCACTCCCCACCCTTGAAAACGAAAACAAACCCTGAGATACAGCACTTACTGACTGCCAACTCCGCACCAGAAGCCCTCCAGCCCTGAGCCTGGTGCTGCAGCTACCTGTGTGTTCCCCCAGCTACCTGTGTGTTCCCCCGTCACTGCTACTGCTTCACCCCTGTTCTTATCATTACTGGCACCACCTCTGTTGCCTTGTCAGGTCCTTTTGTAGTGCCCCAAAGGTAAAACTCCCACGGCTGTCCTGTGTTGCCTCCAGCTGTCATCTCACCAAGACCTTGAGTCCCAGGAACCAACCCCTTGCGGAAGGGGGCAGGGCAAGCTCTACCTATGCTGCTCTGGGGTGGTGGCGGCTGGGGGTGGAGGCTGTGGTGGGATCTCCAAGGGGATTTCACTTCTGTTCCCAGTAGGAGTGCTCTCATCTGTTGGATTTCCCGGTTTATTCTAGGTTGCAGAGGAGTCCTTCCTCTCTTGGCCTCTGCTGTAGAGTTTGATAATTCAGTACTTTGAGTCAGACTTGCAGATTTTAATGTCAGAGAACCAGATAGGGGAAAAGCAGAACCTAACCTGTATGGCTTGCATTACTGCGTTAAGAATTCCCTTAACCACCGCGATTTCCCTTTTTCATTTGTGATGTCATCTAGGGAGTTTTGAAAGTTTCAAACCAGAATTGATTTTCCTTTGGGGACCAGGGAGGCACCCAAGTGTGCTTCTTGGAAGGGTGAGTAATAGTTTTTCTCTCTTGAGAAAAAGCTGCCAACATTATAGGCTATGGTCATTTAATATTAAACATATATTATACAGGTGACCTGATGGATGGTTTGAGAGGCTGGAGAGCTTTAGTGAAGGGATGCTTTTTACCCTGAGATGAGAAGTAGAAAGATCATTACAGAGGTCCTCTAAGAAGGACAGCAGTGTAATTTCTGTGTCAACCTAAGTATCATGTTCGGTCCATGATATGGTTTGCTATGTCCCTACCCAAATTTCATCCTGAATTGTAGCTCCCATAATTCTCACGTGTCGTGGGAGGGATCTGGTGGGAGGTAATTGAATCATGCTGTTCTTGTGATAGTGAATAAATCTCAGAGGTCTGATGGTTTTATAAAGGGGAGTTCTTACCTGCCAGGAGCAAAGAAAGATGTGACTTTGCTCCTCCTTTGCCTTCCACCATGATTGTGAGGCCCCTCTAGCCATGTGGAACTGTGATTCAACTAAACCTTTTTCCTTTATAAATTACCAAGCCTTGGGTATGTCTTTATTAGCAGCATGAGAACAGATTAATACAGTCCAGTTGCTAAAGTAGGGGACTGTGCTGTTTTTCAGAAAATGTGATCACAGGCTGGGTGTGGTGGCTCATGCCTGTAATCCTAGCACTTTGGGAGGCCGAGGCAGGTGAATCACCTGAGATCGGGAGTTCGAGACCAGCCAGGGCAACATGGTGAAACCCTGTCTCTACTAAAATTACAAAAATTAGCTGGGCGTGATGGCAGGCACCTGTAATCCCAGCTACTTGGGAGGCTGAGGCATGAGAATCGCTTGAACCCGGGAAGCAGAGGTTGCAGTGAGATCGTGCCATGGCACTCCAGCCTAGATGACAGAGTGAGACTGTGTCTCAAAAAAAAAAAAAAAGAAAAGAAACTGTGATCATGCTGATATCTAATAAATGGAGTTGCACATAAATCATCCTTTTAATGTGAATTATTTGTTTTTAAAGTTAATAATTTGTTTTAAAATCTTGACCAAGATCACCTGGCTAATATTAAGACATCTACCATCAGGCTGGGAGTGATGGCTCACACCTATAATACCAGCATTTTAGGAGACTAAGGTGGGAGATTTGCTTAAGGCCAGGAGTTCAAGACCAGCCTGGGCAACATAGTGAAATCCCATCAATTTTTTTTTTTTTTTTTTTTTTTTGCGATGGAGTCTCGCTGTCTCCCAGGCTACAGTGCAGTGACACAATCTCGGCTCACTGCAGCCTCTGCCTCCCAGGTTCAAGTGATTCTCCTGCCTCAGCCTCCTGAGTAGCTGGGATTACAGGCATGTGCCACCATGTCTAGCTAATTTTTGTGTTTTTCCTAGAAATGGGGTTTCGCCATGTTGACCAGGCTCATCTCGAACTCCTGACTTCAGGTGATCTGCCCGTCTCAGCCTCCCAAAGAGCTAGGATTACAGGTGTGAGCCACTGCGCCCAGCCATGAGATCCCATCTCTACAAAAAAAATTTTTTAATTAGCCAGGCATTGTGTTGTACACTGTAGTCTTAGCTACTTGGGAGGCTGATTTGGGAAGATCCCTTGAGCCCAGGAGTTCAAGGCTGCAATGAGCCTTGATTGAGCTACTGCACTCCTGCCTGGGTAACAGAGCAAGACCCTGTCTCCAAAAAAAAAAAGAAAATTCTACCATCATCTCTCTTATTCAAAGGCAATGGCAAGTTACTGTTTAATGAGCAGACTTTATTTGTGATGGTAAAATTCTGGATATGGATGGTAGCCATGGTTGTACAACACGGTGAATGTATTTAATGCCACTGAATTGAGCACTGAAAATGGTGAATTTTATATTATGCTTATTTTAGCACAGTAAAGTTTTAAAACTTATTTTAAAAAAAGAAAAAAAAAACAGAAGGCTGGTATTTGCAGGAGTAGAACTAGGACTTTCCACAAATTGCAAAATTCCTTCACCCCAATTTTTTTCTGTTTTAATGAAGCCTATTTACAATAGAGTCCATAAAGTACACTAATCTTAATCTTAGCTATGAAGCTCACTGCATGTTTCCATTTGTTTATACTTGTGTAATCACCACCCTGCTAGGATGTCGAACGTTCCAGCACCCCAGAACGTTTCTTTTCAGTTGTAACTCCCCGAGAGGTAACCACTATTCTGACTTATATTACCATCATTTGATTGTGTAGTTATTAAAGTTAATACAAGTGGAATCAGGCAGTATATACTCTTTTATACTCTTTTGTGTCTGCTTCTTTCACTTAGCCTAATACCTGGGATAGACATCCATTTATTAGTGTATCCGTAATTTGTTTTTTTCTTATTTGCTGTGTAGTTCCCATTGCATTTACCCTTTCTCTTGAAGGTCATTTGGATTGTCCCAGTTTGGAGCTGCTATAAAAATGGTGCTATGAACATTCTTTTGAGGGACCTGTGTACTCACTTCTCTTGGGTGTGGATCTAGGAATGGGATTGCTGAATCCTAGGGGACTGCTGTGCTCACTTAGGAGTCTCCTACTTTGACTTAGTGCCTTTCAGCAAATGTTTGCCCTACCCCTTTCATGACAGGGAAGAAAGTGAAGCTCGAACAGAAGGTGTTGCTTTCGTCTGTCTTCCAGCATTAGCATTAGTAGCTACTGCCAGTTTCCAAAGCAATTGTGCCAGTTTACACTTCCACCCACAGGGCACGAGCATTCTAGCTGCTCCACAGCCCCACCAACACTTAGTATTGGTGTTTTTTCACTTTTAAGCTATGGTGGGGTGAGGGTATTTATATCCTGAAATTTAAATGATGCAAAGGTGGAAACTTTAAAAAATTGTGCAAATATTTAAACTTCTTTTTTTTTTTTTTTAAGATGGGGTTTCACCATGATGGCCAGGCTGGTCTTGAACTCTTGACCTCAGGTGATCCACCCACCGTGGCCTCCCAAAGTGCTAGGATTACAGGTGTGAGCCACCACACCTGGCCACAAATATTTAAACTTCTAACTCTCAGTAAATGACCAGTGGAGTAGGATGGAGCAGGACTTCCCTGCCTCCCGGCTCCCAGACTGTGTGATGGGCGGGGCTCGCCTACTGCATGCCTGCATTGATTTGAGGGCTTTTCCATACTGTGTGCTCCAGATGTTGGATATATTAGATCACTCTGGGCAGCTACCTTCTCTAGTCTTCTGGCGCCATTCCTCTCCAGAGCCTTCTTTCACAAAGACTCAACAGTGGTTGAGACAATTTAGTTGTGGTTTTTCTAATTAACCTCGAATGTAATCTATCTGGGCCTGAAGTGTGGATCACTAAGGAGTCTCCTTTCTTAGACTTCAGTGCCATTTAGCGAACGTTTGTCCAATGGCAGGGAAGAAAGCAAAGCCAGAACAGAAGGTATTGCTCTCTTCTGTCCTCCAGCCTCCAAGAAAGTTCCTTTCTCACCTTTGAACACATTTTCAGTGTGAGATCATCTACAGAACGCTTGGTGGTGAGGCCAGGGCAGATATTCAGATTGTTTCTGTCCCTCCACTTCCTCCTGGCCTATGTCATCAGCCTTTTGTTGTTGTTGTTGAATTTCTTGTGCGTTGACCTACCCTGCCTTTTGTGCATCTCATGGTTCTTTTTTCATTGGTTCCCATTCTTTTTTCCCACCACCAGGAAAGCAGATTTATTATTTATTTAAAATTTTTGTTTAGAGACAAGGTCTCACCCTGTTACCCAGGCTGGAGTGCAGCGGCACAATCATAGTTTACTGCAATCTTGAACTCCTGGGCTCAAGCAATCCTCTCGCCCTAGCCTCCTGGGTGCCACCATGCCCAGCTAATTTAAAAAAAATAATAATAAGACAGGCTCTCACTGTGTTACCCAGGCTACTCTTGAATTTCTCAGCTCCAGCAATCCTCCCACCTCAGTCTCCCAAAATTCTGAGAGTACAGTCATGAGCTGCCATGCCCAGCCAGATTTTTTAAGGTTCATTACTTGACCTGATGGATATTCTTCACACAGTCTTACACTGTTCTTTGAAACAGTCATGGGAGATCATACTCAAACCTGTAATGACAGAAACAGGTTTGTGTAGCTTTGTATTTTTTCACTTCACCCTGTCATGCTACTTAAAGTGCTGTTACTGTATCTTGACTGCTGGGCACATAGCCCAGCTCCCGTGCTCTGCTGGCATATAGGCTCCTTCCCGAAAACCACCTCCTCATCCTCTCTCTTTCCCTCCAACTCTCTCAGCTCAAGAGGGCCAGCAGTGAGGACACGCTCAACAAGCCAGGAAGCACCGCCACATCGGGGGTGGTTCGCCTGAAGAAGACCGCCACTGCTGGAGCCATCTCAGAGCTTGCCGAGAGCCGCCTGAGGAGCGGCACAGGTAGGAGGGACCGGGTAGGTGGGACCCGCAGGCCACATGGAAGCACTTCGGTGACCCATGACCCATCCATTCCTTCCCTCGTCAGGTATTTCTTGAGCACTTACTCTGTGCCGGAACTGTTTTAGGCAGACGATGTAGCTGCCCACAGGGAGTTCACATCTAGTGGGGAGACCGATGACAAACACAAGGTAACTGGGAGTGCTGTGGTTTCTCTGGTCCCTCCAGAGGTCCATTTGTCACCATGCATGTGTGAACTCCTTCTGACTTCCAGGCAGGGCAGTGTATGTTCTGGGGCCGTCTTGATGAAAAATGCATTAGAGGAATGAATGAACCCTGTTGATCCCTTGCAGAGGTGGATGTGTGATATTTGTACTAAGAGCCTCACCCAGCATCTGTGGAAAGCTGCTCAGAGTGGCTTGGATGGCAGTGGCAGCTGGAAGCTGTGAATCTTTTCAGTGTTACTCATTTTTTGAGAATCAGGAAAGGGTTCTTCAATCATCATATTTGAGTTCAGAGCATGTGAAACATGAAATATCAAAGAATTTGTTTAATTTTCTCTTTGAGCATATAGATAATAAATCTAAGCTTTCCATGGTCTCACTCTTACAAGGCAGCCCTCAGTGTATTGCTAAATTGCCTAAGATGGGAAAAATAACTGAAATACATCATTATTCATTTTTAAGGTGTTGATGAGTAGTACACTTACAATTTTTGTGCTATTTTCCTAAAAGTCACATTCAGGCTACATCTCAAAAGGTATATTTTAATTTATTTGGTTTTCAAAAAAGTTGAATCTGTGAAGACTGTATATGGCTTTCTTTTCTTGGATATAAGGGGAATTGCCTGCTGTTTCTATATAATGGCTTTACCATTGTAAAGACTGATATTGCACTAAACATACACACATACTTGGTTTTCAAAATAAAGTAAAGAAAAGTACCGCTTATTTTTATCAAACCAGCCTAACACTGATTCCAAAAGTTAATAAAGCCCCACTAAAAAAAGACAGACTGGGAGGAGCCTAGGGGCGGAGTGGGAAGGAGGACCAGACGAGCCTCGGGTGTGGGACAGAGTGTGTGTGTATGGTGCGTCCCCCAAGAGCAAGAAGGTGACAAAGGGAGGTGAGTCTGAGTGGGAGGAGGAAGGGGGAGGGCGGAAGGAGAATAAGGTGGGAGGAGGACCGGTTGGGAGGGTAGCAGCTCACTCAGGACCCAGCGGGGGGTGGGCAGGGTGATGAGGCGGGTGACCCTGTTCCTGAACGGCAGCCCCAAGAACGGACAGGTGGTTGCTGTATATGGAACTTTATCGGATTTGCTTTCTGTGGCCAGCAGTAAACTCGGCATAAAAGCCACCAGTAGCCGGGTGCAGTGGCTCAAGCCTGTAATCCCAGCACTTTGGGAGGCCGAGGCGGGTGGATCACGAGGTCAAGAGATCGAGACCATCCTGGTCAACATGGTGAAACCCCGTCTCTACTAAAAATACAAAAAATTAGCTGGGCATGGTGGCGCGTGCCTGTAATCCCAGCTACTCAGGAGGCTGAGGCAGGAGAATTGCCCGAACCCAGGAGGCGGAGGTTGCGGTGAGCCGAGATCGCGCCATTGCACTCCAGCCTGGGTAACATGAGTGAAACTCCGTCTCAAAAAAAAAAAAAAAAAAAAGCCACCAGTGTATATAATGGGAAAGGTGAACTGATGGATGGTGTTGTTTTGATCAGGGATGATGGTGTTTTGTTTGTGTGTGAAGGAGAGCCATTTCTTGATCCTCAGAGAAATTTTAAGCTGCCTGAAGGGTTGTCAGGATTCCACCCAGACTGGCTAACATTAAATGTTGGAGGGTGGTGCTCTACAACTACACGGAGCACTTTAGTGAATAAAGAACCTGACAGTATGCTGGCCCACATGTTTAAGGACAAAGGTGTCTGGGGAAATCAGCAAGATCTTAGAGGAGCTTTCTTAATTGACTGAAGTCCTACTTTGAACCCATTTTAAACTACTTACTTCATGGACATCTCATTGGAAATGATGGCAATGATTTATTGGGTGTGTTAGAAGAAGCAAGATTTTTTGGTATTGACTCATTGATTGAAAAGCTAGAAGTGGCAATAAAGAATTCTCAACCACTGGAGGATCATTCACCAATAACCCGAAAGGAATTTCTCCGATGTTTGCTAGCAACTCCAACCAAGTCAGAACTGCGATGCCAGGGTTCGAGCTTCAGTGGTGCTGATCTTTCTCGTTTGGACCTTCCATACATTAACGTCAAAATGGCCAATTTATGCTGCTGCAGTCCGGCACGTACACTTTGCTATGCAAATCTTGAACAAGCTGATCTCTCTGGATCGGTGCTTGACTGTGCAAATCTCCAGGGAGTCAAGATGCTCTGTTCTGATGCTCCTTCTGGAGCATCCCTGAAACTGTGTAATTTTGAGGATCCTTCTGGTCTTAAAGCGAATTTAGAAGGTGCCAATCTGAAGGGTGTGGATATGGAAGGAAGTCAGATGACAAGAATTAACCTGAGAGTGGCTGCCTTAAAAAATGCAAAGCTGAAGATCTGTAACCTCAGCAGAGCAAGTCTGGCAGGAACTGATTGAGAGAATTGTGATCTGTCTGGGTGTGATCTTCAAGAAGCCAACCTGAGAGCATCCAGCACGAAGGGAGCTATGTTTGAAGAGATGCCGACACCACTACACATGTCACAAAGAGTCAGATGAGAATTTTAGGGGCTGGAGGAAGATGTACAAGATGAAAATGTTTTTCTTATCACTTTACTTTCTCCACCCACTCAGTTGTCTAGAAGCAACACTGTAAGGAAATTTAAAAGAAAAAAACATTTAGAGGATTATGCTTGTTCTCAGCAGTGCATAAGGGAAAAAATTGACTTTTTTTTCCATATTATGATTTTTAATAGAAAAGCACTCATTTAATAGATGTGGGGAAACTAGATATTGATGCCTTTTGAATGGGGCAGAGGAATTTATCTGGTTTTATGACCAGGAATAGTATCTATTATATTTGCTTTTAAACAGGCTTGATGTGGAAATACCATCTTGGTTTGAGATGCATTTGAGGATTTTAATTTATGAAAGCACAACATATGCAATTATATTTATTGAATACCTAGATGCAGTATGGATATTTAAATTGTTAAAACTTTATGAAAACTTTGGAAAGGTTGTTCAGGTTTATAAATAGCTTTAGTGATGCCTCCCCTCTTTAAATACCTGTCACACCATATGAATGTGGTGAGATCAGACTCTCTAATACTCTTTTCTGGTTCATTTTGATAATGTTTACTTTTTAGAATAAAACAGTAGCTAAATTAAAGTAATATCTAGTGCTTACTGATTGAGACAGAGTGGAAAGAAAGACATTATTGTACATCACTGTCATTCCAAAGGTACAGCAGAACAACGGATGGAAGAAGACTTACCTATCATTATAACACTTACAAATGAACATTTCTCAGAATTTTACCCTAGGCAAGTTTCACTCGACACCAGACCAAGCAATTCTGTCTATTTACACTGTTAGCCTAGTTTTCTCACACAGTCAGCACAAGCATAGGAAGATACTTCAACACCAATAAACCAAGGTGCGTCATTATATGCATTTAATTCAAATATCAAATAGTTTACACAGGGCCAGCTTAGAAATAGATGTTAAATCCAGATCTACTTCAGCCAAAGCTTATACAGTATAAATGAATACGATGGAGTTGCCTGTTAAAAGGCAATGCAGTATAAATGCAGCTAGAACCCCACAGTGGGGAATGAGGAATTTCAAACATACATTTGATTACAGCCACCAAAAATATATAGAGAGTAAAAATAAAGGCATTTGGCTGCTCCAAGATGTAATACCAATCAGTCAGCACCTGTGATTCTTTTACTTATATTTTTTTTTTAAACAAATTTTAGCCCAATTTTCTTGAGTCATTATCTCTCTGCAGCAGCAGAGGAAGGGCATGTACCTCTCTAATCAATGACCTGGTGTCCTTAGGTATACCCCAAGAGCAGGGATATTAGCTGTGTCCAAAGGCAAGGAATCATTGAAAACCACTTTCGTCTCCTTTGGGAGAATGACATATCTTTAGTATTTACGTAGCTTATTCTTCTATATCTACGTATGCAAAGCTTTCCTTAACAGTAAAGGGTACATATGCATAGTGGGAGGAGATCAGACCTTTACACGTGAAGGAAAGCAACTTCAGAAATGAATTATTTTCTTTGCTTTATTATTTTTACCAAGACAGAGAAGTATTGTATTGAGAGATAATCTATTTTCATAATCAGTATGTGCCTAAATGACATTTAAGTCATTTCACTCTGTACTATATTTTCAGAAATTATAGAATGTGTTGTTCATTCACTTAAAGGTAGAAATAACCTAAAACCGGCCAGGCGCGGTGGCTCAAGCCTGTAATCCCAGCACTTTGGGAGGCCGAGGCGGGTGGATCACAAGGTCAAGAGATCGAGACCATCCTGGTCAACATGGTGAAACCCCGCCTCTACTGAAAATACAAAACATTAGCTGGGCATGGTGGTGCGTGCCTGTAATCCCAGCTACTCAGGAGGCTGAGGCAGGAGAATTGCCTGAACCCAGGAGGCTGAGGTTGCAGTGAGCCGAGATTGTGCCATTGCACTCCAGCCTGGGTAACAAGAGTGAAACTCCGTCTCAAAAAAAAAAAAAAAAAAGAAAGAAAGAAAGAATCTAAAACCTCTGTAGAAATAACCTAAAACTGCAGAAGGATCTGAAAGATCTAAACATGGTGTGCTTATAAACTGCAGATTTTAGATCTAATTTATACTGCATTAATAAATGATATAAAGTGTTGAAAAGAAAAAAAAGACTGATCATCATCAAATATTACTGTAAAAATTTGAGATCAAAATATTAGCACATAGGATTCAATAATAAATTAAAAGAACAGTAGTGTACATCACAGCTAAGTAAATTTATGCCACCCAAGAGTGGATGAATATTAGGAAATTTTGGAATATAATCTGTCACATCATTAACAGGCCAAAGAAGAAAAACTGTACAGTTATCTCCAGAGATACAGAACATATATTTGACACAGTTAATACTCTTTCTGATTTAACAACAAACTCTTGATAGACTGTACATGTGCAGAGACTTCTTTAACGATGTATATGTCACAAATGAAAGCCAGCAACTCCCATTCAAATCAAAGAAAATTCAAGGTTGCCTACCATCACTACAGTCATCTAAAAAAATTTTTTTGTCGATATTAACCAAGGAAGTAAGATAAGAGAGATATGAAAGTACATAAATATTGGAAATGAAGGAACAAAATGATGATTGTAATCAGATAATAACATTGTATGCTTTGAATTTCCTGAAAATTGTATCTTAGAATTTCCTGAAATTCTATTAGAGACAATAAGAGTTCTGTATGTGGCGAGTTGTAGACTAATATATCAATAGCTTTCTTACCAGTGACTGATTAGAAAAAATAATAATGTAAGAAACAATTGTATTTATAAAGGAATAAAAGGGCAAAATATTTAGAAATAAATAATGTACGAATCTATATAAAAATATCTTAAAACTCTTTTCATGGAGAAGTCTTATGTCCTTCAAAGAAGGAATAAATAAGTGGAAGCATGTATGTGATTCTTAGATGGGAAGATTAAATATAATGAAGATTAAATGAAATTAGCACAACATATAAAATGTCATGTCTGAATTCTTCTATGAATTCATTTTCATCTTGATTATATCAGTGGGAATTTGGGAGTGGAAACACGAATAAAATAACTGAATTTTATCTAAAACCCGTTGTTCTCAATGGGGGATGATTTTCCTCTCCAGCTCCAACCAGGGAACAAATGGCAATGTCTGGAGAATTTTTTTTTTCTTTTCTTTTTAGCTGTCATGACTCGGGGCTGCTACTGCCATCTAGTGGGTAGAAGCCAGAGATACCAAACATCCGAGGATGCTCAGGACCGTCCCGCAGCAGAGAAGGTCCTGCCCAAAAATGCCAACAGTACTGCTGCTGACAAACCCTGACCTAGCAGAATAAATATTCTAGAGTAACCAGGAAAAGGGGATTAACCTTAGGCATCCTTGAACTGAAGAAGCGATAGGCAGTTCAGTGGAACGGTGGAGAAAGTGCAGAATACCCTGGAAGGTTTAGTACAGGGGAAAGGCGGCATGTCATATCACAGGGGATAATTCACTCAACAATGTGACTGACTAAGCATTTAGGAAAGAATAAAGCTGGATCCCCATTCCATTCATACCATCACAATAAATTCTAAGCGGATTAAAGATTTAAATATTTAAAAATGAAACTGCGAAAGTACAAAAAGGAAACATCAGAGAATTAATTTGTAGTTTTGGCCTTGGAAGAGCCTTTCTAAGTAGGAACAAACACAGAAGCTATAAAGGAAAAGATGAAAAATGTACTTACGTAAATATAAGAAACTTCTATGCAAAAAGAGGAAGTTATTTGCAATACATGTAACAAAGGGCTTATTTATAAAGAGTTTATACAAATCGATAAGAAAAAGAAAAATAGGCCAGGTGCAGTGGCTTATGCCTATAATCCCAGCAATTTGGGAGGCTGAAGTGGGAGGATTTCTTGAGCCCAGGAGTTCAAGATCAGCCTGGGCAACATAGTGAGACCTCATCTCTATAAAAATAATAAATAAATAAAAATTAGCTGGGTGCATGCCTGTAGTCCCAGCTACTTGAGAGGCTGAGGTGGGAGGACTGTTGGAGCCTGGGAGTTTGAGGCTGCTATGAACTATGAACACACCACTGCACTCTATCCTGGATGACAGAGTGAGACCCTGTCTCAAAAAAAAAAAATTAAATAAATAAAAGAAAAGGAAAATAACATAATAGAAAAATATATAGCTCCCATGAAAAAATACAGATAGCCAGTGGAAAGATACTAAGCCTTACCTATAGTTCAAGAAATGTAAAGCAAGGCTGGGTGTGGTGATCCACGGCTATAATCTTAGCACTTTGGGAGGCTAAGGTAGGCAGACTGCTTGAGCCCAGGAGTTCGAGACCAACCTGGGCAACATAGTGAAACCCCATCTGTACAAAAAGATACAAAAATTCGCTGAGCATGGAAGCGTGCACCTGTGGTCCCAGCTACTTGGGAGCTAGAGGTGGGAGGATCACTTAAACCTGTGAAGCAAAGGTTGCAGTGAGCTAAGATTGTCCACTGCACTCCAGCTTGGGCAACAGTGAGGCCCTGTCTCACACATACACACAAAAAAAGTAAAGCAAAATTAGATATATAATTTTCCCTAATAGCAAAAATTAAAACAGTTTATGATTTCTGGTGTCATTAAGGGTATAAGGAGCCACATATGGTTGATGCACAAGGACAATTTGGTAATATCTATCTAAATCTTAATATAACCTTTGACCAGGCATTTCTACTGTTTAGCACTTAACATTACTGATATTCTTGGAAAAGAATGCCAACACGTATGACCAAGTTCAGTTACAGGATTATTTATAGTAGTATAATGTGGGAAACAACCTGAGTATGTATTCATACAGGGCTAGTTGAACAATGTGATTTTGGTGCAGTAGAACAGTATACAGGCATGAAAATGAATACAGTAGATTTGTGTGTACTTGATAGGGAAAGATCTCCAAGATACATTACTAAGTGGGGAAGATAACATGGTGCATATGGTATAATCTTAATTTGGTTTTGGTTTTCAAAGTATATGTTAATTTGATTATTAAAATCAATTTTTTCCCCTGGAAGAATGTCAGAATGATTGTCTTCGAGGAGTGTTAACCAGAATTGAAAGTGGCAAAGGAAGATTTTTTCATTTTAGATTTTCCTGTGCTGTTTGAACAGTTTAAACATATGCATACATTGCTATAAAAATGAAAAACAAGGTAAATACAATATAAATTTAGACAATATAAATATAAACACATAATACTTCCTCTTCTACTTGTCTTCTGTGTTGTTCCTTAGCCATTTGTTGGTGGATTTTCTTTTTGTTGTTTGCTTACAGCATCTGCTCCTTTGCACAGGATTCTGAGAAAATACCTTGGTTTCATATTGGCTCCTAAGGTAGACAAATTCCCATGCCCCAAGGGGCATTGGTATCCTTTATTTGTCAAAGAAAGGAAATAAGTACATGTCTAATACACAGTGATGTTGGGAAAATGGTCTGTGAATATGTTATAGACTGTAATGAAATGTAAGTGGCAGTTACTATTCTCCTAGTTATATAAATTGTTTGTCAATTACTTCATTTAAGTGAAATTAAATTATTTGACTTAATAGGGTTGAATCTGAAAATTACATTTTGTTTCTGCAGCTTTTATTTTTAAATGTCAGTAGTCCTCAACATTTTGGTAGCACTTTTGGACAGCTGACACTTTTGTACATTGTCATGATGTCCCCAAACTGCCTCATTTGGAATGGGTGGCTTCCAGTCTATTAGGACTGACCATTAGGAGCAGCGGCATCCAGCGCCTCTCTGTTGTAGGTGCTACCACCTCTGCAGTTGTATAGCATTGTTTCAGTAATCATTTCAGTATCTGATTGCATTTTCTCTATCTCACATGTGTGAAATCCAGGGTAGTCAAAGTGCTGGTTGGGACTGCAGCAACCAGTTGTCCAGGTTGAGCATCCCAAATCCAAAAATTCAAAACCCCAAATGCTCCAAAATCTGAAATGTTTTGAGTACTGACATGATACTCAAAGGAAATGCTCACTGGAGCATTTTGGATTTTGGATTTTGGGATTAGAGATGCTCAACCAGTAAGTATAATGCAAATATTCCAAAACAAAAAATCAGAAATCCAGAACACTTATGGTTCTGAGCATTTTGGATAAGGGATACTCACCTTGTATTAATAAGTGTGGGTTTTAAAGTCTCAATTCTGTTGGGTGTGGTGGCTCATGCCTATACTCCCAGGACTTTGGGAGGCGGAGGCAGGCAGATCGCCTGAGGTCATTTGGGACCATCCTAGCCAACATGGCAAAAACCCCTTCTCTACTGAAAATAGAAAAAAATTAGGCGGGCGTGGTGGCGGGTGCCTGTAATCCCTGCTACTTGAGAGGCTGAGGCACGAGAATCACTTGAACCCGGGAGGCAGAGGCTGCAGTGAGCCAAGACCACACCACTGCACTCCAGCCTGGTGACAGAGTGAGACTCCGTCAAAAAATAACAACAGATCGTCGGCAAAGCCTGAGTCCTGTCCTCTCGCTCTCCTCCCCGGGCAGCATGAGCTTCACCACTGGCTCCACCTTCTCCACCAACTACCGGTCCGTGGGCTCCGTCCGGGTGCCCAGCTACGGCGCCCGGCCGGTCAGCAGCGTGGCCAGCGTCTGTGCAGGTGCTGGGGGCTCTGGTTCCCGCATCTCCGTGTCGCACTCCGCCAGCTTCCGGAGCAGCATGGGGGTTGGGGGCCTGGCCGCGGGGATGGTCGGAGGTCTGGCAGGAATCGGAGACATCCAGAACGAGAAGGAGACCGTGCAAAGCCTGAACAACCTCCTGGCCTCCTACCTGGACAGAGTGAGGAGCCTGGAGACCGAGAACCGGAAGCCGGAGAGCAAAATTCGGGAGCACCTGGAGAAGAAGGGACCCCAGGTCAGAGCCTGGGGCCATTACATCAAGACCATCGAGGACCTGAGGGCTCAGATCTTCACAAATACTGTGGACAATGCCCGCATCGTTCTGCAGATTGACAATGCCCGGTCTTGCTGCTGATGACTTTAGAGTTAAGTATGAGACAGAGCTGACCATGCGCCAGTCTGTGGAGAGCAACATCCATGGGCTCTGCAAGGTCATCGATGACACCAGTGTCACTCGGCTGCAGCTGGAGACAGAGATCGAGGCTCTCAAGGAGCTGCTGCTCTTCATGAAGAAGAACCATGAAGAGGAAGTAAAAGGCCTACAAGCCCAGATTGCCAGCTCTGGGTTGACCGTGGAGGTAGATGCCCCCAAATCTCAGGGCCTCACCAAGATCATGGCAGAAATCCGGGCTCAATATGACGAGCTGGCTCGGAAGAACTGAGAGGAGCTGGACAAGTACTGGACTCAGCTGATTGAGGAGAGCACCATAGTGGTCACCACACAGTCCACTGAGGTTGAAGCTGCCGAGATGACGCTCACAGAGCTGAGATGTACAGTCCAGTCCTTGGAGATCGACCTGGACTCCATGAGAAATAGGAAGATCAGCTTGGAGAACAGCCTGAGGGAGATGGAGGCCTGGTACGCCCTGCAGATGGAGCAGCTCAACGGGATCCTTCTGTACCTGGAGTCAGAGCTGGCACAGACCCGGGCAGAGGGACAGCGCCAGGCCCAGGAGTACGAGGCTCTGCTGAACATCAAGGTCAGGCTGGAGGCTGAGATCGCCACCTACCGCCGCCTGCTGGAAGATGGCGAGGACTTCAGTCTTAGTGATGCTCTGGACAGCAGCAACTCCATGCAAATCATCCAAAAGACCACCACCCTCCGGATAGTCGATGGCAAAGTGGTGTCTGAGACCAACGACACCAAAGTTCTGAGACATTAGGCCAGCAGAAGCAGGGGACCCTTTGGGGAGCAGGAGGCCAATAAAAAGTTCAGAGGTCATTCAATGTTAAAAAAAAATAAAAATAACAACAGCAAAAAAAACCCACCAAAACACTCAATACAGTGGAAATTATGAGACAGATGGAAATTATTTAGCATGTTGGTAATACCATCTCCCATTAGATGCTCACTGGACTTAAAGCAATTTTCTATAGGCTCAGCTGTGAAGAAAAAGAATAAAATTAAAGGAAATTGGGGGAATTCTGGCAACTTATAGTTGATTTCCTCTGAAAGAAAAGGTGTGATTATTATATATAGACTTGTAGGGGGCAGAATTCTTTTTATGACATCCAAGACTCCGTTTTTGTACTTTTGACTAGGGGACAAATTTTCTAAGATGCATAGCATGGTATTTTCTGTGTTTTCTTTCAATTGTATTAATTTTGAGAAAGACTTTTGTTGTGAAATTTTAACACAGTATTGTGATTTTGAATTCACAAGAATGAAGCCTATGGTCAGCCTGTATTTTATTACGCCCTTTCCTGGGAGCTGATCTGTCCTCAGGGAGAACCCCTGAAATCTACTCCAGGAGAAAATGTGTCATCTTTTGGTCATAATAATTTTATTATTGCCTCAGCCTTGCCTAGGGCACCAACTTGCCATCTGTCATGGGTGGTATTGGAACTGCTTGAATGGGGAGACATGAGCTTCTTCATTCTTTTCAAGACTATTTCTAGTTTCTGGTTTCCAGGCCTTATGCTGTTCTCTGGGGCTGTGCCAAAGTTCGTTCCAACAATAGCAAGAACACAGCAAAAATCACGAAAGGGACTACTATTTTCAAGCCCTGCCACCTGCCTGCCACCGTGCTGGCTTCTCTGAGCTGCTGTCTCTCTTCACACTCGTAAGAGCTATAGGAAGACCATGGTATTTCACCCAGACCAGGAACCTTGGCTTCGGAAAAGTCAAACAAGTCTGACTTTTTCTCTCCCATGCCCACCCCAGGTTTCCATATGGGGCATCCACTTTTTCTTCTTTTATTTATTTATTTTTTCTTTTTCTTTTTTTTTTCATTTTTTTATTATTTTTTTTCTCTTTTTTTCATATTTCCTTTTTTTTTCTTTTATTGTTAGGCATCTATGTTTTCTAATTGGTTGTCTTTCATTGATATTATTCACGTATCTGAATTCTGAATTCCAAAAAATAATTCTAGATTCTTTTTTTTTTTTTTTTCTAGAGACAGGATTTTGCTCTGTTGTCCAGGCTGAAGTGCAGTGGTGCAATCATAGCTCATTGCTTCCTCCATACTCCTGTCCCAGCTCTCGAGTAGCTGGGACTACAGGTGCATACCACCGGGGTCTCGCCACGTTGCCTAGGCTGGTCTTGAACTCCTGGGCTCCTGCCTTGGCCTCCCAAAGTGCTGGGATTACAGGCCTCACACCTGGCCTGGATTCCAGTTCTTATTCTTGTTTTTCTCTCTGAGGTGTCCTTTGTGTTTATCTCATGTTACACAGTGGTGTAGCTTTTAGAGAATAAGGAGATTCCTTGTGGGCGAAGCGAAAGGTTGGGGAACCCCCAGAAGGCAGTCAAGGAATCCAGCCACTAGGTGGCAGCCTTGTCAAAAGCACCCACCTGCTCCTCTGCTCCAAGTTCCAGTTCTGACTAATGTGTCTGACTTTAGAAACAGTCCTTGATTTGGCTCTCTTTAAGTCTGTTATTGGTGTATAGGAATGCATGTGATTTTTGCACATTGATTTTGTATCCTGAGACTTTGCTGAAGTTGCTTATCAGTTTCAGGAGATTTGGGGCTGAGACGATGGGGTCTTCTAGATATACAATCATGTCGTCTGCAAATAGAGACAATTTGACTTCCTCCTTTCCTATTTGAATACCCTTTATTTCTTTTTCTTGCCTGATTGCTCTGGCTAGAACTTCTAGTACTATATTGAATAGGAGTGGAGAGAGGGCATCCTTGTCTAGTGCCACATTTCAAGGGGAATGCTTCCAGTTTCTGCCCATTCAGTATGATATTGGCTGTTGGTTTGTCGTAAATAGCTTTTATTATTTTGAGATACGTTCCGTCAATACCTAGCTTATTGAGGGTTTTTAGCATAAAGGGCTGTTGAATTTTGTCAAAGGCCTTCTCTGCATCAATTGAGATAATCATGGTTTTTGTCCTATTTATTCATTAATTCAACAAATATCTTTGAGAGGCTACCATGTGCCTGGCACTGTTCTAGGCAAAAGGGCCACATGAGTGAGCAGGACAAACATCCTTGCCTTCATAAAGGTACATGAGTAAGATGTGGGACAGATGAGAAAGCCAGGTGACGGCTGGAGAGGTGGACATTCCAGGCAGAGATGACAGCTGGCCCGTGTCCCCCACATCCAGGAAGTGGCAGGAAGGCCAGTGGGGCCGCAGCAGAGTGAACAAGCGGTGGGGGAAGAGGGCAGAAATATGGGGGAGCTTGCGAGTCACTGTCAGGACTTTAGATTTTTTACTCTGGCTCCACTGGGGAACTTTTGCAAGGTTTTGCATAGAGCAGTGATATGACCGGATCGCACTAAAAGGACTGCTTTGGCTGCTTGTTGAGAGTGGACAGATGGAGTGAGCAGAACAGATTGGAGGCTGGGGCTGTGGTCTAGGAAAGAAGTGACCTGGGCTGGGCCAGCCACTGTGGCACCAGGGAACAGCAGCTGTGTCTGGATGTATTCTGAAGGGGAAAGCCAGCTGGCTCGCCGCTTTCCTACTTTTGGAATTGTGGAAAAATACACATAATCATTTTCAAGTGCATAGTTCAGTGGCATTAAGTTCATTCACGTTGTACAACCATCACCACCTTCTATTTCCAGAACTGTTTCGTCTTCCCAATGTGAAACTGTCCCCATTAAACACTCGCTTCCCATTCCCCTTCCCTCAGCTCCTGGCAACCAGGAGCTGGTTCTATTCTTTGTCTCTGTGAATCTGGCTGCTCTAGGCCCCTCCTAGGAGTGGCATCATACAGTGATGGTTGCAACTGGTTGATTTCACTCAACATATCTTCAAGGTTTATCCATGCTGTAGCACGTGTCAGAATTTCCTCCCTTTTTGAGGCTGAATAATATTTCCTTGTATGGATATACTATATTTTCTTTATCCATTCACCTGTTGAAGGATGCTCGGCCTAAGTTTTCCTTTTGGCTGTTGTGAATAATGCTGCTCTGTACACAGGCGTACAAATATCTTCTTGAGACACTGCTTTTACTTTTGGGGGATATAAACCCGGAAGTGGAATTGCTGGATTCTCCTGATAGATTGTAAAGTTGATGTAGGGTAAGATTTCTGCTCATGTTAGCAGTGGGAGGAGTGAGATGAGATCTGATGGGCCCCCAAGGGATGAGGATTGAACATGGATCTCTTCTGGAGATAGCAGTTGGCTAGAAGGAGGTTCACATAGCCACATTTAAAACATTTTAAAAACCTTGAGACACGGACGTGCCCATTTAGATATTTCCTTATATAACATGTGAAATCCAAAGGAATGTCACTATTTTAAACTGATAATCAATGTTCTCTTAAAAGTTAAAAAGGCAAAATAAATGTGAAAGGCTAGTTTTACTGTAGCCAAACTCTGCTTTAATGGTTTCAGAATCTCAGACCTCTCAGAGGGTGATCAGTAAGGGCAAGCAGTCGTGATTTGCTCACTGCCAAGAAGCTGTCTGTGTCCTTGCTGATACCTGGAACCTTGCATTCCCAGTTACCTGCATTACCCAGGTAATGCCTGAGGCTCCAACCTGAGACACCTGTCCTCTCTGACACAGGGAGGGAGTAACTCTGGGCTCCTATCAGGGAAACTCCTCTAACATGGAAGACAAATATTCTTATCCCCATCTGACATTTGAAGAAGCCAAGGTTCCAGAAGGTTAGGTAGTGTTCCCAAATTCAAACCTAGGGTCTGACTCCGGAGTTCTTTGTTCTGCTACTCTGTTTTCCTCTAGTAGGGAGACTCATTTTCTTCCCCCATCATCTTTACGTGTTATAGAATTACTAGTACTGGTGACTAGCATTCTTTGCTCACTATGTGCTAACCACTGTTCTCAGTATGCAATGAATACAGTCTTCTTTAGTCTTTCCTACAATTCTGTTATCATTCCCATTTTATAGATCAGGGGACTGAGGCATCAAGAGATTGAGCAGACTGTCCAAGTCCATGCGAGACAAATATTGGGACCAGGACTTGCAGCTTCGGAAACAGAGGCTGAGAGAAAACCATGGATGGGTTGCCTTGTTGGGAGGAGACTAGAGGAAGGGAATGTTGGAAGTCTTGGAACTGAGAGGCCGGAAGGGGGGTAGGTCAGTTTCTTGGATGCTGTAGAAGGAGGAGCACCATGAACCAGGGACATTAGGGAATGGGGAGATGGGGGTGGGGGTCTGAAGATGGCAATAGGGAGGGGAAGAGGATGCCAGGTCTTGCTGCATGAACTGTGGAGATGGAGGGTGTCTGCTTACAGTGGGGAGGGGAACAGGCAGTGGGGAAGCAACAGTCATGAACATAAGGTACAGCGAGACCTTGGGTTTGGGAAATGTGAGAAAGGGAACAGACTGGCTTGGAAAGGCAGTGGTGGGATTCATCCAGCCATGGAAGTGAGGGGACATTCAGAGAGCTCAGCCTATGGGGAGTGTTGATTTCACTGTGAGTTCTGAAGGGCCCTGAAGAAGTGTTGGGGACTCAAGGAAGGGGCCTGGGGCAGATGTGGTCGAGTCCGTTTGGAGATAAGAACCTGCAAAATCACAGAGTGCCAGGAATGTGTTTGTTCTTGTTTTCATAATTTTAGACAGGTCATCTATCAAGGAATATAGTTTGTGATTTAAAAAAAAAAATTTCAGATTCGGTACAGATGCTCCTCCGGTTACTTCATTGGTTGCTTCCAGATAAACCCATCATAAGCTGAAAATATGCTAAGTTGAAAATACATTTAATGCACCTAACCTTCCAAACATCATCGCTGGGCCAGCCTGCCTTAAACATACCCAGAACACTCACATTAGCCTACAGTTGGGCAAAATCATCTAACACAGAGCCTATTTTATAATAAAGAGTTGAATATCTTATGTAATTTATTGTGTTAGGTTAGTGCAAAAGAGTAATTGTGATTTTTGCCATTTTAAAAATTGTAATTACTTTTGCACCAACCTAATTTACTGAAAGTGAAAAACGGAATGGTTGTCTGGGCACCTGAAGTACAGCTTCTACTAAATGCATGTCACTTCTGCATCACCTTAAAGTCAAAAAGGATAAGTCACACCATCATAAGTTTGGAACTGTCTGTATTTTCATTTTCTTCTATTTTATTCTGCATTTAATTCATTTTCACATTGTAGTGAGAACACTTAACATGAGATCTACTCTCTGAACACATTTTTAAGTGTGTAATTCAGGGGCAATGCTGCATAGCAGGTCCCTCAAGCTTACACATCTGTACCCACTGAACAACCTCCCTGTTCCCATGTCCGCAGCCCCCCTGTTCCCATGTCCACAGCCCCCATTCCCCTGTCCACAGCCCCCGTTTCCCTTTCCGCAGGCCCCCCACTCCCCCACCTGTCCCCCCACTCCCCCACCTGTCCCCCCACTCCCCCATCTGTCCCCCCACTCCCGTCTGCCCCCCCACTCCCCGTCTGTCCCCCCCACTCCCCCATCTGCCCCCCACTCCCCTGTCTGCCCCCCACTCCCCTGTCTGCCCCCCCGTCTGCCCCTTCCACTCCCCTGTCTGCCCCCCAACTCCCCTGTCTGCCCCCCCACTCCCCTGTCTGCCCCCCCCACTCCCCTGTCTGCCCCCCTACTCCCCTGTCTGCCCCCCCGTCTGCCCCCTCCACTCCTCTGTCTGCCCCCCCACTCCCCTGTCTGTCCCCCCCATTCCCCTGTCTGTCCCACCCACTCCCCTGTCTACCCCCCACTCCCCTGTCTGTCCCCCCACTCCCCTGTCTGCCCCCTCCATTCCCCTGTTGGCAGCTACCACTCTACTTAATCACACAGTATCCTTTTGTGACTGGCTTATTTTTCTTACCATAGTATCCTTCAGATTCATCCACGTTGGGGCATGTGTCGGAATTTCCTTCCTTTTTAAAGCTGAATAATATTCCATTGTCTGGATAGCCACACTTTGTTTATCCGTCGTATGTGGATGGACCAGGAGTGGCTTTCAGTTTCTGGTGGTGTTGTGGCCCTGCATTGCCCAGGAGTATATGATTTAGTCAGGGCTTTGGAGTGGGGCCAAGGGTTTTCTGTGGCTTTTCTGTGTTGGCACAAGGTGCAGTGCTGGTTTGGGGATGGCAGCTTTCCTGGGTCCTCCCTGGGTGCCTGTGGTACAGACATCTGGGAGCTCTCTCTGCACCTCCCCAACAATACCGACATCTTTGCCAGTTCTTTTCATCCAGAACCCAGTAGCCTCTCCAGTTCTCCATGTCCTCTCTTCGTTTTTCGGCTTTTCCCCTAAAGTTTGCTTATTTCCCTCCTCCCTCTTTCCCCTCTCTCCTCCTCTCCCTTCCTTTTTGTTGAGTTTATACCTTTGATCATGCCTTCCCTCCCTCCTTCCCTTCCTTCCTCCTTCCCTCCCTCCCTCCCTTCCTTCCTCCCTTCCTTCCTTCCTTCCTTTTTGTTGAGTTTATACCTTCATTTATACTTTTATTCCTATTGTGAATGGGGTTCTTTATTCATTATAGTTTTTTCTTTTTTAAAACAAAATATAGATTATTTCATAACTTTGAATGTCATCTTTACACAGGAACCAGGCTAATCTCTGTACCATTCCAATTTGGGTATTAGCACTGTCATTGACTGTTTTTTTTTTTGTTTTTTTTTTTTTTGTTTTTTTTTTTGAGACGGCGTTTCGCTGTTGTTACCCAGACTGGAGTGCAACGGCGCCATCTCAGCTCACCGCAACCTCCGCCTCCTGGGTTCAGGCAATTCTCCTGCCTCAGCCTCCCGAGTAGCTGGGACTACAGGCGCGCCCCACCATGTCCAGCTAATTTTTGTATTTTTAGTAGAGACGGGGTTTCACCTTGTTGACCAGGATCGTCTCGATCTCTTGACCTCATGATCCACCCGCCTCGGCCTCTCAAAGTGATGGGATTATAGGCATGAGCCACTGCGCCCAGCTGTGACTGTATTTTTAAATTAGATACTTTAAAAATATTTAGTTTGGAAGTGGCTTGCTCCCTTACCATCCTCTCTTCTTAGCACTAACGGTTTTCAGCCGATTCTTGGGTGTCTTCCAAGCGGACAGTTATATCAGCTGCAGGTAAGGATGCCTTTTGTCTCCTCCGTTCCAGTAGTTCTTGCTGTTTTGTGTGTCTTACCCTAGTTGTGTTAACTGCTAGTGACATCCTTGACTTGCTCTCACTTTACTGTGGGCGATTTTGGTGTTTGTCATTAAATATGACGCAGAAAGTTGGCTTGGGGCATTGTTTTACATGTTAAGTCCTCTCTTCCTATATTCCTTTGAGTTATTAGGATTTGTTGATGGGTTTTATTAAATGCCTTCTAGGCATTCTGTTATTACTTTGATTATTGCTTCTCTTTTTACCCTGGCGTCTCCTCCAGGAAATTAAAGTATGTGTGTATTTGGTCTCCTGAGTATATCTTCTGTATCACATATTTTCTCTGATTCTTGTGATCACTTTCATTCATGCTCTGATTTTAAAAAGTTTATCATCTAATATGCTTTGCTCTGTATGTTTCCTTTCTTCAACTATTGTGTTTTTAATCTTTAGTCTAACTTATCTGACTGCAAATTATTTCTTCTTCATGCCCTGTTGCTCAAATTTCATAGGCATAAAATCTTGAATTTCAGTGAGAGTGCAAATTGGAGATTTTTCTGAAATCTCCCATTTCTACCAGTAACTTTGTTTCATAAGTGCCTATTTACTTGGAATCTTCAGATGGTCCCCCTTTTATGATCTGCTGGAGCTCTCCAGATAGTTCTAGAGAGTTTTCTGTGATCACCTTTTTTTATAGAAGGAAGCTTGTGTTTGTCTAAGTCAGAAATTGAGAGGGATGCTACTGGAGAATGTGTGGTTATCAGATCATCTCTCTCTCTCTGTCTGTCTGTCTCGCTCTCTCTGTCTTTCTCTCTCTCTCTCTTTTTTTTGGTAGGCCCTCACTCTTTTGCCCAGGCTGAAGTGCAGTGGCGTGATCATAGCTCACTGAATCCTCAGCCTCCCGAAGTGATGAGATTATAGGCATAAGCCACAGCGCCCAGCCAGGTCATATCATTTATGCTCAGTTGAAGGAAGAAGAAAAAATTTTGCATCATCTGGGGTGAAAGTAAGGAGGGCACTAAAGGGTAAAGTGCAATTTTGCCATTTTTTTCTTTTCTTTTCTTTTCTTTTGTGTATTTTGTTTTTGTTGTTCTCATTGTTACTTTAGTGCCTGCTGGAAGGTGGCCTTGTCCTCCCCTTCTGCTTGCAGGATGGCCGCTGTTCTTGTCATCTGGCCATGGCTGTTTCCCTTGTGTGGCCTTCTGTGCATGCAGGCAAGGAGAAGGAAGCACTAGCAGGCTTTCTGAAGCTACTCGTGTCAGAGGCCTCAACCTAGCAGTCCAGTTACCCTTTTACATGATGATTATTCTGTAATGTGCCCCTTTAATACCCTAAAATGAAATTCACCAGTCCATATATATCACTGAAAAAAATCAACATAATGCCCTACCTATAATGTAGAGAAGAAATAAAAGGCAAACAGTTTCTAATAAAGTGACATCTCAGTGTGTAGTCGCCGGAGCCTGACCCCACTAGAAGACCGATAGGTGCTTGTGCATTGGTGGAGATGGCTGTGTGTAAGCATGAGTGCTGCAAATGAGACTGACTCACGGGTGCAGTGTTGAGAATTCAAATACCAGGCAGTGTTGACATCAGTGACTTTGAAATGCTGACAGCTCAGGCTAAACGTTTTGAATAAGTCAAAGTACTGTCTTTCCTTAAGTTACATGTTAGTTGCATTCCTAGAATATCAGTGTATAATAGTAATGCTGTGTAAAACTGCTTTGTGTTTCTCTGTAAAACAGAGTTAGATTCTGGACGTAGGTTTTATAAACCATGTTCTCCCCTTCACGAGTGCTGTCAGATCACAAGGAGAGAGGAGGGAGGCAGGACGTAGGCATGGCCCTCATATTTGCAAGGCTTGAGGCAAGAGTGTAGTGGGGACCATCTGTTTATTCACAACGTTCTGATATAATTAAATATTCTAGTAAAGGAGATCAAGTGTCAGGGATTTCAGATGACCTGGTAGGCTATACATTTAATCACAATAATTTTCTTACTCGTTTTCATTTTTTTCTCAGTAATGGGTGAATTTTATTTTTTCTTCTTAAGTTCCCCTTAGTTCTACTTTAGTATTTTCTCATTTTTATGACTTTGCAATTTGTAATTCTTCTCAAAGATTAAAAAGAAAGTAATGATATTCAAATATAATTTTTAAATAATTTTTCTTCAAAATATATATTAAAGTCAGTATAAAGGGTGAGATATATTTCATGTTTTTTAATTTTTTAATTTAATTTTTTATTTTTAGAGACAGCGTCACACTCTGTTGCGCAGGCTGAAGTATAATGGTGTGATCATGGCTCACTGCAGCGTCAAACTCCTGTCCTCAAATAATTCTCCTGCCTCAGCCTCCAGAGTTGCTGGGACTATAGGCATGCGCCACGATGGCTGGTTAATTTTTAAGAAATGTTTGTAGAGACAGGTACTCACTATGTTGCCTAGGCTGGTCTTGAACTCCTGGGCTGAAGCCTTCCTCCCATCCTGGCCTCCCAAAGTGCTGGGATTACAGGCGTGAGCTTCCATGCCTGTCCTGTTTTGTAAAAATTTAATTAAATGTATTAATATTTCATGTTTTTTATTTTGCAGTAATTGTAGATTCTTCACATGCAGTTGTAAGAAATATTACAGGTAGATCCCCTGTACCCTTTACCCAGTTTCCCGCACTGGCGACATCTTGCCAAATGATAATATAATATCACAACCAGGATATTAACATTGACATCATGACGTTATAGAACATTTCCACCACCAGAAGGGTCCCTCATATGACCTCATATGACCCCTTGATAGCCACACCCACTTCCCTCTCCCTACCCCCTTTTAGCCCTTGGCAGTCACAATAGTTTGTTTTTCATTCCTATCACTTTGTTATTTCAAGAATGTTATGGAAATGGAATGGTGCACACAAAAGCGTATACACTTTTGGGATTGGCTTTTTTTCACTCAGCATAATCCTCTGGAAATTCATCCAGGTTGTTACATGTTTCAAAGTTTGTTCCTTTTTTATTTCTTCCTGTATTTCATGGTAGGGATGCACCACGGTTTGTTCAACTGCTCACCTGTTGAATCTGAGTCATTGCCAGTTTTATGCTGTTATGAATAAAGCTGTTATAAACATCATGTACAATTTGTGTGAACATTTTGTGCGAGCATTTCTCCGGGGAAGATGCCCAGGAGAGCAGTTGCTGGGTCACAGGGTAGTTGCGTGTTTAGTTTTTTCAGAAATTGCCAAATTGTGTTTGCAGTGTGACCGTATCATTTTACGTTCCCACCAGTAACCTGCAACTGATCCAGCTTTTCTGCATCCTCGCCAGCATTTGGTATTGTAGTGACGCTTTTTTATTTTAGCCGTTGGGATAGTTGTGTCATGACGGTTGTCCTTTTTTAAGTTTGCATTTTCCTAATGGTTTTTGGTGTTGAACATGTTCTCATGTGCTTGTGATCTGTACACCCTCTTCAGTGAAATGTTTATTCAAGTTTTCTGCCCATTTTCTAATTGGATGCCATGATTTTTTTCTAACTGTTGAATTCTGAGTTCTTTATATATACTAGAAACTAGTTCTTTATTGGATATGTGGTCTGCAAATATGTTCTTCCAGTTTCTCTTTTATCTTTTCAACCTTGTAACAGGGTTGAAGTACTATAAATACTACTTCATAAAGTAAATTGGGAAGTTTTGTTTTTTTCTGGAAGAAATTAGGTAAAGTTTATGTTAATTCTTCATTAAATATTTGGTAGAATTCTGAGTGAAATCTTCTGTGCTTAGAGGTTTTCTTTTTTTTTCTTGGTGTGAAAGGGTGAGTTTAAAAAAATTTCAAATTCAAATTTCCCTAATTGTTATAGGGCTACTCATATTACCTGTTTCATATTGAGTGACTTGTATTTTTCAAGCAGTTGGTCCATGTCTTTTGTCAAATTTTATGTGTGTAGAGTTATTCATAGTATTCTCCTTTATCCTTTAGAGTCTGTGGGGTCTGTGGGGTCTGTGGTGATATTCCTAGTTTCATACCTGCCATTGGTACTCTGTATTTTCCTTCTCTTTTTTTTTTTTTTTTGTCAGAGGTTTGTCAATTTTATACATTTTTTTCTGAACCAGCTATTTGTCTCCCTAGTTTTTCTCCGTTGTTTTTGTTTCCCATTTCACTGAGTTCTGCTCTTCTTTATTATTTCCTTATGTGAAAAATAGCTAGTCTTACCCATCTCCCACAGTGTAAGAATTAAGAGAAATGACAGTATAGGTTTTTTTTGTAAAATGTGATTTCCCTCCCTGAACTATCTCCCTTAATGGAATCTCCTACTTAGGAATCATGGCAGTTAAAAAAACAAACAAACAAACAAAAAAAAAAAAAACCTACCTGCCTTAGTGCGGAGCATCTTGCCCAATGTTTCAACCTTTGCTTTCTTAAGATTTTTCTTTTTTTAAAAGTCACACTTGACTCATGTTACGTCTAGGTTTACATATACATAAATTTGAGACGAATCAGAATACTCCTCGGCCACCATGGCTCCTGCTGCAAACACTGCAGGGATTCATTAATATTCCAGAACCACCTGTTGGGATGAGAAGAAAAAGAAAATGGAAAATGGAACTTGGTGCCTCTGGCAAAGTGTAAGAATATACTGTATTCATCCTATCTGAAACCAGTTTAACAGACGGAATCACTTGTGTGATCTGTCATCAACTCTCCCGGCTTTGCACTCTGTATTCCCAAGTAGCCCATCTCCACTGGGGCAGTGGGTGGTACAACCCACAAACCCGCACAGCATTCAGACGTGGTCCCTCCTGTTCCAAAGACAAGGCAGAGAGATGCGAAGTGTTTCTTGGGGCTGTATGTGTGAATATTCTGTATGGGAATATATAATCTTGTAACCCTAATCATCTACTGTTAGGAATAACTTGTAACCCTAACCATCAACTGTTGTGAATGGTGTTAAATATATATAATCTTATAACCCTAACCATCAACTGTTATGAATAACACCAGTTATTCATAACATAATGTAAGATTATATATTATAACCCCAACTGGTGTTATTCATAACAGTTGATGGTTAGGGTTATAAGATTATATATTAATAACTCCATATAGACTATTCACACATTATATATCAGATTATAAGATTATATATTAATATAGAATATATTAATATATAGATATCTCTAATATATAGAATAGTCACACATTATATATAAGATTATATATTAACACCATATGGAATATTTATATATGATATATAAGCATTACTTCATATATTTATAAATATTATAAATGTAAACATTTTACAAACATGTATATATTTATGTATTATAAATATAACAAAATATATTATAAAGCACATATTATATGTAACCTGTGTATATATAATAAAGCCACACTTCCAATTTCAATCCAACCACTCAGGGTTCTTTCTAGCCTTGCCCCTTTCTCTGTTTGTAACCATCATCTCTGGTAGTAGTGAGAAACGTGGCTCTCATCCTCAATTTATGTGCCTATTTGCTCAATCAGTATAGCCAATTCTCCCACCTGCCACCTGCACCCGACTCCCCATTCCCCACCCTCCAGCCTCACTGACCGACCCAGGCTTCTGCATGGCTCCATAGCATCCTTTCACTGCCCCATACTCAGCTACCATGCTGATCCTTTGCCCTGGGAAGGGAAAGAAAATTGGGTGCAGGAGCTTTTTTAAAATATATTATAAATTTTTTAAAAAATATATTATAAAGCCAATTCAATGTGGTTCTTCTAGTGGTTTACATTATCAAAAAGCAGGATCTCCTGCTTTCTTTGTTGAGAAAGATACTTCTTATTGCCTAGGAATATTTTGTTTTATATTTTTGAGAGAGAGAGTCCCATTATGTTGCCCAGGCTAGTCTCACTCCTGGGTTCAAGCCAACCTCCTGCCTCAGGCCCCAGAGTAGCTGGGAATATAGGTGTGAGCCACTGCACCCTGCATGTTGCCTAGGGGGCAGATGAGAAATGCTTTCTCTGCAGGTAACATGGTCAGGTTCCAGTACCCCACACTCCCTTATGGAAGAGGAGAAAAGGGAAAGAATTGTAGGATCCCACCATAGAACAAGTTTTGTGTTCCAGAAGAAAGTTCTGCTTTTCTGGTTCTGTACAATCATCATATTGAATGGAAGGGAAGCTGGAGGTCTTTCCACTGAATTCATGGAATATTAAAGCTCCAGCCTTTGAACTTGGGCGTGACTTTATGAAGTTTTCAAGTTTGTCAGTGGAAAACATGATCAGATCTCTTATGCTCCTTTTCCTGGCTGCTGACACACAGTAGATTCTTGGTGTTGTGTGTTCTCTTTTCCTAAAAGTTTGTGCGTGTTACTGAGTTTGCCATTGAATTGTCTTTGTTTGCATGTTGATTTCCACTTCAAAAAGTAGTTTAATACTGTGAAAGTACTGTTCCTAGGCAAATTACAGTACAGATGGTCAGAGTAGAATTACGCACTCTTGATACTTCCCTCTTCCCCCACAACAGTGGAATCTTGCTAATATTTTCTTAGTGATGTTTGGATGGGACATTTATCCTTATTTGATCAATCTCAAAAGGCAGCCCAGTTGTGGTGGTTTTATGCTGTGGAAATTGGTTTTGGAACATTAAGCCAAGAAGATTACAATAAATTAAATCAAATTTGTTTATGTATTCACTTGAGATTGGATCTTGCTCTGTCGCCCAGGCTGCAGTGCAGTGGTATGACCATGGTCCACTGCAGCCTTGACCTCCTGGTCCCAAGTGATCCTCCCACCTCAGCCTCCCGGATAGTCTGGAAGGACCCCAGGCATGCACCACCATGCCTGGGTAATTTTTTTATTTTTGTAGAGACAGAGTCTTACTGTGTTGCTCAGGCTGGTCTCAAACTCCTGGGCTCAAGCGATCCTCCTGCCTTGGCCTCCTAAAGCACTGGGACTATAGGTGTGAGCCACCGTGCCTGGCCCCAACATATATTTAATGATTTACATTGCAGGGAATTACATTAGGAACCATGTGTCAGGAAGCAGAAAATAAGACTTGCACATAGTCAATGCGGTAATGAGAAGACCATAAGAAAAGTCTGTATAAGAGAGGGCATAGGCATGGCTTCGTTCTGTCCTCTTGGCCACATCCTGGCTGTGTGACCATAAGCAAATTAACACACCAACTACAACCATTCCTTCTGCTGGGAGGAGCCAAGTTTGTGGGAGTGGAAAAGTTGCTGAAAAGAAGCCAAACTCTAGGACCTTACTGTAGAAAGGGCCGATACATTCTACTGTAGAAAGGATCCTAGAGTTTGGCTTATTTTGGCTCCTGGGGATCATTGTGTCTCCTTGCAAACCATTCCTTTAAAAATCTGTTCTCTCAAACTCTAGTATTTTATCAGGTAAACATTTTCTAAGTTTTATTCTTTTTTTTTTGGAACAAGTAAGACAATTTACTTATTCAACATGTAAAGGGTTGCAGTGAAAAGTTTTGCTCCTGCCCCTTTGCCCAGCCACCAAGTGCACCCACCAGTGGTGGGCGACGTGGGATCCGTCTAGAGCTCTTCAGTGTGTCTGGAAGCAAAGGGATATCCTCTTACGTTTCTGTGTGCAAATGGTAGCATAAATGGACACACCATTCTGCATTTGGGCTTTTTCTCTTTTCAGCGTATTTTGGAGATCATTCCTATCATTCCGTGAAGAGCCTCCTTGTTCTGGTCCCCATCTCTCTGGCACTTGCTTTATGATTTCTCAATGGCTACTAATAGCCGTTCGCAGCCTAGTTCACAAGTTATCTCAGTGTTTGGGGTTTAATTTCCCTGAACCAGGATATTTAAACTCATTTGATGGTTTCCTTGGACTTTAGTTTCCTCCCACTAAGGTTTGAGCTACACTTTGCAAATGGCAAAGACCATTTTGGGGTGTATATGCCCGAGGGAAGACAGAAAAAGCCGAAAGAGCATCCAGAGGGTTTGCCTTCACCATTGTAAACCACCCAGCTCCTTTTCAGGGCTGGCTTTTCAGACCACTTTCTGAGGTTTCTGTCCACTCCTGTTCAGCCACAGCCGTGTGCCCTATTTTCAGTTTCTATACACGCCCTCATGTTTTCCTGAGCACACCAAGAACACCTGCACAGTTACACTGGGTTATTTAGGAACCGCCCCTTTCTTCTTCAATCTGTCAGTTACTCATCTGGGATCAGACTCACAATCCTGCCAGTGTTTTAGCTTTCTGGAGAGCAGCGTGTGTGACTTTCGACAAGCTGCTTAGTCACTCTCAGCTGGTGTTCCTCATCTTCTTCATCTACAAGATGGTGTTAATCGTGTCCATCACAGGGAATTGTGACAAGCAAATGAAATGACACATCTGAAGAACCAAGAGCAGAGCCTGAAATATATATGTTTTTATAAAATGTGATTTTTTTCCCTCAAATCGTCTTCCTTAACAGAATATCCTACTTAGAAATTACGGCAAAACAAAAACAAAATTTAAAAAATGCACCTGCCTTTGACTCTGGGACATCTTTGAAGACTCTTCAAGTTTTGCTTTTTTTTTTTTTATTTCCTTTAAAAGGTTTTTTTAAATTAAGTCTTTATGTTATTTTGTTTATTTATTATTTTGTTTTTTGAGACAGAGTCTCACTCCATTGCCCAGGCTAGAGTGCAATGGAACGATATGGGCTCACTGCAACCTCTGCCTCCTGGGTTTAAGCAATTCTCATGTCTTAGCCTTCTGAGTAGCTGGGATTACAGGCACACATCACCAAGCCCAGCTAATTTTTGTATTTTTATTAGAGATGAGTTTTTGGCATGTTGGTCATGCTGGTCTCGAACTCCTGACTTCAAATGACCCACCCATCTTGGCCTCCCAAAGTGCTGAGATTACAGACGTGAGCCACCGCACCCAGCCCCTTTATTTTATTTTATTTTTCTGCAACAGGGTCTCACTCTGTCATCTAGGCTGGAATGCAGTGGTGCAATCATGACTCACTGCAGCCTCGAACTCCTGGGTTCAAGCAACCCTCCCACCACAGCCTCCTGAGTAGCTGGGTCTAGAGGTGGGTACCTTCACGCCTAGCTAAATTTTGTTTGTAGAGATGGAGTGTCACTATGTTGCCCAGGCTGATCTTGAACCCATGTTCAAGCAGTCTTTCTCCCTTAGCCTCCCAAAGTACTGGGATTACAGGCATGAGCCACCAGGCATAGCCTGAGTCTTATTTTTTTTTTTAGAGTTTCCATGTGCCCCCTTTCCCTGCACAGGTACAGCCTCTCCCATTATCAACACCCCCCACCAGAGTGGTGCAATCACATGACAGATCATTATCATCCGAAGTCCATAGTTTAAGTTTGGGTTCACTTTTGGTGTTGTACATTCTGTGGATTTGAATGAATGTATAATACTACATGTGTGCAATTGTACTATCACACAGAGTAGTTTCACTGCCCCCCAAATCCTCTGTGCTCTGTCTGTTCATCCCTCCCTCATCCCTAGCCCCCTGGAAACCTGATCTTTTTACTGTCCCATAGTTTTGCCTTCCTGGTATGTCATATGGTTGGAATCATACAGTATGTGGACTTCTTAAATTGCCTTCTTTCACTTAGTAATACATATTTAAGGTTCCTCCATGTTTCTTCATGTCTTAATAGTTCATTTCTTTTTAGCACTGAATAATATTCCATTTTCTGGATGTACCACAGCACATTTATCCGTTCCCCCACTGAAAGACATCTTGGTTACTTTCAAGTCTTGGCAATTATAAATAAAGCTGCTATAAATATTTGTGAAGTTTTGTTTTAAGGTATCATGTTTTTTTCTCCCCAAGTTACCATCACTTATCAACCAGTTCTGTTTTGGTCAAAATTAAATATTTCCATTTTTGGCTCCAGCTAGTAAAACTAGGGCCATATTTTGACTTAATAGATGAAAGAATATTCCGGTTAGCTGCAGAAATTCAGAGACAAGCATGTTGCCCCAGGAAGCAAGGAACTCCATGTTATTGCTAGAGAGGTACTCATTCACTACAAGTGGAGGAGCTGTGGGGTGACAGGGGCAGAAGACTTTCACCAGAGTCCTTTCCAACCCTGATGGGGTTGCTATTAAGGTCAAATGACTGTTCCTGGGTACGTTTTCTCGTATCCTCCCATGTGGGAAGCTCTATGCCAGGCCCTTGAATTACAAGATAGACAAAGTCCCTGACGATTCCCAAACCTGCATCTGTGGCTCCAACTTGCCCCTTGTACTCCAGAAACACTCATCCCACTGTTAGCTGAAAATGTCTGGTGAATGTTCTGCAAGTGTATTCATTTATTACTTCTATACATATTTAGTGTCTACTATGTTCCAGGCATCTTCCTGGGTGCTACGGATGCAGCAGTTAGCAACAACAACAACAAAAGTCCCTGCTCTCGTGGATTTTACATTTCATTCTCAGCATGTCTTGACCAAACTCATCATCCTCATTTCATTATACAGTTGTTCAACTGCTTCCTCTAGCATCTGGATTTGTCCTAACTGAAGTGGCATTTCTCAGTCCCCCAGATACATTCTAGCGTTATCTTTATTAACTTCCTTTCTCTCAACATGTAATTGTCATTTGCAGTTGCATCTTACACTTCTTTTTATTTCTTTTGCATTCCCCTGACTTCACCCAATGCAGCCTCTCTTACCTAAAGCACAGTAGTTTCCTGACTTGAGTTGCTGCTGGTCATTAATGCTTACTCTCTCGTCCTGTGTGAGTAGGACCATTTTTGGCCAATCAATTGAAAAAGTTGGCTAAACCAAGGAAACCTAAAAAAATTAAACACATATTTTAAACATTTTATTTTCACCCAAAAGATGTAAGTGCACATTCGCTCACTCATTTTTAGTTATAGGCCAAGACATTGTCCTTCAGTGGTCTTGTTGATTGAAATTTTTAAAAACATCTTTCAGGCTGGGCTCAGTGGCTCACACCTGTAATCCCAGCACTTTGGGAGGCCAAGGCGGGTGGATCATGAGGTCAGGAGTTCAAGACCAGCTTGGCCAACGTGAAGAAACCCTGTCTCTACAAAAATACAAAAAAATTAGCTGGACATGGTGGCACATACCTGTAATCCCAGCTACTTGGGAGGCTGAGGCAGGAGAATCACTTGAACCCAGGAGGCAGAGGGTGCAGTGAGCCAAGATCGTGCCATTACACTCCAGTCTGGGGAACTCCATCTCAAAAAAAAATCTTTCCATTCTTATAATACATCTCCTATGATTTCCAGTTTTAGTTTTTTTAAACATGAGAGAACAAAAATACTTAAGAGGAAGACTGAATGCTGAATCCTTTCACATGTTTGTAGATATTTCCCTAATCTTTCATTATTGCTTCAGCCATATTTAGTGACTCACCTTCGTTGAGTCTTTTTACACCATTTATCGTGGCTTTTGAGGAAGTGATGTCTCTCCCTCTTTGCACTGATATTTCATTAGTTTATGTACAAAGTTATGGAAATAAAATTGCAAGCACAACTGGCATAAGTAGGCTTGGGAACAAACATGCCTGACTCTTAGTACGAAGACAACCCACATGATGGCAGCAGAAGTGCCCAGGTGTCCCAGAGAGGAGACTACCAGCCAAAAGTGCTCATCTTGCCGAGGGTGTCAGTCAGTGTGTCCTATAAACATGGGGTGCATTGGTTATTCTGGTGAATTGATGATCTGCAAAATGTTCAGTAGAGGGTGCATAAGAGAGCAACTTCTGTATTACCGGAGTAATCTTCCTAAGCCACAGCTGTCATTAGGCCACTTCTCTGCTCAAAAACCTTCAAGCACTCCTCACTGGGTGAGGGGCCAAGGGCAACATCTTGCCCTGTGACTCCATGTGATCTATGGCTGTCTTACCTCCCTCCCCTGTTGGTGCCTTCACTGTGACCTTTTCACAATCAAGCCTTTGTTCACTCTGGTGAACAAATACAGGGGCCTGCTGCTGGGGCCTTGTTTGTCTAAGGCAAGCCCCTCCTTCCCTGCTGCCCCCACCCCCTTCTGCCACTGCAGACCTTGATGGACATGCTGTTCACCTGGAAAGGACCTGCTCATAGTAGCACCTCCTTTAAAAAGCCTTTCTTGAGCTCCTTACCACAGGACATGCTTTTTCCTTTAATAACCCTTCTCCACACCCCATGTGTGTTTATGTTAAGTCACTCCCATATCCCGCCTATACTGCATTTCTTGCCTAATAACTCTCTGTTGCTGTGAGGTGAACCCAGCTCACTGGACCTGCTGGATGCTCGTTCAGCAAGCAGGCACCTCTTGAGTATGGGCCTGTCCCCTTTAACTCCTCTTCTTCAAAGCCTGTGTCTTTGTGAGCTCGCCAGGCTCCCCCAGGCTTCAGTCATGCTAACTGATTCAGAGCGAGGACATGGCTCTTTTGAGGTTGGAAGTTGGAAGTCATATATCAAGTCCTGAAGGCTTATCTGCTCGCCTCCCTTGACTTTTTCTAAAAACAACTTTATTGATAATAATTTACATGCCATAAAATTCACCCATTTACAGTGTACAATCCAGTTAATTTTAGTTAATTGACTGAGTTACAACCATCATCGCAGATGAATTTTAAGACATTCCTCTCACTCCAGAAATACCTGCTGCTGCTCTTTCCACTCAATATCTGTTTCTACCACCAGCTCCAGGCAACCGCTAATCTGCTTTGTATCCATGTAGCTCCGCCCTTGACTCTCCCCGCCACTTCCTCAGAATTGGAGTGTTTTCTGGACTAATGTGTGAGCTGTTTGCCTAAGGAACTTTTCTTCTGATTCCGTTACATAGCTTTGTGATCTTCTCTTTCACTCATTCTTCCCATGTTCAAGTTTCTCTTGGTTTTCTTTGTTGTGTGAACCTTGTCTCTGTTCACTGAGTTGGCCTTTGGCTTGTTAAGAAAAATGACCTTTTTCCTTCCTTTAGCATATGGAAAATTTGAATAGTGTCATGTACAAGTGTTGTAGAGTCATGTACAAAGCAGTTGCTAAACACTACTTACTGAATAAAGGAATCTGGGCCCCGCTAAGGCATAGGAAATCTGGTCTTCTGTTATAGTTAGCATAGTGCACATAAAGTGACTAAATTATTATATTTGGTAATAAATACTTTTTATTTTTTGGTAAGGAAAATGACATTGTTTTTAATTAAAATGATTCATGTTTGATAGCTTAAAGAGTACAAACAAAGTAATATCTTGAAATAATATGATCCATCATTTCCACTTCTGGGTACATACCCAAAAGAATTAAAAACAGGGTCTTGAAAAGATATTCGTGCACCCATGTTCTCAGCAGCATTGTTTGTAATAACCAAAAGGTGGAAGCAACCCAAGTGTCCATCATCAGATGCATGGATCAACAAACATGTGGTCTGTACATACCACAGAATGTTATGCAGCCTTAAAAAGAAAGAATTTCTGACACATGCTGTAGCATGTGCTACCGCGAAGACATTACACTGAGTAAAAGGACAAACACTGTGTGATCCACTCCTATGAGGGACCCAGAGTCGCCAAATCCACAGAGACAGAAAGTTGAATCGTGATTGCCGGCAGCTGAGGCAAGAGGCAACAGGGAGTTGCAGTTTTATGTGTACCAAGTTTCAGTTGTGCAAGACGAAAAGAGTTCTGTACATGGCGGTGGTGATGGTTGTACAACATTGTGAATGTACTTAACGCTTCTGGAATGTGCACTAAAAATAGTTGAGATGCCAGCCTGGCCGACACAGCGAAACCCTGTCTCTACCAAAACAAAACAAAAATTAGCCAGGCATGGTGGCATGTACCTGTATAGTCCCAGCTACTTGGGAGGCTAAGGCAGGAGAATCACTTGAACCTGGGAGCTGGAGGTTCAGTGAGCTGAAACCGTGCCACTGCACTCTAGCCCGGTTGATAGAATGAGACCCTATCTCAAAAAAAAAAAAAAAAAAAAAAGTTGAGATGGTAAATTTGATGTTATATGTATTTTGCCACAATTAAAACATAATAAAGGGAATAACAGAACAAGAACAAAGAAGAAAGTTAAAGTATTATCTAAAATACAATGTCTTGGAAGCAACCAGTGGTTGCCACAAGAATATTCTTTATAGGAAAAAAAAAAAAAAAAAAAGCCTGGGCAACATAGCAAAACCCCATCTCTACCAAATATACAAAAAATTAGCCAGCTGTGGTGGTATGTGCTTGCAGTCCCAGCTACTCGAGAGGCTAAGGCAGGGATTGCTTGAGCCCAGGAAGCTGAGGCTGCAATGAGGTATGATGGCACCACTGCACTCCAGCCTGGGCGACAGAGCAAGCCCAAGTTTCAAAAAACAAAAAGGCCGGGTATGGTGGCTCACGCCTGTAATCCCAGCAGTTTGGGAGTCTGAGGCGGGCAGATCACTTGAGGTCAGGTGTTCAAAACAAGTCTGGCCAACATGGTGAAACCCTGTCTCTACTAAAAATACACAATTTAGCTGGGTACGGTGGCGTGCACCTGTAATCCCAGCTACTTGGGAGGCTGAGGCGCGAGAATAGCTTGAAACCTGGGAGATGGAGGTTGAAGTGAGCTGAGATCGCACCACTGCACTCCAGCCTGGGCAACAAAGTGTCTCAAAAAAAAATAAAAAAAATAAAAATAAAAGCAACCAGTGTTAAACTATGGGGTGATTTTCTAAGCACCTCTCTCAGCGGTGATACCACTCTGTAACGACTAATACCAGTACAGGTTCTGTACTGGTATTACTCTGTACTAATACCAGTACAGAGTAGGGGGAATCCAGCCAGAGGCCTTGAGAGGAGGCCTGCAGCAAGGGTGGGGGCTGATCACGCAAGGCAGGAAAGCTATCTGCACCCGCAGCGTTGAGTGCCCACCGTGGGGCGTCAGGGAGCCTCCCTCTGCCATTGAGTGAAGGGAGGGGCTTAGGCTGCTGAGGTTGAGCTTCCCAGAGGTGTTCTGTAGAGGAGAGAACATAAAGAGCACACGATGTGAGTTCACTGAGAGTCCTCGCTTTGAGAAAAGGTGACACACTCCTGGGATTCCCAGAAATACTGGGGAAACTTTGCAATGGGGACGATGGTTAAGTCATAGTAGTAAATGACTAGGGCCAGAAAAATATTATTTAGTACTGTTTTTTTCTTTTTCTTTTCTTTTTGTTTTGTTTTTTGAGGCATGGTCTCTCTCTGTCATCTAGGCTGGAGTGCAGTGATGCGATAACAGCTCACTGCTGCCATGACCTCCTGGGCTCAAGTGATTCTCCTACCTCAGCCTCCCAAGTAGCTGGGACTACAGGTGCGTACCATCATGCCTGGCTAATTTTTGTACTTTTTGTAGAGATGGGGCCTCCCTATGTTTCCCAGGCTGGTCTTGAACTACTGAACTCAGGCGATCCTCCTGCCTTGGCCTCCCAAAGTGCTGGGATTGCAGGTATGAACCACCGTGCCCAGCCAGTACTGTTAACATGACCCCATTTGTATCCCTAGATTTGTTGGTCTAGGGAAACATGAGACACACAAAATACATAGGAAGGTGTTCAGCCTACGCTTTTCCTTTACATATAATGTGAACTTCAAAATCTTGAAGGCCAATGATGATTTTGATTTTTCTTATTTAGAGATAGGGTCTTGCTATGTTGCTTAGGCTAGACTGGAGCTCCTGGGCTCAGGCAATCCTCCTGCCTCAGTCTCCCAAATAGCTGGGGCTACCGGCAGGCATTACCATGCCTGGCACAATGATGATTTTTGATTATTTGTACCAAGCTCCGAAAGAAAGCAGTGGGCATACAATAGAGTTGTCATAGGCTCAGAGGACGGATTCCTAATGAATCAGTGGCTGAGACAAGTACAGAGGTTTTTTTTTTTGGTATATTTTTGTTGTGGTGGTTGTTGTCATTGTTTTGAGACAAAGTCTCTCTCTGTTGCCAGGCTGGAGTGCAGTGGTGCGATCTTGGCTCAGTGCAACCTTCGCCTCCTGGGTTCAAGCAATTCTCCTGCCTCAGCCTCCTGAGCAGCTGGACTACAGGTGCATGCCACCACTCACAGCAAATTTTTGTATTTTTTTAGTAGAGACAGGGTTTCACTGTGTTAGCCAGGATGGTCTCGATCTGAGCTCGTAATCTGTCTGCCTCAGCCTCCCAAAGTGCTGGGATTACAGGAGTGGGCCACTGTTCCCAGCCTTGTGTATGGTTTTATAGTGATTGATATCAATCTTCTTTCATTTAGATTATATCAATGATATAATATTATTCATGTTTAAGTTAAGCTCTATTAAGGATAAAAACATATTCTAATTCAAGAACGATGTTCAAGATTCTCTCCTTAAAGATAATTCTCATTTTATAGTTTCCTATTACAAAAAACAATCTGTTTTCTCTGAATCTTGAAATGTTGATTTCTCTTTGAAGTTTCTGTCTCCAGCTTCTACTGGAGACAAAGTAGTATAGTGTAGGAAGAATGAGTGCTTTGGTGGCAACAGGCCTGCATTAAATTTCAGTTCCCTACTTTTAATCTATATGACCTTGGGCAAGATAGCGTAATCTCTGTGAACCTCAGTCTCTTGCTTGTAAGAAGAGAAAAAGAATGGCTACTGGGTTAGACCACACCTGATTCACTGGACTGTAACACTGAGGAAGTGCACCATGTACATAACAGAACAGAAAGTAGGTAATCCAGAGGGTGTTTAATTCAGGAGTTCAGCATGCCAGAAAGGGCCCAGGTTCTTTCCACCTTTTTGGTCGACCAACCTGAGCATGCTGGCTTGGCCCTCTGGCCAGCTCCCCTCGTCATCACGAGATAACTGCTAAAGCTCTGGCAACCTCAAACAGAGGACAAAGTCCCATGGAAGAAGAAGGTTTCCAGCATCTGTTTAAGAACAAGAGAACTTTCCCCAGCCCTCCTCCCAACAGACCTCCCTCCAACTTTTGTTGGCCAGACTGGGTCTCATAGCATCCCTGACCTAGCCACTAGCAAGGAAAATGGAATCACCAGGATTGACATAGACTGTGCATGGAGGATCTACTCTTGAGCTAAGAACAGGCCACCTTCTGTTAGGGCCAGCTCTCTGGAGGCAGGAAGGAAGGAAGATGTGGGAAATGGCTGATAGGTAGGTAGTCCACAGAGACTGCCATGTCTGTTTTGTGGTGTTAAGCTCAAGTTGATTATTTGGATCAGGAATGTTTAAAAAATTAATGGGCTTATCTTTTAGAGCTATTGTAGATTTATAGAAAAATTAGTAGAAACTACAGCAAGTTTCCATATTTCTACCCCCTCACCATCACCTCCAGTTTCCCCCGTCCCTAACTTCTTGCATTAAAGGTGGTATATTTCTTAGAATTGATGAGCCAGTACAGATACATTGTTATTAGCTGAAGTCCATAGCTTATGTTAGGGTTCACTTTTGGTGTTGTACATTCTATGGGTTTTGACATGTATCCACCATTACAGAATCATATAGAGTAGTTTCCCTGCCCTAAAAATCCCTTGTGCTCCACCTGTTCATCCCTTCCTCTTAAGTTCCTGGCAACCACTGATCTTACTGCCTCTACAGTTTTGCCTTTTTGTCAGATAGCTGGAATGGTATAGTGTGTGGCCTTTTCAGACGAGCTTCTTTCACTTAGCAATATGCATTTAAGTTCCTCCATGTCTTTTTGTGTCTTAATCATTTCTTTTTAGTGCTGAATAATATTCAATTGTATGGACATACCGCAGTTCGTCACTCACCTATTGAAGGATATTTTGCTTGCTTCCAAGTTTTGTCAATTATGAATAAAACTGCTATAAACATTCCTGTGAAGGTTTTTGTGTGGACCTAAGTTTTCAGCTCATTTGGGTAAATAACAAGAAGCTTAATTGCTGGATCATATGATAAGAATAGGTTTAGTTTTATAAGAAACTGACAAACTATCTTTCAAAGTGGTTGTACCATTTTGCATTTCCACCAGCAATGAATGAGAGTTCCTGTCCTTCCACATCCTTGCCAGCATTTGATGTTGCCAGTCTTGGATTTTCACCATTCTAATAGGTGTGTAATAGTATGGATCATGATTTTTTTTTTTTTTCTGACATGGAGTTTCACTCTTGTTGCCCAGGCTGGAGTGCAATGGCACAATCTCAGCTCACTGCAACCTCCGCCTCCAGGGTTCAAGTGATTCTCATGCCTCAGCCTCCCGAGTAGCTGGGATTACAGTTATGCGCCACCACACCTGGCTAATTTTGTATTTTTAGTAAAGATGGGGTTTCTCCATGTTGGTCAGGCTGATCTTGAACTCCTGACCTCAGGTGATCTGTCCACCTCAGCCTCCCAAAGTGCTGAGATTATAGGCATGAGCCACCACACCTGGCCATAGATCATGATTTTTAAAAAATACTGGCACAAGGAAATTTGAACTCTGGCTATTTAATAAAAAATTATTGTTAATTGTTTTTTAGTTGAGATGATGGAATTGTGGGTTTTTTTCAAGAGTTCTTATCTTTAGAAATCCATGCTGAAATATTTACCCATGAAATAGGATATCTTGGATTTGCTTCAAAATAATTGACGCTAGAGGAAGAAGTGGGTGATAGGTGAAAAAAATTGGCTATGAGTCGGAAACTGTTGAAACTGAGTCGAGAGGCACATGGAGGCCCATTATATTAGTTCTCTTTAGTTTTGTATATATTGCAGTTTTTCATAAAAGGTTTTTATAATTAAAGTTTAATCATGTATTATTTAAAAATGGTAGACGGCCAGGTGCAGTGGCTTACGCCTGTGATCCCAGCACTTTGGAAAGCCGAGGCAGGTGGATCACAAGGTCAAGAGATTGAGACCATCCTGGCCAACATAGTGAAACCCTGTCTCTACTAAAAATACAAAAATTAGCCGGGCATGGTGGCACACGCCGGTAGTCCCAGCTACTCGGGAGGCTGAGGCAGGAGAATTGCTTGAATTCGGGAGGTGGAGGTTGCAGTGAGCTGAGATCGTGCCACGATACTCCAGCCTGGTGACAGAGCAAGACTTCACCTCAAAAAAAAAAAAAAAGAAAAAAAAGAAAAAAAATTGGTGGATAAAGGGTGCAATGGCTCATGCCTATAATCTCAACACTTCAGGAGGCCAATTAGGGAAAACTGCTTGAGCCCTGGAGTTCGAAACCAGTTTGGACAACATAGTGAGATCCCATCTCTACAAAACATTTTTAAAAAATTAGCTGGGCATGGTGATATGAGGCTATCATCCCGGCTACTTGGGAGGGAGGCTGAGGCAAGAGGATCATTTGAGCCCGGGAGTTTGAGACTGCAGTGAGCTATGATCATGCCATTGCATTCAAGCCTGGGCAACAGAGTAAGACCCTGTCTCAAAAAAAGAAAAAAGACACTTTGGTGTTTAGTGAGAATTAGGAACTGTCTTCTGGTCCCACCTTCATTTAAGTTTAGTTCTTAACAGTATTCTGAGGAATAAATGACTATTTGTTGAATAATTATATATGCATTACAGTTTATTATTCAAAGAATCTTCCTAGAAACTGAATATTTTTGGTAATCTTACTTGTAATTTTATGACAATTTTACTTGTAATTATATTATTTTTAGAGATAGGGTCTCACTCTTTTGCCCAGGTTGGAGTGTGGTGGTGCACTCATAGCTTACTGCAACCTTGAACTCCTAGGTTCAAGTGGTTCTCCCACCTCAGCCTCCCAATTAACTGGGACAACAGGTGCACACCACCACACTTGGCTAATTTTTTACTTTTTCTAGAGACAGGGTCTTGTGCTGTTTCCCAGGCTGAATTTTACTTTAAATTATTTTAACATTTATGTATTTTTCCAAATAAATGTATTTTTAACTTAAAAGGAAAAAGCAGTACATGTGTACTAGAAAAAAAATTATGGACCAGCAATAAAATAACTTTTATAAAGGACATCATAATCCTGCCTACTCAGAGAGGCCACTCTCAATCAGTGCCTTGAAGTATAACTTTTGAAGCCTTTTCCTGGTATCTGTGTCTCTATAGTTTTTTGTTTATATACACAAATTTAGAATTATATTCTTAATATATTTACTGTTTTGTGTTGTTACTTAATATCTCTGACACATTGCTTTAGAGACTGCATAGGAAGCCATCATATTAGCTGTATTATATTTGATGAAACTCAGACATTTGTGTTGAACATTGAAAGTTTTTCCAGCTTTTTGCTATTACAGACAGAAGGAGGCAATGTGCAGTTGTTAAGAGCACACACTCGGCCGGGCGCGGTGGCTCAAGCCTGTAATCCCAGCACTTTGGGAGGCCGAGGCGGGTGGATCACGAGGTCTAGAGATCGAGACCATCCTGGTCAACATGGTGAAACCCCGTCTCTACTAAAAATACAAAAAATTAGCTGGGCATGGTGGCGTGTGCCTGTAATCCCAGCGACTCAGGAGGCTGGGGCAGGAGAATTGCCTGAACCCGGGAGGCGGAGGTTGCAGTGAGCCGAGATCGCGCCATTGCACTCCAGCCTGGGTAACATGAGTGAAACTCCGTCCAAAAAAAAAAAAAAAAAAAAGCACACACTCTGGAGTTAAATGGTTTCTCTGCAGAAAAGCGTGACTGTAGCAGGCCTGGGACTGCTGTCCTTGGAAAGGCTGCTTGCAAGGTTGACACTTGGCTGGTGTCAGGGAACTTGGATTTCAGAAGGGTTCCTACCACCCTAATTGATAAGAATGGCTCACTGCATTAACTGTGCAAACACTGTAATTTATGCTGAACTCCTGTTTTCCTTCCAGGAGCCTACATGATCAGCCCCTGGTAAGAACCTTGGGTGCTAAGTCTCTAAGTGAGTTTCCCTGGCAGACAACATTTAACACATGTTGTCACAGCTCATTGCTGGGAGAATTAAGTACACTTCTAATGACTATACTGGGAGAAAATTCTTGGAAGCTTGTACCTAGTTTCCTCTGGACTTGGCCTTGTAGACCTTTTCCCTTGCTTTGTATCCTTTTGCTGTAATATATCATAGCTCTGAGTACAACTGTGTGCTGAGTCTTGTGAGTCCTTCCAGTGAATCACCAAACCCTGGAGTGGACTTGGGGACACAGGTTTAAATCCTGGCTCTGCTGCTTTCTAGTGGAGCAAACTTAGGCAAGTTACTCACTCTCTCAGTCCTTTTCTAATCTTTGAGTTAGAAAATAGTTTTGTTTTATAAATTGAAATATATAAAGTACTTACAGTAGTACCTGGCATGTAATTATTTCTCAATAAAGGTTAAGAATTATCTTGCAAGCTAGATGTTTATATAAATTTGTAATTATTCTTTTTTTTTTTTTGGAGATGGAGTCTCACTCTGTTGCCCAGGCTGGAGTGCAGTGGCACAATCTCAGCTCACCGCAACCTTGGCCTCCCGGATTCAAGTGATTTTCCTGCCTCAGCCTCCCAAGTAGCTGGGAATACAGAGATGTGCCAACATGCCTGGCTAATTTTTGTATTTTTAGTAGAGACGGGTTTTCACTGTGTTGGCCAAGGCTGGCCTTGAAACCCTGAACTGCCTGCCTCAGGCTTTGAAAGTGCTGGGATTGGCTGGGCACAGTGGCTCACACCTGTAAACCCAGCACTTTGGGAGGCTGAGGCGGGTGGATCACCTGAGGTCAGGAGAAACCCCGTCTCTACTAAAAATACAAAATTAGCTAGGCGTGATGGCGCATGCCTGTAATCCCAGCTACTCGGAAGGCTGAGGCAGGAGAATCGCTTGAACCCAGGAGGCGGAGGTTGTAGTGAGCCAAGATCATGTCATTGCACTACAGCCTGGGCAACAAAGAGTGAAAACTCTGTCCAAAAAAAAAAAAAAAGGAAGTGCTGGGATTACAGGTTTGAGCCACCATGCCTGGCCTATAACTATTTCTTTCAAATAAAATTCTATCAGAATAACTACTGAGTTTAAGGATATGTACTTTTTTAATGTGTTCTGGTCATAAAAGTGAAATATATTTATTAAAGCATTAGAGATACCTGCTATAGAAAATAAAAGTCCTAATTTTGTATTTCAGTTATAGTTATTTCTAATAATTTGCTTTGTATGTATTAAAATTTGTTTCTATACATATTAATATGTACAGTAGAATATAGAAATTTTTAATAAAAATGGGACTAGGTATACATTATTTTATTGTTTATGCCTGTATATAAGGAATCCTTATATTCAGTGAAGATCCATAAAAATTTTTTGTCTTCCTTAAAACATTTAGAATATAGGTAAAGTAGAAAATATGTAATTATAATGTCCAAGTTGTCAACTTAGTTATACCTTTACATTTGAAATTACACGTTATAGAAACACAGTATTTTAGAAATTGCAGTCTCTGACTTACGATGGTTTCACTTAGGAGTTTTTTTATTTTGCAATGGTACAAAAGCTATACTGTATTGCAAATTTTGAATTTGATCTTTTACCCAGCTAGCAATATGTGGAGCTACACTTTCTCGAGATACTGGGCAGTGGTTGTGAGCCGCAGCTCCTAGTCAGCCCTGCGATCGTGATAAACCTTCACAGCACTGCGTTGTCAGCATTTTTTGGACTATTGTTTGCCAGAGTTTTTGCATCCATCCTGTCTACAAAGCCCATTTCGACCTAGGATATTTTCAGTTTGCAATGGTCTATTGGGATGTAACCCATCATAAGTTGAGGAGTGTCTGTATACTGTTGCTTTTTTTATAGGCATCAAAGGCGTCTGTGACACTTCACTCTGTCAACATGATCATTAGAGCCACTTTTAAGGTTTACAGCAGATACAGAGCACATCAGTTCCACTTCCACCTGTTGCTTGATTCCACTGGACTCCTTGATTCCACTGGAAATTTTATCCTATTCATATAACATTCAGGCAATTGGTTTTTTGTTTGCCTAGGATGTGTGATTGCCACAACCTGACTAGTCCCTGTACTGCTTTTTAAAGTTATCACTGGCTGGGTGTGGTGGCTTATATCTGTAATCCCAGCACTTTGGGAGGCGGAGGCAGGTGGATCACCTGAGGTGGGGAGTTCAAGACCAGCCTGACCAACATGGTGAAACCCTGTCTCTACTAAAAATACAAAAAGTAGCTTGGCATGATGGCAGGTAGCTGTAATCCCAGCTACTCGGGAGGTTGGGCAGGAGAATCGCTTGAACCGGGAGATGGAGGTTGCAGTGAGCCGAGATTGTGCCTTTGCACTCCAGCCTGGTTGACAGTAAGACTCCATCTCAAAAAAAAAAAAAAAAAAAGTCAACCTTAAGACATGTTTATAGTGTTATTTAATACTTAAAATTGTGAGGCCATCCCCTAGGAATAATTACTGGGAGTGTGTTAAATTTCTCTACCTCCTTTTAAAATAGTGTTGTCAGGTAACCTCTATAAGCATCAAAAACTATCATTGATCAAGGATGTTTCAAGATGTGTCTTTCTCAAACAGTATTTAACATTGATTGGATCCTGGAATTAATTTTTCTAAGGTATATAAAAGACATTTTGGAGACAGGGAAATTTGAGTATGAACTATATACTATATGATACTTTGAAAATAACATTTTTTTAGGTATGATAAGTTATTACAGCAGAATGCCCTAGGAGATGATGCTGGATGTGCTTAGGGGCAAAGTGGCATGATATCTGCGACATATTATCAAATGATTCAACAAAAAGGAAAATAGGGGTAGGGTGAAAAGCAAATGTAATTTGTTTACAATTGGTAAATGTAGATGATGGATATATAACAGTGTTCATTATTGTCTGCACACTTTTCTATGAATTTGAAAATGTTCAAAATGAAAAGCTGGACAATATAGAAGGACATTTTCTCTGTAATATAAAAATATTCATTCATATTTACTTCTAGGACTTATATTTTTGTATCTTAACATTTTACAATTAAATTTGTATTGAAATGGGATTTTTTTATTTTTAATTTTTTTGGAATTTATTTTGTCATAAAGAGTGAAATAGGGCTTTCACTTAATTTGAAGTGCCACTTATGTTAAAATCTCTCAAGTCAATTTTTTGGGAATTTCCATTTTTCCACTTTGTTATAACCACACTTTTTAATATAATTTTATAGCTCTTCTTTTTTTTTTTTTTTTTTTTTTGAGACAGGGTCTTACTCTGTTGCCCAGGCTGGAGTGCAGTGGCACGATCTTGGCTCACTGCGACCACTGCTTTCTGGTTTCAAGTGATTCTTCCATCTCAGCCTCTCGAGTAGCTGGGACTACAGGCATGCATCACCCTGCCTGGCTACTTTTGTGTGTGTGTGTTTTGGGTAGAGATGGGGTTTCACCATGTTGGCCAGGCTGGTCTCAAACTCCTCACGCCATCCATCTACCTTGGCCTCCCAAAGTGCTGGGATTACAGGCATGAACCACCACACCTGGCTGGTGTTTTTTAATAAGGTAGATTTCTCTTTTTCATTCTTCCTTTCCCAAATTTTTCTAGATTTTTCCAGTACTTTATTCTTCCAGGTGAATTTTGGAATAAACACATCAAGTTCATGATTGGTTTGAATTTTGTTAAAATTACAGGTTAATTTGGGCAGACTGAATGTTTTTATATTACTTAGTCTTTTCACTGCAATAACAATTTCACTGGCTGGCAAAGGATACTCAGAGATTCAAATAATGACCATAGAATTGTTTGTTTGAGAAGTTATGCTTTAGTTGTATTATAAATAAACATATTCTTTTTTTTTTTTTTTTTTTTTTTTTCAAGATGGAGACTCACCCTGTCACCCAGGCTGGAGGGTAGTGGCACAATCTCAACTCACTGCATCCTCTGCCTCCTGGGTTCAAACAATTCTCATCCCTTAGCCTCCTAAATAGCTGGGATTACAGGCACACACCACCATACCCAGCCAATTTTTGTATTTTTGGTAGAGATGGGGTTTCACCATGTTGGCCAGGTGATCTGCCTGCCTCGGCCTCCCAAAGTGCTGGGATTATAGGTGTGAACCACCACGGACCTGGCCTATATCCTTAACTGAGTTATTTATTAGGTATTACGGATGCAAGGATGAATAAGACAGCATCAGTGCCACTCAAAGAGTTCATGATCTCATAAGAAAGAATGGTTAAAATAGGCCGGGCCTGGTGGCTCACGCTTGTAATCCCAGCTACTCTGGAGGCAGAGGCAGGTGGATCGCTTGAGGTCAGGAGTTTGAGACCAGCTTGGCCAACATGGTGAAACCCCAGCTCTCCAAAAATACAAAAATTAGCCAGGCATGGTGGCACGCACCTGTAATCCCACCTACTTGGGAGGCTGAGGCACGAGAGTCACTTGAACCTGGGAGGCAGAGGTTGCAGTGAGCCAAGATCACACCACTGCACTCCTAGGCAAGAGAGCAAGACTCTGTCTCAAAAAAAAAAAAGGTTAAAATAATACAAGGTACAGAAGTACCATGAGGGAGATAGCATTGAATTCTGAGATGTGCAGGCCCACTAAATGGGGGTGATAACAGAGCAAGAATTTAAAAGATGAAAGATATTACTCTGCGTGGGCTGAATACCACAGACTAGGTAGCCTAAACAGCAGAGATTTATTTCTCAGAGTGTCAGAGGCTGAAAGTCTGAGTTCAGAGTGCCAGCATGGCCAGCTTCTGGTGAAGACTCTTCCTGGCTTATACATGCCACCATCTCACTGTGACCTCACATAGCAGAAAGAGGGAGAGAGAAAGATCTCTTCCTCTTATTATAAGGCCACCTATCCTGCTGGATTAGGGCCCCACCCTTATGACCTCATTTAACCTTAATTACCTCCTAAAGTCCCTATCTCCAAATACCATCACATTGGGGGTTAGGGCTTCAACATGAATTTAAGAAGGATACAACTCAGTTCATAGCAGTTGAATAAGCATTTGCCAGGCAGCTCAGTTATGGAAGAGGTGTTGAAACAGAGGGAATATAGCAGATATGGAAGCATAGGGGCCTGAAACAATAGGGTGTGTTCAGGGAGTTACAGCTGGCTCAGTAGGTGTAGGGGTGGAGGTGATTATGAAGGACCTTAGTGTGTACTAAGCTTAAAAGGACTTCATCTTAATGGTAGAGTGGAGCCACAGGAACTTCTAGGCAGAGGCATGGTGAGGTCAGATTTGCATTTTTGGTAAATCAGGTGGAGGAGCAATTTGAGCAGCAGCAAAACTGGAAGTAGTGAGTTAGTTGGGAAGCTAATGTAGTAGCCCTTGTGAATGAAAGATGTAGCAAAGACAAGAGACAGGCAAAGTCTGAAAAATGTTAAGGAGATGAAATGTGCAGGGCTTGACTATGTATTTTAAATGTGGTAGGTGAGAGAGCCATAGGCGTCCGGGCTGGGCTGGTGTCTTACTTGTCCAGTTTCCATAAAGAGACATGTGAATTACATCACATTTTACAGAATTAGTAAATTAACTCATTGATTTCCAAAACTCAAAATAAGTATGTAACTGTTTTGTAAATTGAAGTTGCATCACTCTTACCGTGATCACAAACTCAAGCTTTACCTATCATTTCTGAACTATTTGGGGAAGTCGACGGTCTTTTCTGGGCTAATGACCTTTTTGGTTTTTTTTTGTTTTTTTTTTTTTTTTGAGACGGAGTCTTGCTCTGTCACCCAGGCTGGAGTGCAGTGGTGCAATCTCAGCTCACTGCAACCTCCGCCTCATAGGTTTAAGCGATTCTTCTGCCTTAACCTCCCGAGTAGCTGGGACTGCAGGCACCTGCCACCATGCCTGGCTAATTTTTGTATTTTTAGTAGAGACGGGGTTTCTCCATATTGGCCAGGTTGGTCTCAATCTCCTGACCTCGTGATCCACCTGCCTCGGCCTCCCAAAGTGCTGAGATTATAGGCATAAGCCACCACGCCTGGCCTCTAATCACCTTTTTAAAAGGGTGTCATTTGCATTTCTGCTCTAACATTGGTGTCATGCATTTCTGCTCTAATATTGTTCCCTGCTATTTATTTTCCTTAGTATATTTGCACATGCTTAGTATTGTGCTACATTTGATACATTACAGAAATAAAACCGTGACTCATGTTTTTGACACACTAGTTTTGGGGGAGAAACCAAATCATGGTACTGCCACTAAAAGGAAGTAATGTGTATTTAAGGGCTAATTTGTGTCTGCTACATGCAGCCTATACATTGGTTCATTCATTTGTTTTCATTCATTTGTTCTGAGTGCCTGTGTTTATAAAGTTTACACTCTAGTGGAGGGGCAATAATTAGTAAACATGTAGTAAATGGAATGGCAATCAGTGTCACAGAGGCCAGTAGGAGAGGGTGTGTGCTGAGGGTCTGGCTTACTATTTAATGTGGTGTGATGAGAGAAGCCCCCTTAGTAGGGTGACATTTGAGCAAAGGCCCACGGAGTGAGAGAGGGTGAGACATGGTCTATGCAATGTAGGTGTCTGGGGGAAGAATGTTCCAGGCAGAGGGAACACCAAGTGCAAATTCCAAGGCCCTGAGATGGGAACATGCTTCGCTTATTTGAGGAACAGTGAGGAGGCTGGTGTAGCAAGAATAATGTGAGAAGGGGAAGGTGAGTTGATGAGTTTGCTGATGAAGGGCGGGGAAGATTATTCAGGGCCTTGCGGGCCATTTTAAGGGCTTTGAGTTTTCCTCCAAGTGACACAGAGAGACAAGTGGAGGTGTAACCTAATGATTGGACCTAGGTTTTTGAAGCATCACTCTCACTGTATGTGGAGACTATAAGGAGGCAAGGGCAGAAGTGAGACTGGTTAGGAGGCAGTTGCAATAATCCTGGCAGGAGATGACAGTGGCTTGGATCAGATGGTAGCAGTGGAGGAGGTGAGAAGTGCCGAAGTGTGGGGCTATTTATGATATACACACTGACAGGCCTTGCTGAAGGACTAGATGTGGCGTGTGAAGGAGTCGAGGCTTCTGGCCTGAGTCACTGGAAGAACGGAACTGCCATTTATGGAGATGGACAGGACTATTAGAAAAGCTAAGTGGAGATGTCAAGAGAAGCTGTCAAGAAGGTAGCTGGATAAATGAGTCTGGAATTAGAAGAGGGAACCAGCCTGGAGATATGTAGATGGTATTTAAAAGCCACAAGTTGGTAGATTAAAGACCAAGGGAGTATATAGGAAAGAGGTATGTTGGCTGAGCTTTAGGGCTCAGGGTTTAGAGGTCAAAATGAGGAGGAACCAACAAAGGGGACTGGGAAGAGGCTTTTAGGGGTTGCGCAGAAAACTAGGAGAGCGTAGTGTCCTGGAACCAAGTGAACACACTGTTTTGAGGCGTCAGGAGTGATCAGTCCTGTCCTACGCTGTTAATGCGTGAGACCTGAGAATGGACCACAGTGCTCAAGTGATGCAGGAGATAGAACCAGTCATACCACTAATAATTTTATTAGTCCTAAATATTTTTACTGCAAGATTTACTCGTTGTAAGTGTTTTCACTGTCAGATGAAGGATGAAAGTCGTTCAGGGTAATTTCCATTTTAGTAATTTCTGACAGCAGCAGAACAGTTTGTACTTATGATTGGTATGCATTTTTATTATTAGCCATAGTATTCATTTTGGATAATGAGCACGTCTTTGTTAGCGTTATTTTTCTTCACATCCTCCTCGAGTTGTTCATCCATTCATTCATTCACCCCAAAAATGCTTATGAAGCGCCTGTCCAAGGTTTCTCTTGTCCTGATAGGTCTAGTTTCACAAGCGCAGGATTTTGCCTTTTCGGAGGCAATAGGCTCCCGTCTCCCCGCAGTGGGGTTTTTCCAGCCTTCCTTGTGCAGCTGCAGCCCTCAGCGTCCGCGGGTGGAGGCCTGCAGCGGGTCAGCCGGTGCGTCCCGCCCACTGCTGGGAGCCCTCTAGCCGCAAAGGAGGAAACGCAGATGAGGTGGGCGGACAGTATGCAGATGAGGGGGCGGGCCAAGCCTGGCGGGCGGCGTGCAGTGGAGGTGGTCCGGCAGGATGCAGATGAAGGGGGCGGGCCGTGCCGGGCGGGCAGGATGCAGATGAGGGGGCGGGGCCCGCGGGCGCGGGAGAGGAGCCGCTGCGCCGGCAGCCTCTGGGAACTGGAAGGCGCCCGGCCCTTTCTTTGACTGGAGCGGACCCGCCGGACGCAGCCGCCTCGCCAGCCGGAGACTGCGCGAGTTCGGCACGGTGGACACCCGGTCCGAGGCCGGCCAGCTGGCCGCTCCGGAGTCGGCTAAGCATGGGCAACCACTCAGGACGGCCCGAGGATCCGGAACCAGGTCTGTGCGGCTGGCGGGGTCGCGCCGCTCCCCACCCCCTGGCCGAGCGCCCTTCCCCCACCGCCTCCGGCCCGCGGCGCCCAGGGGGGCGAGCGAAAGACTAAGGTCCCGGCGCGTGATTCTTGCCGTTGGAATGCGGCGCAGGGGAATGTGAAATTACCTGTGCCGGCGCTGCGACCAGGAAACGCTGTTAGTCCTGAACGCGCACCTGGGAGCCGGGGCCGCCAGGCGGGAGCCGCGGGGTCCCTGCCGCGGGGTCCCACCTGCGCGCCTGGCCTGCGCCTGGACTGGGTCTCCTGAGCGCGCAGGCCGCCCGCGGACTTTCCGGGCGTATGCGGGGAGGGCGTGCCCCGCGGCTGCTCCCTCTCGGCCGCGGGCTCCGCACTTTGTGGCGCCCGCGGTTCTGCCCCTCACACTCACGCTAGGGCTGCCCGGAGACTGTTCCTTCCCCGGAATAGTCCGTGCTTGTTCTGGGATGTCGGGCGCGCCTCTGGTTACCCCGTTTTTACTTCCTCAGTCCTGAGTGAGCTTGGTGGAGTCAGCCGGGCAGCAGTTTTTGTCTTCTGGGCGCTTATCCCGGCCCCCAGCAGAGTTAGATGCTGATAACCAGGGTTGCTTTTAAAAGCAAAACGAAACATTTCTGGACTGTCACGTGAAGCAAATGGGTTTTAGTTTTGCCTGAAAAATGGCATCTTGGCGTATAGGAAAGAGATGGTTGACCTGATGCTGGCGTTGGGGGGCGTGCAGGTGACGGGTATGTGTTTCTGTGAGAAAGTCAGAACTCTATTTTCCGAAGGCGTAATATTTTAAATTTAATTTGAATGAGGACTTTGAGGCTTTGAGAGGTGAAGCGACTTTTCCGAGTGACCTTTTCCGGAGCTGGGAGCTGGCTGTAGGACGCTGGGTTGTCCCGGCCTCTGCGCATTGCTCCTCCTTCACCTCCCAGCGCCCCGGCTGGCCGTATCCTCGGGGCGGGGCGGAGGCGGGGGCCTCCCTGGCACCTGGGGTACATCGGACTGGAACCAGAGCCAGGATGGAAAACTTGGACAGCCACACAGGAGTATGTGAAGAAAAATTTCGGGGGCCGGCTTACTGCATTGAAGTGACTCCACACAGCACTTGTTCAGACTTTTTTTTTTTTTTTTTTTTTTTTTGGCAGAATAACCACTAATATGCATATACATAAAATAAAATATTCATAAAATAAAAATAATGTACTTAGAACCCTGTTGATAACTGTTCAGTAAAGGATATGCAACATTTAAAAAAACACCTCTCATTAGTTACATGCCTGTCCAGATATTGTGAAAACCCCTATGTATTATTCCTTTGTGTTAAAATTGTGAAAACACTGTTGTTAGGAGTTTTTACGAGTGATTTGGATACCTGTGTTCCAATTTTTTAGTGACCTTACTTTTTAAAGCACTCTGATGGATAGGGCATAAAAAGAACGTTTATGCCAGTGACTTCTTTTATTGTGTTTTCCAAAGAATGGTCGCTCACGCCTCTAATCCCAGCACTTTGGGAGGCCAAGGCAGGCGGATTACGAGGTCAGGAGTTCAAGACCATCCTGGCTAACATGGTGAATCCCCGTTTCTACTAAAAATACAAAAATTAGCTGGGCATGGTGGCGTGTGCCTGTAGTCCCAGCTGCTCGGGAGACTGAGGCAGGAGAATTGCTTGAACCGGAAGGTGGAGGTTGCAGTGGGCCGAGATTGTGCCGCTGCACTCCAGCCTGGCTACAAAGCAGGACTGTGTATCGAAAGAAAATGTGTGTTTTCAGTCTGCTTTACCACAGGGAGTGGGATGAGGTCGCATGGCCCCAACTGGCAGTTGTGGTACATTGGACTAGAATCTTAACAAGTGCTTCCGTGAGTCATCAGAGCACGGGGACCAAAAGGATATAAAGGGGAAGCAGAAGGGAGGCTGGATGAGTGATGAGTAAAAGCAGCATGCAGGCCTGAGTGTCACATGGTTCCTGTACTGTGTCAGTTTTGTCCATGGAGAACAGACATTTAGAATTAGGAATGCACCCAAGAAACACAAAAGGGATAGGAAGCAGAATTTGAGGAATTTGAGGCCAGCCTGGGCAAGGAAAGCTTTTGAGTGTGATGCAGACCCAACACCTATGAAAGGGAAGCGGTAGGCAGCAGATTTGGGCAGGGAGAGCCTCAGCTAATGATGTAGACCCGAAGTCTTGGCCAGCTGATGGGGGAGCTCCAGAGCAAAGCCCACCCATTAGAGGGGTCTCAGGTTGGGCAGAAAGGACAGTCACAAGTCTTTCTGTGGTCAGTCATTGGCTAGAGACTACTTGGGAAGAACGTGCTTTCAGCTCAGAAGCTAACACGAGTCCTAGGAGCCTTGTGGCGCCAACAGCTGGAGGCTGTCAGCCCTCTGCAGGCCTTGCAGCTGAATGGCATTTTCGTTTTTTCTTTTTTTTGAGTCTGACTGTCACCCAGGGTGGAGTGCAGTGCTGTGGTCATGGCTCACTGCAGCCTTGACCTTCCAAGCTCAGGCAATCCTCTCACCTCAGCCACCCAAGTAGCTGGACCATAGGCCTGACTATTTGTTTTGCTTTTTTGTAGAGTTTTTTTTGTTTTTTTTTTTTGAGATGGAGTCTTGTTCTGTCATCCAGGCTAGAGTGTAGTGATACGATCTTGGCCCACTGCAACCTCTGCCTCCCAGGTTCAAGTAATTCCCCTGCCTCAGCCTCTTGAGTAGCTGGGACTACAGGTGCGCACCACTACACCAGGCTAATTTTTGTATTTTTAGTAGAGATGGGGGTTTTGCCATGTTGGCCAGGCTGGTCTTGAACTCCTGACCTCAAGTGATCCACCTGCTTAGGCCTCCCACAGTGCTGGGATTACAAGTGTGAGCCACTGCGCCTGGTGTAGAGATGGGATCTTGCTGTGTTGCCCAGGCTAGTCCCAAACTCCTGGACTCAAGTGATACTTCTGCTTCAGCCTCCCAAAGTGCTGGGATTTTAGCGGTGAGCTACTGCACCTGGCCAAGCTCTTTCTTGAAAAAGAGATCCCAGTGGAACACCTCCATGGTTGACTGCCGCAGGACCTCAGTTGCTTGGATAGCAAGAGTCTCTTTAAAGGGTAAAGAGATAAAATCCCCATCTCAGACCCCCTGTAAGAGTTAAGAGTGCACCTTCTTTTCTGGGTGGAAACTCATCCTCTCTGGGGTGTGTCTAAGGCAGAAGGCAGCTTCTCAGCTGCTGCTTCTTTTCTAACCTTGGAATTGGCTGTGGTGGCAGCAGGATTCCTCTTTTGTGGTATCTGCAGTCCTTTGAATTGGGGCATCATGACTTAATGTGGTATTGCAAAATGGATAAGATAAATAGATCAAGTAAAAGATATGAAAATGTCATATCTGAAATTTTCAGCCTGGGCAGAGAAAGCTGGTGACTGTCTCTTGCTTCCTAAAAGGTCCTAGTTTACAGTCCTTCAGTTTCCAACCAGGTTGTCAGCACCTGCATTGTTAGGGCTGCCAGGCATAGTTGTGCAGTCTGTGTACTATTCAAAGGCATCTGCTTAGAGAGCTGAGTGGGCCCAGCAGGGTTGTAGCAACCCAGAGGAAGGGGTGCATTTTGCAGTTTTGCCTTTTTATATTGACACAAAGGTGCCCAAAGTGCTAAAGAAGTCTTAGAAGGTAAGTTTAGTCTTAGAAAGTAAGGTTTTCCCCAGACCCCATACTAGCTTATTAATTTTAAATTTGCATGTATGTGTTTAAAAAGTTATTGCAAATTACATGAAATAAAAGCTCCTCAGGTGCACTCTGTATTAGTTACAGTTAATGCTAACCGTGGTTACAGATAAATTCCAAAATAGCCACTTAGGACAGTGAAAGTTGATTTCTCCCTCATGTCGCATCTGGTGTGAGTTGGGGGCCATTAAAAGGTGGTTAGAGTCTCAGGCTAGTGGATGCTCCTCTTCAACATATGGCTCCCAACTTGCTCTGAATCTGCCAGCAGTCAGCAGAGGAGAAGGCGTGTGGAGGACCCTGCAGGAGATTTTAGGAGCCAAGCCTAGAAGTGATGCACATCATTTCCACGAACGTTTCGCTGGCCAGGCTTAGTCACACGGTCCCACCGACGTGCCAGGGGACTGCAGCGCGCCAAGCAGAGAGAAGCATGGATGTTAGTAAACATTAGTGTGTCTTTGTAGACATGGTGACCACTCTCAACCACATTTGCGTCAGTATTTTATTACAAACATTTTAATCAGAAGAATTAAGACTTACATAGTAAACACCTATGTACCAACCGTCTAGATTCTAAATTAATATTTTGCTGTATTTGCTTTATTTGTACATCTCTCTATTCATCCCTCTGCCCACCTATTAGTCCATCTTATTTTTGATGCATTTCAAAGAAATGGTAGTTAACTCTATAATTCTACATTATACACTATACCTTTACTGTTTGTTGATTTGTTAGCTTTAAAGCCTCTCTACTACTCACCCACACTATGAAAGTTGAGGAATTAAGTACATTTTCCCTACTACATATTCCCCTCATCCCTCATTTCTGCAAGTCATACTTAAATTTTCCAAATTCATCGTTGGTATAAAAATGCTAATGGTGGAATACAGGTGGTGGTATACAGAAGTTTACTGTAAAATTCTTTCCACTTTGCTATATGAAATTTTCATTTTGAGACCAGCCTGGCCAACATGGTGAAACTTTGTTTCTACTAAAAATACAAAAATTAGCCAGGTGTGGTGGTGGGTGCCTGCAATCCCAGCCTACCTGGGAGGCTGAGGCAGGAGAATCACTTCAGCCGGGGAGGTGGAGGTTGCAGTGAGCCGAGATTGCACCACTGCACTCCAGCTTGGGTGACAGAGTAAGATTCTGTCTAAAAAAAAAAAAAAAAACTTTAAAATTCTAAGGAAATCTGTTGTTTTCCACTTGTATTTCTTGACTCACCAGCTTTAAACAGTGTGCTAGGCTTCACTACAGGTAAATGAGAATGTAGTGCCCCTAAATGTCTTCTGCCTTATTCTCAGAATCCCCTTCCCCCACTTATTCCCAGCCTGCCTCTTAACCTTTCACATGACTAGAACATTTACATTCTGTTCCATAATTAGTGTTATTAAATCTTCTGTGCATCATTTATAGGTTGATTCTAAAAATGGAAAGCCAATCAGCATTTAAAATATCAGGATCTCATGTATTATTTACTGGAGAAGCAGGTAGTATGTGTAGATTTATAGAGAAGACAATGGAATCTTACATTGCATAACTCATGATCTATGACGACAGGAGGGAGGAGTAAGGAGAATGGAAAAGAGTTGGTACAAGTATTATTGCTGTTTACTTTTTTATCTTTGAGATGGAGTCTCGCTCTCTCGCTCAGGGTGGAGTGCAGTGGTGTGATCTCAGCTCACTGCAACCTCTGCCTAGCGAGTTCAAGCGATTCTCCTGCCTCAGCCTCCTGAGTAGCTGGGACTACAGGCGTGTGCCACCACGCCCAACTAATTTTTTGTATTTTTAGTAGAGACGGGGATTCACTGTGTTAGCCAGGATGGTCTCAATTTCCTGACTACTTTTAAAATTAATATGCTTTTATCCTATTACCCAGTTTCTTACTTTTGCAGACTGGTAGAAGGAATTTGTTTTTTCTTAAAACCAAGAAGCACAGTGGTTAAGAGTTTGGGTTCTGGAGCGAGGCTGCCTTTTCAAACTCAGTTCTGTCACTTCTTTTTTTTTTTACCTGGGAGGCAGAGACTGCAGTAAGGAGACAGAGTCTCATTCTGTTGTCTGGGCTGGAGTTCAATGACCTGTTCTTGGCTTACTGCAGTCTCTGCCTCCCAGGTTCAAGATATTCATTCTCCTGCCTCAGTACCTGGGACTACAGCTACTAAGTAGCTGTCCCTAGTAGCTGACACTACAGGTGTGTGCCACGACACCTGGCTAATTTTTGTGTTTTTAGTAGAGACAGGGTTTTGCCATGTTGGCCAGGCTGGTCTCAAACTCCTGACCTCAGGTGATCTGCCCACCTGGGCCTCCCAAAGTGCTGGGACTGCAGACTCGAGCCTCAACTTCTTCATCTAGAAAAGGGAAGAGTAATATAACCTACCTTTCAGGATTATTGTGGTGATTCATAGGTTAAAACATATGAAGGCTTAAAATAGACACACATAGAAAGTGCCTGATAAGCTTTAGCTGTTAATTCTTCTGAACCCTCCAACATAATATTTTGGTCTGGAGTGGTTGCTTTCTAATCCTATCTCACTCTCTGGTTAGCTCATTATTTCTTGGATGTCTTTTCTCTTTTTTGCATTCTCTTTGCTTTTGTAAAAGTAAAGATGCAGCCTGGTGTGGTGGCTCACACCTGTAATCCCAGCACTTTGGGAGGCCGAGGTGGGTGGATTACCAGAGGTTGGGAGTTCGAGACCAGCCTGACCAACATGGAGAAACCCCATCTCTACTAATAAATACAAAATTAGCCAGGCGTGGTAGCACATGCCTGTAATCCCAGCTACTCGGGAGGCTGAGGCAAGAAAATAGCTTGAATCCAGAAGGAGGAGGTTGCAGTGAGCTGAGATTGCACCATTGCACTCCATCCTGGGTAACAAGAGCGAAACTCCGTCTCCAAAAAAAAAAAACAATGAAGATACATGCATCAGATATCAAAGATAATACATAGTAAAAAATCTAAGAAGTAGTGTCAAATATAGTTACTGTAATAAATGTGAATGGGTTAAACTCTCCATTAAAAAGAGAGCTTCCCCAATTAAGACAGAAAAATCAAACATACATACTGTAGAAAAGCTTGTTTATATGTTACTTTGATTTTTAAAATTAAGCCATTTAAAGTTGTGAATAATAAAAAAGGAGCTCTTTAAACTTTCAGGTTCAACGGTCTTGTTATTCTATATGTTCTATTTATAAATGTAGTAAAATTTAATAAGCACTATATAACAGTCTTTGGTTAATACTCAGTTCTGTTTACAAGCTTTGCTAATAAATTTAACATTTTAATTTGTGTTTATTAATTTAGTATATTTAGGTTCTTATTAAAGTCTGACTGGAAAAAAAAAAGTCCAGTTTTTAAAGTCTTATAAATTTAATAATTATTCTAATAAACTTAGTCATTCTTAAGTCCTCTTATATATTCCAAAACATTTATATTCTCTCTCTCTCTTTTTTTGAGACAGTTTCCCTCTGTTACCCAGGCTGGAATGCAATGGCATGGTGTAGACCTCCTGGGCATAGGCGATCCTCTCACCTCAGCTTCCCTAGTAGCTGGGAGTATAGGAGCATGCCACCACACCTGGCTAATTTTTTTTTTTCTTTTTTAAATAAAGACAGAGGCTTCTATATTGTCCAGGCTATTCTTGAACTCCTGGGCTCAAGCTATCCTCCCACCTTGGCCTACCAAAGTGCTGCAATTACAGGTGTGAGCCACAGTGCCCAGTCTACATTCTCTCTTTGTGTGTGTGTATATGTAGATGCACACTTTCAAACTTAAAATTACAATTTAATTACTCAGTTGCACATTTTGAATTGGAATCACAAGGTTGACCTGTTATTCTTTAATTAATCTAATTCTCTTAAACATTAAAAGTATAATTCTATAATACAGGTATTTCTTAATATGGACTACTATTACTATTTGTCTGATTCTTTTGATTATTTACCCACTTGTTCTAAATCTTTCTAGGATTAAAAGATGTTTACATAAGTGTTTTATTCCCAATAATGTTGGGATTTCTTCCCATATAAATTTTTAAGAGTCACAGTCTTGCTCTGTTGCCCAGGCTGGAGTGCAGTGGTATGATGCTGGCTTACTGCAGCCTTGACCTTCCTCTCTGCCAGCCTCATGAGTAGCTAGGACTACAGGTGGTGCCACCATGCCCAGCTAATTAAAGAATTTTTTTTTTTTTGGTAGAGATGGGGCCTCACTGTGTTGCCCAGGCTAGTCTCCAACTCCTGGCCTCAAACAGTCCTCTCACCTCAGCCTCCCAAAGTGTTGACTGTTTGCTACCATGCCTGGTCCCATATAATTTTGGGGGTTGTCTTCTCAATTTGCTGAGGTTTTTTAATCAACAGGGATCTCTGACAGGGACAAGATTGGGATTCTTACCCTTCCTGGACTTCAGATATCCACTTGAGCCACTTTGCTTTGGTTGGAACATGTTCTTGAAGAGATTTGGTTTGAGCATATTCAGGGACATTCTGTGCTAGACAAGTTTTCTCAACCTTGATCTGAGGATAACTATGTTTTGCGCTTACACTTTATTGGTACTTTGCCTGGGCATAGAATTCTTGTTCACTACCTTTGTAATTTCTCCATAGCATGGACTTCAACACTTGAAGAAAGAGGTGTCATAATACTCATGTGCCTTACATTCAACTTATATTTTATTTAATTCGTGTAGCTTCAAATAGAGGCCTGAGACCCCCATTCAAGTGGCCATATCACTTGGTTAGAGTTTGCACTTCTTTAGCACTTAAAACGTATAAATATTTTCCCATCTAACTCCAAAGAAATTTGACTTGATAGAATACTGCCTGCTTTTTTTTTATACTTTCTGTCTCTTAAAGCAGTATCTTTTTTAAAAATTTAAATCAATTTTATTTTAAGTTCTGGGATACAGGTACAGGATGTACAGGTTTGTTACATAAGTAAACATGTGCCATGGTGGTTTGCTGCACAGATCAACCCATCACCTAGGTATTAAGCCCAACATGTGTTAGCTATTTATCCTGATGTTCTCCCTCTTACTGCCCTCACCCCCTGATGGGCCCCAGTGTGTGTTGATCCCACCCCCTGCCTGTGTCCATGTGTTCTCATTGTTAAGCTCCCACTTATAAGTGAAAGCATGAGGTGTTTAGTTTTCTGTTCCATTAGTTTGCTGAGGATAATGGCTTCCAGCTCCATCCATGGCATCTGGATGCCATTATAATACAGAAATTTTTATAATATAGAATGATTTATATTCCATTGGATATATACCCAGTAATGGAATTGCTGGGTCAAATGGCATTTCTGGTTCTAGGTCTTTTAGGAATCACCACACTGGTTGGACTGCGTTCCCACCAACAGTATGTTTCTCCACAGCCTCACCAGCATCTGTTGTTTCTTGACTTTTTAATAATCGACATTCTGACTGGCATGAGATGGTATCTCATTGTGGTTTTGATGTGCATTTCTCTAATAATCAGTGATGTTGAGCTTTTTTTCATATGTTTGTTGGCGGCATAAATGTCTTTTGAGAAGTATGTGTTCATGTCCTTTGCCCACTTTTTAATGGGGTTTTTTTTTCTTGTAAATTTGTTTAAATTCCTTGTAGATTCTGGATATTAGACCTTTGTCAGATGCATAGATAGCAAAAATGTTCTCCCATTCTGTGCGTAGCAGTATCTTTCTTGAGAGTAAAACAAAATGTGATTTAATTGTGGATATCTTTCTTGGCTTTGTCTATCTTAAAAAATAATTCTACTGAAACAGTAGTATCAGTTAAAGACAGTACACCACAAATTATATTAAATGAGATAGGACCTTATATACTGACAAAAGTACAATTCAAGAAGAAAAAGTAGCAGTTACAAAGTCCACTCATTAAATAGCAACTGGAAGTAACTAAAGCAAGACCTATTTGAAATGCATGGAAAAACTCACAAGTGTAGTGAGAGAATTTAACCATGTCTTACACAAACCATTTTTCCAAAATGATCATGGAATGGTTAACATATTGATTTATGCTAAGGCCAGAAAAAAAATCCTCATTACTGTCATTCAAAGGAAATTTTACTGGTCACTCTGTGATCATAATGCAATAAAACTGTAAATAATGAAAGTTGACATTTTAAAAACAATCTATTTGGAAATTTTGACTCAAATAGGAATTGAAAACTACAATTATAGATCATTTAGAAAAATATGAAATACTAATAAAGTTACAAATAATAAATTTATTCCTCTGAAAGCATTTATTATCAAAAAATAAGGAATGAAAATAAAGTAAGTTCTACACAAAGGACATTCGAAAGAAAAGAAACAGCAAAAGAAATCTGGGAAAACAGGAGGGAGTTTTTAAAAATGGCAGAAATCAATGAAGTAAGTCACGACCATGTCTGTTTCATTCTTCTCTTTCCTCAGTACCTAGTACTTTACCAGACACATGAATAGTATTTAGTAAATATTTGTTGAATAAATATGAATAAGCAAAAAAGAAAACCACTAGAATTGAAAAATCTAAAGAGTATGCTCTTTGTTAAACAATAAAGTTTTAGTTAGACTCATCAAGAAATAAGATAACACCAATACCCCAAGTTAGCTATGTAAGAATGTATATAATCAGGGATGTTGGAGATTTTTAAAAAACTAGAATAAAAAATAGAAAATCTTGATAACATTGAAATTATCTACAAAAAACAATTACCAAAATCAATTCATAAAGAAATGAAACACTTGGACAGAAAAATAATCTTGGAAGATGTCACAAAGTGACTTGAGAAAATAGCTCCCCAAATAATCCTGAATCCAGATGGTGTTATAGGTAAAGTTTTTCAAATATGAGGAAAATATAATTTCTGTGCTATTTAAAGTTGTGTGGTATGTTTCCCAAAGATATTAGGTATTACTTATTACAAAGGGCATAGGTAATGATATAAGATATGTACAGATGATTTCTTATTTTAATAATTAAAATATGTTAGAAAAACTATAACTAGTACATTTAATTATGTCTGTTGTTTAGGACCAGGTCAGGTTAAAGAAGAAATGAGTCAATATTAAGTTTATGCAGAAAAATATTAAACACATAAGACAGTTGAATGCAAATATAGCCAGAATTATGAAGGTGTTATTCAAATAATAGAAACTTGAAAAATTTTCCAAAGTACAGAAAAGGTGGAAAGTATTCCAACTTGTTTTGATGAAAGTAGTGTTAATACTATTAATATTATTTCCGATTCCAAAGCTTTTCAAAGATGGTACGAACAAAGAAAGCCACAGTATATTCTTACTAATGTGGATGCTCTCCTTGACTGAAATATAAGCCAAATTTAATTCAATCATATATTTTTTAAAATACTACATCATTGGTTAAAAAGTGGCTTATTCTAAGAATGCAAAAATATTATTATATAAATAGAACTGGAAAAATCAGTAAATTTAAAGATAAAAATGACCATCACTGTATGTCAATAATGCATTTAATAAAATTTAACATCTACCTCATAAACATTTAATTCCTGTTGGAATGTTATAGATCTTTTCTTTTTTTTTTTTTGAGACGGAGTGTCACTCATGTTACCCAGGCTGGAGCGCAATGGTGCGATCTCGGCTCACTGCAACCTCCGCCTCCTGGGTTCAGGCAATTCTCCTGCCTCAGCCTCCTGAGTAGCTGGGATTACAGGCACGCACCACCATGCCCAGCTAATTTTTTGTATTTTTAGTAGAGACGGGGTTTCACCATGTTGACCAGGATGGTCTCGATCTCTTGACCTCGTGATCCACCCGCCTCGGCCTCCCAAAGTGCTGGGATTACAGGCTTGAGCCACCGCGCCCGGCCTTAGATCTTTTCTTAAGATTAAAGAAAAAAAAAAAAGCTGTAAAAGCAGCACCTACCATGCTTAACAGGAAACTAAAAACATCCCTATAAAGGTCAGGAACAAAACAGTGGTGCCCATACAGGACTTTATGACACTGTTTTCAAATACACTAGCCAAAACAGTAAGATTTTTAAAAAATGGTTATTAAAATCAAGACAAAATTAGCATTACTTGTAGGTTCTAGAATTCTTTTGTTAGAATAGCCAAGGAGAACAACTGAAAAACTATGAGAACTTATGAGAATTTAGTAAGGTAAGCAGCTTGGAAATGAGTATATATTCAGATGTGTATGTGTGTGTATATATGCTTGTATGATGTAGATGTATATGTAACAGTAGTTTTATGTTAGTAATCAGAAATGATGGTTTATTTTATTTTTTTGAGACAAGGTCTTGCTCTGTCACCCAGGCTGGATTGCAGTGGTGCTATCTTGACTCACTACAATCTGTGCCTCCCAGGCTCAGACAGTCCTCCCACTTGAGTCTCCCAAGTAACTGCAACTACAGGCAGGGCTACCACACCCAGCTAATTTTTGTATTTTTTTGTTGAGACGGAGTTTCGCTGTGTTGCCCAGGCTGGTCTTGAACTCTTGAGCTCAAGTGATCCACCCACCTTGGCTTCCCAATGTACTGGGATTATAGGTATGAGCCACCGTGCCCAGCCACAATGGTTTATTAAAAGGTTTCATTCACAGCATGAAAAAAATGTGTAAAATCTGAGAAGAAATAAGAAATGTGCACGACATCTGTGAAAATTATAAACTGTCTACTCAGGGGCATAGATATAAACTTATCTGCTCAGAGGCACTAGTGATGATGTGGTAGGTGTTCTCCATTAAGTGGAGAAATTATCATTTAATATATTATAGTTCTGAAAATCAGAAATAGCTGCTGAATTTTGTAAAATGCCTTTTGGACATCCACATTGATCTTCCTTTTTTTTTTGAGATGGAGTTTCCACTCTTGTTGCCTAAGCCGGAGTGCAATGGCGTGATCTCTGCTCACTGCACCTTCTGCCTCCTGGGTGCAAGTGATTCTCCTGCCTCAGCTTCCTGAATAGCTGGGATTACAGGCATGTGCCACCACGCTCGGCTAATTTTTTGTATTTTTAGTAAAAACGGGGTTTCACCATGTTAGCCTTGTCTCCCCTCCCTCTCTCTCCTCCCCCCTCCCTCCCTCCCCTCCCTTTTCCCCCTCCACCCTTCCTCCTCCCTCTCTCTCCTTCACCTCCCCCCTCCTTCCCCTCCCTTCCCTTCCCTTCCCTTCCCTTCCCTTCCCTCACCCCTTCCCCTCCCTTCCCCTCCCACCCCACCCCATCCCCTCCCCTTCTCTTCCTTTCCCTTGGCTTGTCTTGAACTCCTGACCTCAGATGCCCACCTTGGCCTCTCAAAGTGCTGGGTTACAGATAGGAGCTGCCATACCTGGCCTACAGTGATCTTACTATTTTTCTTTTCAGATATAATGATTCGATGGATTTAAATACCTTCACCTTATAATAAACTTTAAATCAGGTTTTTTCTAAATTTTCCTTTTGGAATTTATTTTTAACATGAAAGGTGAATTAACAGCATAAATTTTTCTTGGTGCCTCATTGCGTTATATATAAAATTAGGGTGTGTGTGCATAGTTAGTTCTAAAGTTCCCGGTAATTTTAACATTCTGTGATTTTATGGTTTTAGACTTTTTTTCCCCAAGAAACAGGGGCGTGCTCTGTTGCTCAGGCTGGTCTTGAACTCCTGTCCTCAAGGGATCCTCCTGCCTTGGCCTCTCAAAATGCTGGTATAACAGGCATGAGCTACCACCCTTAGCCAGACTTATAAACATTTCTAACTCAGAGAAGTGTTTTGGATTTTACCTCTTGAGTATGTTTCCCAAATGTGCTTTAGGTATGGGATTTCTAGTTTGTTGAATTCTATTTTACTTAAAAATTTTTTTTAATATGGTTCCAATTAGATCAAACCAGCCTATGTAGTATCATAGAAGGAATGGTGAAATATTGAGAATTTTGAAGGGTTCCAGGTATCCTGAAGACTTCAGCATCACAAGACAAAAACACCTCTAGGGCTGTCCTCCCACCAGACCCAGCCTCTGCTGTTCTATTGCCCTTGCTGTCCCCCTCCATCCAATTTGTCTGCCACTCCCTGCTTAGCCAGGGGGCATGTTTTCTAGCGTCCACCTTCATGTGGACATTGTGCTGCAGTTGGTTGCTTCTCCAGCTAAGTAAGAACCATCTGAGTATCCATGTTTATCTTTGCCATCTCCATAGTCTCCAATACCCTACAGAGTCCTTAGCAAAATGTGTAGTTTCAATGAATTGATGGCAGCTGTCCTTTGTATTTCTAGGAAACTTTTGAATTCTCAGGAGAAAGTAGGCTTGATATTTCAAAACTAATGTGGTTGGCCAAATATTTTATATTGGGATTAAAAAATTATTTTAGCGGCACAAATCTCCAGAAAGTTTGTGGATAAGAGTTTTTCCTCACCCTACACTACTACAAAGATGACCCAGAAGTCCTGAGCCAGTGGAACTCCTGGGGCGGGGTGGTGGGTACAGCTATCGCAGGGACCTTGCCCACCCACTGTCTCCTTTTATCCCTGTCCCAGAGACCTAATACCACCATGGTCCCCTTTCCCTCAGTCTTTCATATGTATTTGTAAATATTCTTTTACCAATACCTTTCTTCTTGTGTTCTTTTTCCTTCTTAACCTTTGCTCATTTGCTTCAGAAGAAAGATTAATTTTCCTGAAGCAAATGAGCAAAGGTTAAGAAGGAAAAATAACACAATTTTTTCCTTCTTAACCTTCCCCTAATTTCCAACTTCTTGTTCCAAATTAAGCCTGATTATGGTTGAGTGTTAAGATTAGGGTTTATGATAAACCTAGAAAGATAAAGTAATAAATTTTGATGTAAAACTATATCCAGTAAAGAACTGGTGCCAGCCACCTCCAAATCCTTTGAAAATCCCCTTTGTTTTATCTGCCAGAGAATTCATCTCTTTCTCTAATTGGTCCTCCTTTTTCTCTCTGACACCAGCAGCCAAATTTTTAAAAAATCTTAGAAGGTTACATTATAAGCAGTCTAACCTTCTGATCTGTAAGCAGATAAACAAAGAGCCTATTCATAGTGGTGAAAAACTATTACGAAAATTATCTGTTTATGGTTCTATTTTGGTCTCTTTTGCTCTCCAGCCTCAGTCTGAATACTTTCCGAAGTTATGTGGAATTAATATGCTTTCAGACTGGACCCAAAATGTGATATAACAGCCTCTATTTGCAGGTTAACAAAGTATGAGTGATGGGGATATGATATGTGGCTCTGTGTGCTGTGTTTGCCCGCTCATATTTGTGTTTCTGTGTTCCTCCCCCACAAATTCCCTGACAGCCTGCACTTTATGCTTTCATAAGGATTTTGAATCATACAGGAAAGAAAGAAGAGAGAATGAAAATCAAGAGATAACCGTAATTGGATCAATGATGAAATTGTAGTATAAACTACACATTAAAATTACCTCTCCTGTAAATTTTGATATCCAGAGCCTTATGCTATCCATTTCAGATGGAAAACAGTGCTTAAAGCATCACAAGCATGCCTTTTTCATTTACTATTTTCTCATTACTTAAGTTATCCCTCCCTATTAATGTGAATTCTGGTACCACCTTTGACTCTGGAGATGCTCTGGGGCTTCTTGATGGCTGTGGTCAGCCCACACCAGCTCTTGGACATCACCAGCTCGTCGTCATGTGCTTGCCAGCATTCTTGTCATTCCTCTCTTATCATCTTCTGGCTCCCATCTGTTCCTGTGTGCCTGGAAGCTGGTAGCCAAACCTGTCATAACTGTATACAGGCCAGTTCATTATTATTTACCATTCTAGTAATAAGCAGGTGTGGAGTTTAGGGTACAGTCACTGTGAGCTCTGGAGCTCTCTTCCTGTTCCCGCTGATGATGTCATCTCAGGTAGCTGAGTGGCCTTAGAGCTGAGTCTTAGATAAAGTGTCATTGCACAAGCATGTGGTCAGGTGCTGTTCTCCTGTCCTGACACCTGTGGAAGATGCGTGGGCCTGCTTTCTGTTCCTTCCTTGTACCATACCACACCCCTCCTGGCCTCAGATCTCAATCCAGTATCACCTCTTCAAGTAGACCTTTCTCTTTCTCTCTCAGGGGGGCAAGTTGCTTGGTTTGCTGTGGCTGTAGAAAAAACCCCAGGGCTCAGTTGGGCTAAGCCAGGGTTTGCCAGTAGACAAATTCAGACTTCTTTCTATGTGAGGACCCATGGCAGGCCAGCGTGGGAGGATGTGAGATGGGAGGGGCAGCCAGGTGCTGGGAGGGTTGGGAGAGACATGGGAAGGAGAGGTGGGGGACTGAAGCCAGAAGGGGAAAGGGAGGAAGAAACATGGAAGTGTGCTGTACCTCGGTGGTAAGCTCAGTGCCCACCAGCCCTTGATGAGTTTTAATCTGTTTTACCCCTCAAGGCTGTAAGAGTCAGATCTAAGTGTTTTAAAAATGAGACGGTGTGTGCGATTAGCTTGAAGAGAACTGATACAGGAGAGAACTCTGGTAAGGCTTGATTATAAATGGATGACATTTTTTAAACAAGCTTCATTTTCTCTAGGTGATAGGTTGGACTGTTAGACAAAACCTTGGATTCAGAGAAAGGCACTCTAGGTGCATTTTGCCTCCTTTCTTTACCTTGATGGATTTTCATGTTGGTCAAATGAAGACTTGAGTTACATCTATGAAATCCCTTTCCAATTTTTAGAAGTATATGATTCTGTTGTATGCTCTGAAGAGTCCAGACTTTAAAGCATTTTTAATTTTATTGTTTTTTCCCCTAATTGTGGGCCAGAAAGGAAAACTTCCAAATTAGGATACACAAGCCACTCTAGGAAACACAGGGAAACAAAAACTAGAATAGAAGTCTAGCCTTTGCGCTGGCATGAAAAGAATGCAGACTGTTAGATAATCTAAAGGTTTCTGTTTTATTTCATGTTTAGGTGAAATGGTCAGCTTTGACCACTACCCTCAAAGAAGTTTCTCTCCAGACTTTAAGATATTTGTGCAATGGTAAGATGGTTATATTATCTGTGAGACAGCTGTGATCACTTGTATTTATGAAACTGCCATGCTTATTGTATGTGTATCAGGAGCAGTGCTGAAAAGCTAAATTTAGAGAAATTAATCTGGGCTCACAAATGAGTATGGTGACATTCAGTGTACCCGCCCCCATGTAGCACTGTCACTAGCATTGCTAGGTCATCTCCCAGCAGCTTATCCATCTCAACCATGAAGGAATGGTGAATAATGATGGCAACTTGCCTCATTGGAGAATGTGCAGACTGCCATTGTAAACTGTAATTGTCAGGATCAGGCCCTAAGCATGGTGAAATGTTGGACATAAAGGCATGTGAACAAAGCCGATTGCAAAATTGTGTGAATGCTGATTCAGTCTTTGTGAAAGTGCAGTCCATAGGACACAAATTGGCAAAATTTGTCTTACAGTTTTTTAAATTATGACACTTTGGGCCTGAGTCCTCCATGTGCCACAGTTCTTGCCAGCCCCTTTGTTCTTTACTTGGCCCTCGCAGACATTATTTACCTGTTCAGCTCTATTGACAATTCAATTTTTTTTTTGGGAGATGGGGTTTCACTTTTGTTGCCCAGGCTGGAGTGCAGTGGTGCCATCTTGGCTCACTGCAATATCCACTTCCCAGGTTCAAGCTCTTCTCCTGCCTCAACCTCCCAAGTAGCTGGGATTGCAGGCATGCACCACCACACTTGGCCAATTTTGTATTTTTGGTAGAGACGGAGTTTCATCACGTTGGTCAGGTTAGTTTTGAACTCCTGACCTGAGTTGATCCCACCCTCTTCAGCCTCCCAAAGTGCTGGGTTTACACATGTAAGCCACTGCACATGTCTGGCAGTTAAAGTTTTGATCCCTGATTTAAAAAAGACTATTGTAATACTGGGATTTAATTTAAATTAAAATAAAGATGATTTTTAAATAGAATAATTTTTGAAAATTAAATTGATATAATGTAAATATGCAGTGAGGAGATAATTGATCTTCCTGGTTACTTCCCAGGGAAGCAGGCCTTGAGACCCAGATTTGTTTGCAAGGTTTGTGGGGGATGTATCTGGGAATAGTACCAATGAGGGGGTGAGGGAAGTGGGTTGGACAGAGGGAGAAGCTAAGATGGATACAGCTGTGACAGCTGCCTCTTCGGTGCGAGGGGATCGAGCTGCAATGGGCCTCCACAGTGTCCCAAATGGAGACCAGGTGGTCACATTGCTCTCCTCCCCTATCAGTCTTGGAGGGGAGTCTGTGAATAATCTGTTTCTTTGCCTTTTCCAGCAGTCTTGCCCTCCATTTCCTTTATGAATTTCAAACACTCACCAAGTATTTTCTTCTTTCAAAAGTTTATTCTTGGGGAGGTGGCTCCCTGGTTGACCACAGGTCCTGCCTGCATTTGGCCTGGCTGACTCAGTAGGTCAGCACCCAGTCCTGACTCATTCTCTTCCGCTCCTTGTCAACCTCACCAGGGCATGCTTCCTGGTACCTCATTCTGCCAAGCCCTCTGCCCACCTCCTCTTTGCCTGTGGTGAATGGGCAGGCCAGGTCAGGCTCACCCTGCAGTGTGGAGGGTGGGGTTAGAGGCTTCTGGACAGCCTGGGGATGCCTCTGTGCTCTCAGCTCAGTTTCCGCAGGAGAGCCATGGCCAGTTGTTGAGAAAGCGTGCCTCTGTTTCTGGGGTGATGCTGTGAGCCCAGCACCTTCAGCCTGCAGCCTCCAGAGGGGATCTAGTCATGCCAAAGCTCCTGATGCCATCATTGACCTGTCAGAACCCCTCACCTTCTCCTCCACTCATAAGTCATTTGCCCTAAGCCAGCACAGCACTTCGAATTCAGACAGTTGATCATCATCTAGGTGTGAATCTCATTTCATTAATTTTTGCCTGGAGATTGGCACTCACTTTAAAAGCTTTTAATGCTTTTGTTTACTGCAAGTTACCTTTCCTTCTGTGTGTGCTCTCTCCAGCTCTCTGGCTTTCCTGTTATACTTATATTGAATCTTTTCAGTCTTCTCCATGTCTCTGAAATTTTTAAAACTTCTCTTCATTTCAGTATTCTTTTATTCACAACTCTGAGTGAATTTTCTTAGTTGATCTTTCAACTCATTCATTGATTGGATTTCCTGTAGTGTTCAGTATTGCTAGTGATTCATATTTTGCAGTTGACAGCAATCTTTTCTGATGGGACATTTTCCCTTTTAACAAAAGTGTTCTTCTTTAAAAAATCTTGCTGAAAATATGGATGAGAGACTTCCCTTTTTTCTTTTCTTGAGACAGAGTCTCGCTCTGTTGCCAGGCTGGAGTGCAGTGGTGCGATCTGGGCTCACTACAGCCTCTGCCTCCAGGGTTCAGGCGATTCTCCTGCCTCAGCCTCCCGAGTAGCTGGGACTACAGGCACGCACCACCATGCTCAGCTGATTTTTATATTTTTAGTACAGATGAGATTTCACCATGTTGGCCAGGGTGGTCTTGATCTCCTGACCTCATGATCTGTCTGTCTCAGCCTCCCAAAGTGGGATTACAGGCATGAGCCACTGTGCCCGGCTGGATGAGAGACTTTCTAAAGGACTATTACCACACTGGCCTTGCTGGGTATATGGGTAATCATGACTGTTCTGCTCCCGGAGATTAAGTACTGGGACTTCTGTAGCTCAGGTCCCTAGGGGGTCTGGGCCTCTGCAGGGACAGTGGTCTGGATGCACATTTAGGGAAGGCTTCAGTGCAGCATTCCTAATCTGTAAACTTCCCTGCTTCATGCCAAGGGATTTGAATCCAGGTATGAATTTGAACACTCACAAAAGATAACCACTCTGACCTATGGCACATTGAATGGCGAGTGTTTTTTTAAATGAATTTGGCCTGATTTAAACTATATTCAGCCCCCTTGGCTTATGTAAATGCACAAATTTCTGCAAATTCTCTTGATAGAAGTTTTCTCTTCATGCTTTCTGGAGCGAAAATTCTTATCCTGGCTTTCCTATTTACTAGCTATAGGATCCACAGTCTAGTTTCTTCCTTTCTTGCTTCATTCCACCCCTGTGTAAAATGGGACTGATAGTGTTTCCTTATGGAGTTCTTAGAAAAAAGCCCAGAAGTTAATAAGTTCTCATTGAATGTTAGTAAATGTTAAATAAGTTAGCAGAAAATGTTACTTTCTAAAAAATCTTAACCCCTTCTCTTTTTCTTCTCTCTCCTCCCCCTTGTTTTCCTATTTTTCAGTCATTTTCCTTGAGGGCAGGCAACATTTCGTTTCTCACCAAATGCAGACAGGTACTTCCTCTGCTTCTATGTCCCTCTCCTTCTCCTACCACCCTTCTTGCCTCCTCTAAGGTGTTCTTTATGTAGTCAGGGAGTGTATTGGTTCCTATTGCTGCTATAACAAATAACTCCAAATTTAGTGGCTTCAACACAGATTTATTTCCTGGCAGTTCTCGAGCTTAGAAGTCTACAGTCAAGGTACTGCCAGGGCTATATTCCTTCTGGAGGCTTCAGGGGAATATCCATGCCCTTGCCTTCCTAGCTTCTAGGAGCCACAAGCATTCCTTGGCATGTGGCCCCATCCTCCCTCTTCAAAGTATGTTGCTTCAACCTCTTGGTCTGTCATCACATCCCCTTTTTTCATCCCTGATTGTTTCGCGTCCCTGTTACAAAACCCTGGTGATTATTTTGAACCCAGCAGAGAATTCAGGATAATCTCTTTATCTCAAGATCCTTAAGCACATCTGCAAAACCCCTTTACTGTGTGACAAATTTACAGGTTCTAGGGGTTAGGTTGTGGACATATTTGGGGGACCATTATTCAGTATGCCACAGGAAGAGAGATATGTAAACCTTTTATCATAGCACAGTGCAGGTGGGACCTGCATAGTGGTACCCTGAGCAAAACGCATGGACCTCAGACAAGGAAGCAGTTATTCCTGAGGACATTGGGAAAGGTTTTACAAAAGAGAGATGTTTGAGCTGAGTCCTAAAGGATAAAAAGGCCAGGGACTTTTGGAAGGCTTTTAGGCTGAGGAAACAGCACTTGCTAAGAAATAGAGTTGTAAAAAAAATCCAGCAATTTTGAAGAATAGTGAAATATTTGATGTTACTAAGATATAGGGTACATTGAGGAGGGTGGTAGGCAAAGAAAATTGTAGGTTAAAACTAGAATGTGCTGTGATAATGAGCTTCGAATGTATCCTGTTACGAGAGGGGAGCCAGTGGAGTTGTTTTGGTGGCGTTTTAAATATAAATTTTTGTCTGATTGTGTAAAGTAGTTTTCTTCTTCTAGAAAATGAAGAAACCAAAGAAATACATCAAGAAAATCAAGTCATTTAAAACCCTGCCACTCAGAGATAATGGCTGTTGACATTTCTGTGTAATGTCATTATTGAGCCATTTGTGTGTCTATGTATTGTTACCCAGTTCAAACCTCACTGTATATTAAAATTCATATCTTGAATTCTTTACTTAACAGCATATCAACATTTCTTCATGTAATTAAATATTCTCAAATATCTTTAACATCTCCATAATACTGTATATACTACCATAATCCATTTAATCCATCATTGTTACATATAGTATTTTTCTATTTTATTTTATTTATTTATTATTGAGACAGGGTCTGTCTTGCCCTGTCACCCAGGCTGGGGTGCAGTGCTACCATCACGGCTCACTGCTGCCTTGACTTCTCAGGCTCAAGTGATCCTCCCACCTTAGTCTCCCTAGTAGCTGGGACTGTGGGCATGAGCTACCACTCCTGACTCTGCTCTATTTTAAATAATACTAACACATAGATCTGTGTTTAAGTTTTTGAGTGATTCCTCAGGGCAGGAGTGCTTCTCCTCTGTTTATTCTCTGACTTGTGAGATCAGGTGGAAATGTTCCCGCATCTAGGTGGAAGAGATCCCAATATGCCAGTTCATTCACTCCTGGGCTCTAGAGTGGAAACTTCTTTGTCTTTCTCTGTGTGATGATTTGTGTGAGTGCCAAGGGCCAAACCCATATTTAGCAAAGAAATAGTGTGATCCACTTAAAAGGGGATTTAATAACTTGAGATGGAGAGATCAAACTGAACATTCACAACAAGCATAAGTAAATCAGAGAGGCAGAAGAAAGCATAACCAGAAAAAAAGTACTAACTTTAAAGAGTGATTACTCCTGATTTAAAACTTTTGCTAGATGAAATACAAAGGGTAGCAGTCTCTGTTGAGAACCGAGTTAATTTTCTGGAAGGAGTGTCCTGTAAAACAAAAATACTGTAAGGTAAAAAATATAAGATGCTTAAGGGATCTATTATTATGTAGGAAACATAATAATAGGATTCCTAGAAGGGGACAAAGGAACAGATGGAAAAGACGTAACATTATAGAAGAAGAAAACCTTCTAAACTGAATAAAATTTTAGACTTCAGATTGAAAGGACTCATGGAATTGTTTTTTAAAAAGACATAATTTCTGGACTGCAGCAATAAAGATAGAAATCCATCAACTTCTAGACAGGAAGATAGGTCAGTTTTGAGGGGAACTGGGATGCTATTGGAATTCTTAGCCATTTCACTAAGAATTTCACTAGAAGCTAGAATAGAGTCTGTAGGGATTATTGCCTCTGAGGAACTAATATAAATCTTCTCTATTCAACCATATCAGCCTAGGTTTTTACTTGTATGCCACAGAAGTTGGCTTTGGTTGATTTAGGAAGAAAAATAAATTTTTAAGGATGTTGAGTTGCTGTGAAATTGTTAGAAGGGCCAGAGAGAGATGCCTGAAGGCTCTGCAGCCAGGGACAGTGCATCAAATATTACACAGAATTGGCCCAGGCCAGATGCTGCCGCTGTGTTCCTGGGCATAGTCTGTGCAGCTTGCACCAGACGCTACAGGAACTAAAGTCTACAGTGAGCGCCTTGGCCACTGCTTTACAGGATCTTAGTCTTGCTGCAACTACCATTGTTGCAGCGAGCGTTTTCCATCATAGTCATTGCCTTGCAGCATTAGTTTCTGAATCAAAGTCTGGGATGAGTGTAAACAATGGCAGGGTCAATGGGCCTCCTAGCTGCAAGGGGGCATTGAGAAAGCAGACAGCTGGCATTTTTAGCTTATTTAATGGGAGGTATAGACCCTACCTTTAACTGAGACTAATAAGGTGGGAATGTCCCCGGCTTAGGAAAGAAGAGTTAAAAAGCTACATAGTTAGAATGAATGTCAGAGATTAAGTACTCCTGCCCAGATATAATTGAGTGAACCAGGGCGAAAGAATATTTTTAGCCATGAGAGATTCATCCATCTCATTTGAACAAATATTCGAATGTCCAACTAGATACTGGTACTTGGCTCAGAATAGAAATATGAAGGTAGAAGAAAATGAAGAATATAAGAAACCGTAGAGAGCAATGAATCTTGCAGCAGGAAACATTGCATACATAAATGGAAGATATTAATATGGCTGAAGATTCAGAACGTAAGTGTGAAGTAAGGATTCTTGAAGAATCATGCTATCTTGGAACATCTAGGAAATACCCTAGAACTAAAAATTCTAGACTATCTCAGCAAAATCCTGGATTAGGATCCCAGGCATTCAGATATAAAATTACTCTAAAAATTTTGTCTTTGTTAGTGAGGGACTGGGGGGCATGGTTATTTAGTTTGGATGAAGATTTAATTAAGAATGTTAGGAATGGCAGGTAACCACTAATAAAATAGTAAAACATAGTATTCCCAAAATAACAGGGATCAAGGATGATAGTGAACGGAGGGGTAAGCAGGCCAGGAAGGAATAAAGAGAAGTAATATCAAATTAGCTATATCGAGGAGAGGAAAAAAATGAAGGAGTTAACAAACAGTAAACAAAATCAAGTGGAAACAATAAAGCCAAGTGAGCAGCCCCACAATAAATACTCTTCAGCTAAATTCACCTATTAAAAAACAAAACTGGAATATTCGTGTCAGAGCAAGATGCAAGAACAAAAGCACTGAACAGGACTAAGAGGCATTATATATTGATAGAGACCAAAATATAAAGTATAACTGTCTTTAACCTTTAAGCAGCAAAATGCATAGAACAAACACCAGGAACAAAAGAATTTGATAAAAAACATATTATAGTAGGAGATGCTAATTATGTGTCTTTTCTAATTTGAGGGGCTAAGCTAAATTGCCAACTTGGATGCCCACAGGGGCAGGTGGGTAGCATGAATATGTGAATTATGGAGTGGGAGACCAGGGGTGGTGGGAATTGTACAGTGAACTGGATAATGCATGTCTTGCCTAAAGGCATTGAAATTCATCTATTTTAAAGCACTTTGCCAGCCAAACAAAATATATCTTTAGCTTGCTTGCAGCCTGCCAGTTTTCAACCTTTGAAACAAACAAAAAAGCAAAAGTATAGAGGTTGGAAACATGTGCAAAACATTTACAGATCAGGGAATGTACATTTTCCCCCCTATATTTAGGGAGTATTTACAGAAGTTGATCATGTCTTTTATCACAGAAAACAAAAAGTAAAATATGAAAATTTTGATTTTTATATGCAATAACCTGTTATCCCAGTCCAGTGAAATTAATGGGAAAAAAAGAGATGATTATAACAAGAACAATAACAACACCACCACAAACTACCTTGGAATTAAGAGCCACTGTTGTAAAATAATCTCTGCAGCAAAAGAAGGTCCAGACAGAAATTATAAATCATCTAGAAATAAAATAAATAGAAGCATTTTTTATCACAATCTGTAGAATAGAACTGAATTTATAGTTAGGAAAAAGCGTAATTTTAGATGTTTTTATTAGTGTAAGAAAAGAAAGATTGAAAATATATGAGTGAAATATTCAACTTATGAAACTAGAAAAAAGAACAAAATAAAAAAGAAATAAAGATAAAAGCTGAAATGAATGAAATAGAAAACAAAATGGTAGAGAAGATAAATAAGAACAACACTAGTTCTTTAAAAAAACAAATAATGGAAATTATTCTTGATTAAAGGAAAAAGTATTAACAAGGAAGAATCTATTGTCATAGATATGGAAGAAATGGAAAATTAAGTCTGCAACAATGTTTGTGAAACACTGGAGGAAATGGGCAATTTTCCCTCAAAATATAAACTTACAAATTGTTTTCTAGAAAAAATATAAAACCTGAAGTATTGTTGCTACTATTTAACATTGTTTTGGTATTGATGCAATAAGGCAGAAACATTTTTTGCATTAAATCCTGAAAAAGAGCAAAATAAATTTCACCTAAGAATAAGAGAATTTGTGATTATATGTAAGATAAATATAAAAAGAATAATAGCTTTTTTCTATATTGGGAGTAACTGGTTAGCATTGGAACGACGTGGAAAAAAATTCAATTCACAAATACCATAAAATATCTAGGAGTAATTTAAACTAGAAAGTTATAGGACCTAAAGTGATATGTATTAAATCTTATTGGTTCATAAAACAAGACTTGAAATAATGGAGAAACTGCGCTATGTTCCAGGATGGGCAGACTTAATGTTATAACATTATCGTTCTGAAGTAGCCTGGTTAAGAGACTAATTCTCCCCAGAATTTTTCATTAGGAAAAAAGAAGCTCCTTATATTTGAGTCTTTAGAAAGTATCTTTTTAAACTGGGCATTTTCTTAATAACTTTATTTTTGAATGAAGTAATATTTCAGACAAACCTCAACTTTTTTCTTTTTTTGGAGACAGAGTGTGACTCCACTTTCCCAGGCTGGAGTACGGTGGCATGATCTTGTAGTCTTGACCTCCAGGGCCCAGGTGATTCTCTCACCTCAGCCTCCCAGATAGCTGGAACTATAGGCGTGCACCACCATGCTGGCTAAACTTTTTGTGTTTTTAGTAGAGACAAGGTTTTGCCGTGCTCAGGCCAGTCATAAACTCTTGGACTCAAGTAATCCACTGCCCCAGGCTTCCAAAATGCTAGGATTACAGGCATGAGCCACCACACCTGACCTCCTCAATTTGTTTTAAATTGAGTTTTATAGAGACTGTGTGACAGAATTGGTTTTTAAAAAGCTAGTCCATTTTTTTTTTAATTTAGTGCTTATTCTGTTAGGTATGATCTCATAGTTACAAGTGTTAATATTGTTGAATTGAGGCTTCGAAAGACTATATAACAGTGCAGTAAGTGGTTAGGTTGTAGAGATCACCAGTATACACCCACGGGAAGAATTTTTTTTAAAAACTGACCTGGCCACGTGCAGTGGCTCATGCCTGTAATCCCAGAACTTTGGGAGGCTGAGGTGGGTGGATCACCTGAGGTCAGGAGTTCAAGACCAACCTGACCAACCAAGATGGAGAAAACCTGCCTCTACTAAAAATACAAAATTAGCCGGGCGTGGTGGTGCATGCCTGTAACGGGAGGCTGAGGCAGGAGCATCACTTGAACCTGGGAGGCGGAGGTTGCAGTGAGCAGAGATTGTGCCATTGCACTGCAGCCTAGGCAACAAGAGTGATAAAACTCCCTCAAAAAACCCACAAAAACAAAACGGACCTCATGTCATATAAATACATATTTGTGACTTAGTATAACATTTCCAATGACAGCATAATACTGTCACTGGATTCAGAAAGTACTGAGTCTCAAGTAGCTTAGAGGATAGAGGAAAGGAGTGAAGAAATAGAGAGCCAAGGTAATACATGATACCTGCACTGCCTGTTAAAGAGAGCTTCCAGAAAATGCTTCATCCACTTGGCCAGAACCTAGCCATCCAGCCACACCTAGTTGCAAAAGAGGCTGGAAATGTTCTGGAACCACCAAGTGCCCAACAAAAAGTTGAGTTACTGAGGAATAAAAGAGAATAAATAATGGGGTACAACTAGCCTCTACTTGGACATAGGTAGTACTCTGAGGGAAAACATTATAAAATACCCTGAAATATAAGTATATTTGTAAACAAATAAAACTAAATGCCAAAAGAGGTGGTGGCAGAGGTCAGTACGTATAGGGTGATGAGCAATCGAATGGCAAAAAAGAAAAAGAAAAACAAAGATGTTCAGCATCAGTAATAGTCAGAGAAATGCACATCAAATGAAATCACTTTTCAGCCTTCAAAAAAAAGTAACTTCCAGTGGTGGTAAGTGTACGGAGAAACAATTACTCCCATACGTCTACCCCAGTGATGTGTGAATGATTGCAATCTTTTTTGGAAAGCAGTATGGCAATAGTTTTGAAATTGAAAATATGTTTCTCTTGAGGAACCTAGGAATTCTGTCTTCTAGACGTAAAAACACAAGTATGTACTTATGTCAAAAATGTAAGAAAAGTTTGTTAATTGCAGTACTTTTTTTGTTCTGGCCCGAATCTGGGAATATCCAAATGTCCCTCAGTAGGAATTGGTTAAATAAATTATAGTATAGTCATCTTCAGTATCCTTGGGAGGTTCGTACCAGGATCTCCCATGGATACCAGAATCCACAGGCACTCAAGTCCCTGATACAAAATGATATAGTGTTTGCATTTAAACTATACACATCCTCTCATATAGTTTAAATCATCTCTAGATTACTTCTACCTAATATGTAAATGCCATGTAATTTGTTGTTATACTATATTGTTTAGGGAATAATGACAAGAAAAATGTGTCTGTATACATTCAGTTGCACCTATCCCTTTTTTCCCCAAAATATTTTCTTTTTCTTTTGAGACGGAGTTTCATCCTTGTTACCCAGGCTGGAGTGCAAAGGCATGATGTCAGCTCACTGCAACCTCTGCCACCTGGGTTCAAATGATTCTCCTACGTCAGCCTCCCGAATAGCTAGGATTACAGGTGCATGCCACCACACCCAGCTAATTTTGTATTTTTAGTAGGATTTCTCCATGTTGGTCAGGCCGGTCTCGAACCCCTGACCTCAGATGATCTGCCCACCCTGGCCTCCCAGAATGCTGTGATTATAGGTATGGGCCACCACGCCTGACCTCCCCAAATATTTTCTATCTGTGGTTGGTAGAATTCTGGGCGGGGAACCCACAGATATGGAAGGCTGACTATATCATTCTTACAGAATTTTATTAAATAAGAATGATGTCGGCCAGGCATGGTGGCTCACGCTTGTAATTCTAGTACTTTGGGAGGCCGAGGCAGGCAGATTGTCTGAGCTCAGGAGTTTGAGATCAGCCTGGGCAACATGGCGAAACCCCAGCTCTAGTTAAAAAAAAAAAAAAGATAAAAAACTAGATGGGTATGGTGGCACATGCCTGTAGTCCCAGCTACTCTGGAGGCTGAGGCATGAGAATTGCTTGAACCCAGGAAGTGGAGGTTGCAGTGAGCTGAGATTGTGGCCCTGCACTTTGGCCTGGATAATAGAGTGAGATTCTGTGTCAAAAAAAAAAAAAAAAAAGAATGATGTAGATGTAAGAAATATTATTAAAAAGGCCAACTGAGAACTATTTCTTGGAAGCTATGGCCAGGATATATTCTAAGGTGATAAATATAACTCATAAACGAGTGTTTACACCTTTATGTCATAGGGCCTATGCTGTGATCCCAAACAAAAGGCTAAGCATGCTTGTCAACATGGAGAGAGTCCTGGAGGAACATATTCTTTTCAGGCTGTTCATAATGATTATTCCAGGCAAGAAGGGGATTTTGATTACTTTTTTGCTCTCAGAAAAAGCGTGTATTATTTTTATATGTAGGGACTTAAGGGAATTTAGTGATTAATAAGAGTGTGAACTTTGGGGCCCACATTTCCTGAGTTTGAATTGCAGCTCAAGCTGTGTGATGTTGGGCAAGTTATCTCTACTGTGCCTCAGTTTCCTCCTTGGTAAAACATGTGTAGAAACAGGACCTACTGCATATGGTTTCAAATGAGTCAATATATTTAAAGTATTTGGTACTGTGGAAGTTCTACATAAGAGTTCTATGTAAGAGAGGGCAGGCTTTATTATTTTTAAACATTTTAAGTATTATTAAAGTAAATCAAGGGTAGAGGAAAGGTTATTGTATTCTTTTTGTGGAAAATGCTGAACATATTTTCATCAGTCCTAGAGCTTGATTTTGAAGAACCTGGTGATGCAGAAATGTTTCTTAATCATGCCTTTGCCTCCTTTTCACTGGAGTGAAGAAGCAATCAGCTGGCCTCAGAAAGTGCGAAGCATCGAGTTTTATATTTAACAGAGAGTGGGCTTTATAGCTGTCTGCACTGTTTCTTTGGAATTGGCTGACTGTCCACAGAATTCACATGGGTTCCATGTCTAAACATCTCAATGATATAAACATGAGTTTGGGAAATAGAGGCACTTGAATGAATGGGTTTTGAGATTAAAAACCTGTCTTGTCATCCTCCTGAGGTGGGACGGATTGCATTTTTCAGCTGAGAATGCGACTCTCCCTTGTCCCACATGCTCTCCTACAGTGTGCCTCTTCCTCTGTCAGGGGATCTGCATCTTGAATCTGGGCAGACCTAGAACTGCTTCAGCTGGTAGAAGAGGGTGGAAGTGCTCCTCTGACTGGTGAGGGTGGGTTATAAAAGGCTGTGCAGGCCCCTCTTGTTTGCAGGGGTGCTTGTACCTGGAGCTGTGAGCCATTCTGTAATAAGTGCAACCACTGTGAGGCCACCATGCTGGGGAAACTACTGCATGGTGCTCTTACCCACAACCCGTGGGGCTCCCATCTCACCCAGGGTTTCGGATGGCTACTGCCACCTCCTGGTATCTGTGTGAGAATGGCCCAGCCAAGCTTTTCCAAAATTTCTGACCCGCACAGTGATCAGAAAGTAAAACAGTTATGTTAAGTGATGAAGTTATGGGGAAACTTGCTCTGAAACGGTGGTGGCAGAAATGTAAGGGTTAGTAAACAGCAGCATCATTGTGGTGAAGGAGTTCATTTGCTCATGTTGGAAAGACCTTTGCAGAGTCAACCTCCACTGCTCCTTGCACCCAGTTGGACGGTCCCATGAACCAGAAACATTTGTCTAGTGATAATCATAGGAGTCTTAAAGTGTGGTGTTCTGTTTTGTATTTTTTTTTTTTTTTGAGACAGTCTCACTCTGTTGCCCAGGCTAGAGTGCAATGGCACGATCTTGAACTGCAACCTCCACCTCCCGGGTTCAAGCGACTCTCCTGCCTCAGCCCCCCAAGTAACTGGGATTACAGGAGCCTGTCACCACACCCAGCTAATTTTTGTATTTTTAGTAGAGACAGGGTTTCACCATGTTGGTCAGGCTGGTCTCGAACTCCTGACCTGACGTGATGCACCTGCCTCAGCCTCCCAAAGTGCTGGGATTACAGGTGTGAGCCACTGTGTCCGGTCCCTGTTTTGTGTTTTTTATTTCACGTTGCATTTTAAGTACAGGCACACCTTGGAGATACTGTGAATTCAGTTCAAGACCACCACAATAAAATGAATCACATGAAGTGTTTGGTTTCCTGGTGCATACAAAAATTATGTTTACACTATTGTAGTCTATTAAATGTGCAATAGCATTATGTCTAAACAAAAAGCAATGTAAATACCTTAATTAAAAAACATTGCTAAAAATGCTAACAGAGTAAGCACATTCTGTTGGAGAAATGGTGCCAGTAGACTTGGTCAATGCAGGGTTGCCACAAGCCTTTAATTTGTAAGAAATGCATTATCTGTAAAGCACAACAAAGCAAAGCTCAATAAAGCAAGTGCTTGTGTTGTGTCTCATGTATACCGAAAGTATCCCAAATGGTTTAGGTGATTTTTGTATGTTTTAATCTACTTATGAGACAGGGTCTCACTCCCTTTCCTCAGGCTGGAGTACAGTGGTGCAATCACAGCTCACTGCAGCCTTGACTTCCCATGCTCAGGTGACCCTCCCACCTCAGCCTCCTGAGTAGCTAGAACTGCAGGCACACACCACCATACCCAGCTAATTTTTTGTATTTTCAACAGAGATAGGGGCCTCCTGGGGTCAAGCAGTCCTCCCACCTTGGCCTCCCAAAGTGCTGGGTTTATAGATTACAGGTGTGAGCCACTGAGCCTGGCCAATTTTTGTTTGTAATTATTGCCTGATGTCCCCTGCTGGGGCCTGAAGCCTTTTGGGTTGGTTTGTTTTCAACAGGTACGCAATACCAGTTGCATCTGCTGTATTAATTAGACAGGTCTGACTATCCCTTATCTGAAATGCTTGGGACCAGATGTGTTTTGGAATACTTGCTTATACTTGCCCACTGAGCATCCCTAATCTGGAAATCTGAAATACTCCAATGAATGTTTCCTTTGATGGTCATGTCAGCACTCAAAAAGCTTAGGGTTTTGGGGTTTTTTTCTGGATTAGGGATGCTCAACCCGTACCAGTATACTACACTCAGCATTGGTCAGACCACATTTTGAACACTTTTTGGTTGACTTCCCAGCATCTACCCCTCTTCTCCCAGGAATTCTCCTCAGATAATTCCCACTTTCAAGTGAGTCAGCATATCACACTGGCCTTAGTGAGTCAAGGATGGCAGAGACTCAAACAGAATGAATGTTGCAGAGCTTGTTTGTTGGGGCTTCTGGGAGAGAATCCCTGCTCTTTGCTGGATTTGATGGTGTGCAGCTGTGAGGCCTGGAGCTGCCAGTACCATCACACTGCCACGAGAGCAGGCAGCTTATTGATGAAGATGACCTGTGGAGGAAGGGAGGAGCAGGAGATGGAGAGAAATTGACCTTGAGAGAACATCTTTCAGCTGAGCCAGACTTGAAGTTGGACTTGATCCTAGACTTTCAGTTATGTGAGACAAAACCTTCTCTTTTTATTGTTGTGAGCTTGAGTTGAATTTCTTTTGCAACCAAGAGATTTCTAACTCACAGAGACCTACATCTGTAGTGTTTCTGATATTCTGGGTAATATTTCACAGGGACCTTGGTAAATCAGAAGCTCTCTAGGCAGTTTATCCAATGAATGGACCCTGGGACCTATGAGGCCTGGTGGGAAGAATTAGGAATGTTTTGAGTGGAGATTTAGAAGACCAAAGGGGAAACAAAGGTGCTTGCGGACATTCAGATGTCACATGGAAGAGACAATAAATTTGTTCTTTGTGGTTCCAGAGTGTTTCAGAACTGGAACCAGTGTGTGCCATGTTAATGAAGATATAGAATTCAGCCTCAAATTAAGAAGGATTGTCCAACTATTTTAGCTGCTCAACAGTGGAATGGGCTGTCTAGTGGTGGGTTTTCTTTTACTGAAAATATTCAGTGGTAACTAGAACATGAGAGTTTAGTAGATGGTGATAGAAGTTGGATGCTGTTGATGCCACTTTAAATGAAAAATTAGGCTGTATGATTTGTTTCTTCCAGTTCTGCAGTAACATGATTTTATACTTCCTTAGGTATCAAAAGGCATACTTTTTTTGTTTTTTGAGACAGAGCCTCGTTCTGTCACCCAGACTGGAGTGCAGTGGTGCAATATCAGCTCACTGCAACCTCTGCCTCCTGGATTCAAGTGATTTTCCTATGTCGCCTCTGGAGTAGCTGGGATACAGGCACACGCCACCACACCCAGCTTATTTTTGTATTTTTAGTAGAGATAAGTTTCGCCATGTTGGCTAAGCAGGTCTTGAACTCCTGACCTCAGGTGATCTCCCTGCCTCAGCCTCCGAAAGTGATTTACGGGCGTGAGCCACTGCACCTGGCTTGTATCAGAAGACATACTTATGATGTGACCATTGAGCAAATCATGAAGTCTCTCAGACTTTCAGTTCCTTATCTGTAAAATAACAATAATAATACTTTTACGAACTGAGTTTTGTGAGCCTCAAGTTAATGTATGTGAAAGCACTTTCATTTGCGTAGCACTTTGGTTTTGTAAGCACTTTCACATATGGACTATTCCTTAAAGTTCTTTGTGTATTTTGACCCATGGGTGGTTTAAAAAAACAACCCCCCAAAAGTGACTTAATAGAAATAAATAGGATTTAGCATGCCTAGCCCATCTAATTCTCTAATTTCTCCAGTTACAAATTCAGGTTAATTTGATATATTTTCCTGGTGGAACTTGGAAGTTTCTCAGTGATCTCTGAGGGAGAGCTATACCTGAGCTATAACTGTAGGAAGTCAGACTAGACTAGGTGGTTCTCACTTGCATCGAGCGTCACATACCTGGAAGTTAGCTTTTCCCATCTGTCCTGAAAGTAAGGCTGCATATGAATATGGCAGATCTTTTAGTTCATGAAAGCCCCAACCCTCAGCTCCTCCTCATTCTGAGTGTTTGGTGCCTGGAGACTGTGGGCTTTATTTTCCCACAGTGCTGCTGGGAGATTTCTGTTTAGAGGTGCCAAGCTCTCCAGTTAGGCAATGAGGATTTCATTTGGCCTGCACAATGGGCAAGGAAGCTGAGGCGGTGTGCAGAGAGAATTCTGGGACCAAGCGCTCCTCCAGCCACTTCAGTTTCAATGGAAATTTGATGTCCCTGCCTGCTTTGCACTTTTCAAATGGCCCGTCAGGAGCTGCCCTCCCAGAGCTGCTTGGCATTCTGGCTTCTCCTGGAGATGACTAATGGCAGCCGGTTGTGTGGGCCGCCTGCTAGAAGCTGGTCAGATCATACCATTATCTTTCCTCAGAAACACTGAGGCTTTGTCTGCTGCCCTGTCTCCCCTGCATCCTGACACAGAGCGGTCACTGTGTCCTCTCCAGGCCTGAGCCCCTTCTGAGTGTTAGGGGGCTTTTGTTCAGAAGCTTTATTGTCCCCCTCTTTCTGGAGCGCTGTTCATAGTGGCTGTGGTACAGCATGAATATTTGGGAAACAGGAGGAGTAGATTTACAAGCATTTTGAATTCTAATCCAATTTGCTGAGCAAGTGGAGTGTGAGGAAAATTAATTTTGCATTCTTCCAAAAAAGAGTAAAAAGGGATGAGATAGAAAATGTTTGTCCCTTTACAAAAATCATCTCTACACATTGATACTGCTGTTTGCTTTTAACAAAGGGAGTAAAATGGGTGAGTAATTTGGTTCATTTGTATGTGTAGGACTCTTCTGTGTTTTTTTTCCCTCTATGTGATTTGCAAAGACAATTTCTATTGACTTTTAATACAAGTTAGGTATGAATCTCTAGAAAGCTCACCATTGAGACTACCCAAAGGACAGTCCAGCTGTGGAAAAAATTACTTTTCTATTACAGTCAAGGTGGGGCCCCAAGATTTGATAACAGACTTAGTTCCTTATGGCTGTGTATGTGCTTGCTGAATTGCCTCAAACTTCTTTTATCTCATTTGTTCTAAGTCCAGAGGATCACTGCTGCCCATAAAACCAACGGATTGCTAATTGCCTGTTTCCACATTGTAGTCATAAACATTTACATTTCTTTTTCTTAATTTTCATTATCAAAGTACCATGTACAAGGGTTAAAAAAGTGAACTAGGACAAGGAGCTTATTACAGAAAGCAGGACTGCTGCTGCCCTACCCCTTCCCATTTCTTGTCTGTCTTCTCAAAGGTAACCACTTGATGATGCTTATCTGCCTTTTTAAAAAATAAACACTATTTTTTAAAGAGCAGTTTTAGGCACTGCAAAATTGAGTGAAAAGTACAAGTTTTCCTATACTGTACTCCTGTTCCCAAACAAACACAGCTTCTTCCTTATCAGCATCTCCCCACAGAGTGGCACATTGTTACAATCAGTGAACCCACACTGATATATCATTCATTACTCAGAGTCCATGGTTTACATTGAGGTTCACTCTTGGCATTGTGCATTCTGTAGGTTTGGATAAATGTATAATGCCATGTATCCAAGATTTTTGTAGAGACAGGGTCTTGCTGTCTTGCCCAGGCTGGTCTGGAACTCTTGGACTCAAGCGATTCTTCCACCTTGCCTCCCTCCCTTGGGGGTAGGGGATGAATAGGCAGGTACAGTGGTTCACCTGTTCATCCCTGTCTCCCTGCAACCCCTGGCAACCATTGATCTTTTTGCTTTTGTAAGTAAAAAGACTATAGTTTTGCAAAACTACGGTCTCTGTAGTTTTGTCTCTTCCAGAATGTCATAGTTGGAATAATTCTATATGTAGCTTTTTCAGACTGGCTTCTTTAACTTAGTAAATGCATTTAAGGTTCTTTCATGTCTTTTCATAGCTTGATAGTTATTTCATTTTAAGGGCCTGGTGATACTAATATTCCATCATCTGGATGTACCACTGTTGGTTGCTATCAAGTTTTGGCAGTTATGAGTACAGCTGCTGTAAACATCCATGTGCAGATTTTTGTGTGGACATATGTTTTTGACTCATTTGGCTAAATACCAAGGAGTGCTACTGTTGGATCATAGAGGACAGTATGTTTAGTTTTCTAAGAAACCATCAAACTGTCTTCCAAAGTGGGTGAATTCGTTTGCATTCCTACTAGCAATGAGAGTCCCTTGTTGTTCCACACCCTCTCTAGTATTTAGTGGTCTTACTGTTTTGGATTTTAGCCATTTTAATAGTTGTGTAGTGATATCTCACTCTTGTGTTAATTTGAAATTCCCTACAGATATATGATATGGAGCAGCTTTTCATATGCTCATTTTCCACCTATATATCTTCTTTGGTAAGGTGTCTATTCAGATATTTTTTTCATTTTTAGTCAGATGTTCATTTTCTTTTTTGAGACAGTGTCTCACTCTGTTGCCCAGGCTGGAGTGCAGTGGCACAATTATGACTCACGGCAGCCTTTACCCACTGGGCTCAAGTGATCCTCCTTCCTCAGCCTCCTTAGTAGTTGGAACTACAAGAGTAAGCCACCACACCCAGCTAATTTTTTATTTTTTTGATGAGACGAGTCTTACTTTGCAGGGAGACCCCTTGAGACAGGGGTCTCAAGACCTCCCAGGCTGGTGTTGAACTGCTGGACACAAGTGATCCTCCTGCCCTGGCCTCCCAAAGTACTATGGTGGGATTATAGGTGCACCCAGCCCTCATTTTCTTATTGTTGAGTTTTGAGAATTCTTTGTATATTTTGGATAATAGTCCTTTATCAAATATGTCTTTTGCATCTATTTTCTCCCAGCCTGTGGCTTCTGTTCTCATTCTTTTAATGTTGCTATTTTTTCCCCCAATTTTGTTGATTCTTCTTATGATAAATGAGGATTTAACACTTGGCCTTGCACCTCCCTCCCAGTGTCATAAAATCACTGTTTTAGTTTCTTTCTTGGTTATTGCTTTTATTTTAGTAATGTATTTCATCTTTATTTCTTGTCAATAGCATCTTTGACACCCTATTTGTAAGGTGAGGGTGGATATTATTGCTGCCATCCTTTTTGCCTGTTCTTTCTGCTTTCTTCCTTACGTCCCAGTTTCTTTCACCTGTATTTTACCTTTTTCACTAGCAAGAATGACAGTATTCATATGTTCTAGAAAATAGTCTTGCATGTTCTGTGTGTAGTCAATTTAAGTAGTATGGATATTATTGTGACTATATATATATTGTGCCCTGCAGCATGAAGTAATGTGCTGTGATTTTTGTTATCTGTCTTATACACCTTATTTTTATGAAGCTTCTTGTTTTGTCACTATTTTTGTTACAGGAAAGGGGGCATAATCCAGACCCCAAGAGAGGATTCTTGGATCTCGCGTGAGAAAGAATTCAGGGCAAGTCCATAGTGTGAAGTGAAAGCAAGTTTATTAAGAAAGTAAAGGAGTAAAAGAATGACTATTCCATAGACAGGACAAGGGCTGCTGGTTGCCCATTTGTATAGTTATTTCTTGATGATATGCCAAACAAGGAGTGGATTATTCGTGCCTTCCCTTTTTAGACCACATAGGGTAACTTCCTGACATTGCCATGGCATTTGTAACCTGTCATGGCACTGGGGGGAGTGTAGTAGTGAGGATGACCAGAGGTCCTCTTGTGGCCATCTTGGTTTTTGTAGGATTTAGCCGCCTTCTTTACTGCAGTCTGTTTTATCAGCAGGGTCTTTATGACCTGGATCTTGTGCCAACCTCCTGTCTCATCCTGTTACTTAGAATGCCTTAACTGGGAATGCAGCCTGTTAGGTTTCAGCCTCATTTTACTCAGCTTCTATTTAGGATGGAGTTGTTCTGGTTCGCATGCCTCTGACATTCTCCTCCTCCCTTTTATAAGAGACCTCTTAATCCTAAGGATTGCAGAGTGATGAAGATTCATCTTCTGTAACTTCTTCAGGCTGAATAGGGACGATTATATTCCTGCCTAACTGTTAGGGTCTTTGACATTCACAGTAGAGAGGAGCTTAGTCAGAAAGCATCAGTGTGGCAAGGTCCATTCATAACTCTTGAGTTTTGACAAAAGGTGCTATCTGGAAGACTAAGAAGACATTCAGTAAGCTTGTCTACACAGAAAGTATAACAGCAATATATTCCACAAGAATAAAGCAAAATAAGTAAAGTTATTTCACGTAAACCAAATTAGAAGACTTTTCATCAATTGGGCAACTATTGGAATTAAGCTGATGTGGGGTTGTTAGCTGATTGTAATGTGCCCAGAATTAGAATACTTATTCAGATTTTTACATTATCCATCCCCTTTGTTTATTCTGAGCAGCAGTCAGAGATCACTGGTTGGTTCACAGGAATAAGCAGGCTTAGACTAAATTGCAGAAACAAACTTAAAAACAACTGATGAGATTAGAATTTAACAACAAGTGTACCATAGTTCTTGAAACTTAACATTTCTCTCTCTAGTTTTCCATTTTTACTAAAGACAAATTATGGTAAGACTGATTTGCTTTATTATACTTGGCCTGATTATTTGTATAAAGTTCAACAAGAATAATTATTTTTCACATAGGCTTTTAAATTGGCTTTGATGGAATTCTGTTTTGTAAGGAATCTCAGATAAGATGTTTATAAAGCTGAGCCCTGTCATGAGTTTGTACCCTCAAATACCTGTGAGTTGGGTAAATTCCTTTTGAGGTCCCAAGATAATTTGGGGCTCTTGGACCTGTGAGAAAGTGATGTTCTTTACTTACTATAAGTCAGAAACCCTGCACAGGGACTGTTGTAGACAAGGTATGAGGCCAGTTCCCCATAGACTTATTGGCTCTATAAGTCAAGTTTAATTCCTTAAAGGAAAACATACCATTTCAGTCAAAGCCTTGGTAAAATAACCAATTTCTCCAGTTGTGTCCTGTTACAAAAGAAAACAGATTCTTATTGCACCTTTGCAAATAACTATATTGCCGTAAGTTAAGAATACTCACAACTAGTTGCCAAATTCTGGAGAAATCAGGTAGAGAGAAACACATGCTCCAATTTTGTGCATAGGAGTATATTTAACTGTTAAGAGCTATAAATAGCTTAAAAGAAAAGTTTACTTGACTCCGAAAAACAAAACAAAGGATCAGCAATGTTTTAAGCAAAGTTTAAAAGATTACTTCAGTTTTTTTATTGGTTCAGTGAATTTAGTTAACTCCTGTTTTGCTTGATGTTCATGAACATTTCAACTCTCCATGAGAGTCCTGAAAGATTTTTCTTTATTCTGATATTACATTCTCCAGAGTTACCAGAAAAGCTGCATTTAAGAAGGCATAAGAGTTCAATAATTTATTATAAGCCACATTCTAAAGAAGATTAAAACAAGGCAATTGTCTGTGGATGATAAAAAGCTTTAGGACAGCCACTATTAAAGCCACAATTGATAAGGAAATTTGGTTACTTCTGTGGTACACAGAATTTTATATAACAATTATAATTATTAATAACATACACTAAATAATATTAGAATTATAGGAGTTTCCCCATAACTTTAGAATATACAAGTAACATGTTTATGTAAACATAGTCCAAAGAAAGCAAAACATCATTTCACATTTGATAATGCTTCCTGTATGATTTTTATACCAAATAAGCCAAATGTCACTGTTACATTAGCACATTATTCATATTAAACCCAATTTTTTTTTTTTTTTTTTTGAGACAGAGTCTCGCTCTGTCACCCAGACTGGAGTATGGCGGTGCGATCTTTGCTCACTGCAACCTCTGCCTCCTGGGTTCAAACGGTTCTCCTGTCTCAACCTCCCAAGTAGCTGGGACTGTGGGAGGCTGCCACCACTCCCAGTTAATTTTTTGTATTTTTAATAGAGACAGGGTTTTGCCAATTCTTAATAAAACCTTATAAATAAATAAATCTATTCATTCTTAATCAGTTTGACCATAAGGTAAGATTCTCATAAACCTTTTATAACCCTTTACCAGTTTTTGCTAAAGAGCAGATCATAAGCAGGTTTTTGCTCTAAGAAAAACCTGTTTTGCTTTAATTCCAATATTTATAGAAAAACTGAATAATACCCTTTTAATTTAGCCAATGTTCACACACAGAATCTCTTTTACAATTAATTCTTTACAAACCTTCCACAACTGTTCAAACCTTTAGCTTTATTCTATCGAACTTAAAACAATCCTTTAACCTTTTAGGCAAAAAAAAACCATTTCCATGCCTGCTTATAATCTTTTACCAGAAGTATATTCTACTTTCCTTACACACCTTACAGGTAAAAGTGTTTCTTCAGTAGTCTTAATTACATGTTACAAGGTTAACTTTTAGCAACTTCCACTTTTGGTGAAAACGCTGGTTAGTAAGCAGTTTTAATTGTGTACTAGGTGTGGAGCCTAGCCCAGGACATACCAGGCAGACATGTGGCTAACTCCACGTGTCCCCAGGCCTTACCTTACTTAAGCAGGCAAGTTGTACAGTAAGAGTTATAGTGACATTTTATGAAGTGTTTAGGAGGCCTAACAACCTTTCACTTGTATAACATTTCTTGCATAAATTCTCTTTCAAAAATCCTTTCATGACTTAACACAGACCATCTGAGACCCTCATGGACTTTCTGACTTGCCCTAAACATCCCTCTTTTAAACGTCCAGTCATTTTACTTTAGGACAAGAATTTACTATACAAGATCCTTTCTTATATAAAATCTCTTTCTTTATAATCTTTGTATAGCTAGGGGGCATGGCTAATTCCACATGCCCCAGGCCTTGTCTAGAATCTAATGGCTTTAAGGTAGGTAAATTGAACAAGTTTTAAAAGTTAAACAGCTTATGACCATAAAGTAAAAAGGTGCATGAGGGTGGATATGCTGATTGGAACGAGGTTACACGTAGCCTTGAAAGCCAAGGGAGGAAGTTTGACATTGATGCAGCAGGAGATAAGAAACGTGTGTAGATTCTGGAACAGAAACATCAACAGGATATTTAGGGGATATTAGTCCAGTGTGCCCTGAAGAGGAGAGAGGCTGGAATCAGGAAGACCTGTGAGAAAGCAGTTTCAGAAAATTAGGTGGGCTATTCTGAGGGCCTAGACTTGATTCAGATCAAAAGGAAAGGAAAGGAAAAACATGGGAATATTTCCAAAAACTGCTAATGGGATTTAGTGGCTAGCTCGTTGGTTATAAAAAGAAAGGGGAAGGAAATTTTAAATATGGTTATAAGTTCCTTGCATGGGGGAACCTGAGTGGTTGATACCACTCTCAGATATGAATAAAAAGAATGACAGAAAGAAGAAACAAATAGTTCATAAAGTTAGCAGCCAGTGAAAATTGAGAAGGATGAGGATTAAGGGAAAAAATTAGATTTGACAACAAAGAAATTATTGGAACTTCTTGAGAAAACAATTTATGAAGAGTGATATTTTAAAAATCCTAATAGCTTAGGTTCTTAAAAACCAATAAGCTATTTTGTAATTTTGTGGTATATGAAGATGTTGAATGTTCATTTGTGTCTCCTACCTGCCACTCCATTAATACTTGTTGAATACATGAAAAAAAAAATCATTTATTTCAGAATGTTACCATTTCCTTAATCAGTTCAGGTTAGAAGATGACCTACCAAAGAACAGCCCCACTAGCATATTCTTTGGGTAAGAAGGTGAATGAAAAAAAGGATTAAAAATATTTTATTTTCAGCTCATGAGAATCACCACTGAAGCAGTATTTAGTTTTCTAATCTATGATTTACCTGATCTTGCTATTGGTATTTTAAATGTACTCTTTGTTCTCTGAAAATATTTGTTTTTCCCACCCCATCTCTCTGTATATTGCTATGATAGAATTTATTCCTTCTGTTTTTAATTGTTTTACATCAAAAAAATTTTTAAATAAATAAATTGATTGATTGAGATGGAGTCTCACTTTGTCATTCAGGCTGGAGTATAGTGGCACAATCTTGGCTCACTGCAGCCACCACCCATTGGGCTCAAGTGATTCTCCCTCCTCAGCCTCTGGAGTAGCTGGAAACACAGGCATGGGCCCACATGCCCAGCTACTTTTAAAATTTTTTGTAGAGATGAGGTTTTGTTATGTTGCCTAGGCTGGTCTTGAACTCATGGGCTCAAGCAGTCTACCTGCCTTGGCCTCCTAAAGTGCTAGGATTACAGGCTTGAGCCATCATGCCCAGCCAAATTTATTTTGTATTGAGACAAACTTCATATATTTATCATGTGCAACATGTTTTTGAAATATATGTGTACATTGTAGGATGGCTAAATTGAACTATTTAACATTTGCATTACCTCACATGCTATTTTTGTGAAAACACTTAATGTCTGTTCTCTCAGAGATTTTTGAGAATATAATACATTGTTACTAACTGTAGTCACCATGATGTACAGTAGATCTCTTGAACTTATTCCTCTAGTCTAACCGAATTTTTGTCCTCTGACCAGCACCTTCCCTGCCCCTCCAGCAGCCCCTGGCAACTCTACTCTGCTTCTATGAGTTCAGTTTTCTTAGCTCCACATAAAAGTGAGAGCATGCAGTCTTTTTTTTGTTGTTGTTTTTTGTTTTTTTTTGAGCCGGAGTCTTGCACTGTTGCCAGGTTGGAGTGCAGTGGTGCGATCTCAGCTCACTGCAACCACCACCTCCCAGGTTCAAGCGATTCCTCTGCCTCAGCCTCCTGAGTAGCTGGGACTTTTTTGTAGTTTAGTAGAGATGGGGTTTCACCATGTTGGCCAGGATGGTCTTGATCTTCTGACCTCGTGATCCACCCACCTTGGCCTCCCAAAGTGCTGGGATTACAGGCGTGAGCCACCGCGCCCAGCCAAGCATGCACTCTTAACATGGTATCCTCCAGGTTCATATGTGTTATCACAGATGATAGAATTTTCTTCTTTTTACAGGCCGAATAGTATTCCATTGTGTATATATTACATTTTCTTTATTCATTCATCCACTGATGAATATTTAGGTTGATTCTGTATCTTGGCTATTGTGAGTAATGCTGTGGTAAACATGGGAATGCAGACATCTCTTTGACATGCTGATACCTGCTGATTTCATTTCCTTAGGCTGTATATGTCATAATAGGATTGCTGGATCATATGGTAGCTTTTTTTTTTTTTTTTTTCCCTTGAAATGGAGTCTTGCTCTGTCACCCAGGCTGGAGTGCAGTGGCATGATCTCGGTTAACTGCAGCTTCCCGCCTCCTGGATTCAAGCAATTCTCCTGCCTCAGCCTCTTCCCAAGTAGCTGGGGTCATAGGCATGCATCATGGCACTCGGGTAAGTTTTGTATTTTTAGTAGAGACGTAGTTTTGCCATGTTGACCAGGCTGGTCTGGAACTCCTGATCTCAGGTGATCCACCCACCTCTGCCTCCTAAAGTGCTAGGATTACACAGGCATGAGCCACTGTGCTGGCCTTTTTTTTTTTTTTAAATAGAAACAGGGCCTCTCTTTGTCACCCAGACTGGAGTGCAGTGGTGCGATCTCAGCTCACTGCGGCCTCAAACTCCTGGGCTCAAGTGATCCTCCCACCTCATCCTTCCAAGTGGCTGGGACCACAGGTGCATGCCCTATTCCTGGGGTTAATTTTTAAATTCTTTGTGTGTAGAGATAGGGTCTCACTATGTTGCCCAGGCTGTTCTTGAACTCTTAGTCTTTAGTGATCCTACTGCCTTGGCCTTATTTTTAATTTTTTGAGGAACCTCCATACTGTTCTCTGTAATGGTTATATTGATAGACATTCTCACCAACAGTGTACAGGGTTCCCATTTCTCCACATCCTCACCAATACTTGTTATCTTCTGTCTTTTTTATAGTACCCATTCTAACAGGTGTGAAGGAATATCTCATTGTGGTTTTAATTTGCATTTCTCTGATGATTACTACATTTTTTCATATATTCTTTGGCTACCTCGTGTTTTCTAATTTATTGCACAAATGTAACCATAAAAGAGAAGCAGGAACATTACTTAGAGACCAACCAGCTTAATACTCAACTGTTCCCAATATTTTATGTTCCTTTCTAGTTTGTGAATGCTTATTTTATATGAATTCTGTGAATGCCTAGTTTGATGTACTTGTGATTGGCCACAGTGTAATTGTTCATTGCCATTTAAAAAATGTCACACATCAAACATGTTTCTTCTTTATGATTGTGTTAATCTTCATAATTATGAGATGAAGCTTGCTTTTATGTTAACTTCTTGGAGTCAGCCAGCCTCATGGGGATGGTACACATAAGTGATGCCTGAGTGGGAGGAGCACAAAAGATCCAACGGTGCTGGCTGAGCCAGTCCCTGTTCCACTGGCCCTTCTCTCCATTGCCCCAGATGTGCTGTGTAAGGAAGCATGGCCAGTCTCAGGGCTCCGGAGTGCATTGGTTAGCAGTGAGGTCTGACTCCCACTGCTTGAAGGAGGTGTCCTGAGCTGTTTACTCCTCCCCTTCAGTACCCATGAGGAGGTATGTTTGGGCTGGAGGCCTGGGCTCACAAGGGAGGTGCACAGCCAAGACCTTCATTATTGGTCTGATGATTAATTTTTAGCAACTCTCTGAACCTAACCTGTGCTCCATAACAGTTTCTGAAATGAAGTGTACAGAGATGGGAAGACTCTTTTGGAAAGAGAGACAGATGTAGTTTAAGAAAAAAAAGAAAAAGAATAGATGTAATAAAAATATGGCCAGATTGTACATTTCATAATATGCATCAATTCATAAATATAGTTTAGGTTCATGGTTTTTAAAAATTTCTACTAGTATAGATAAGGCAGAAATAACACGGGGAGAACAGACTACAATTTGGCAGCAAAAGGAAGGAGTTAAACTGTAGCTGGAAATAACAACAGATAATAACAGATCAATAAAAGTTGATCTGTTCTATATTAGTTCTTCTGTCTTCAAAACCAACAAATGATTGAAGGTTTTAAAAAAAGAAAGTGGCTGGGCACGGTGACTCACGCCTGTCATCTTAGCACTTGGGAGGCCAAGGCAGGCAGATCACCTGAAGTCAGGAGTTCGAGACCAGCCTGGCCAACACGGTGAAACCCTGTGTCTATTAAAAAATATATATATACACAAAAAATTAGCTGAGTGCTGTGGCTTGTGCCCGTAGTTCCAGCTACTCAGGAGGCTGAAGCAGGAGAATCACTTGAACCTGGGTGGCGGAGGTTGCAGTGAGCTGAGATCGCACCATTGTATTCCAGCCTGGGTGACAGGGGTGAAACTCCATCTCAAAAAATAAATAAATAAATAAAATAAAAATCAGAAAGAAAGAAAGAGGCAGCTTTAATTTAGTGATGTTATTAAGAATGGCGAATACCTGTTTGATGACCAGTCCTGGACTCTCAGGTTTGCTTGTTCTGACTAGAGTTGTGGTGAAACTTTAGTTATATTCTAGTTTTTAATACGGCCCTTGCTGCAATGACTTCATTCTAGAGAACTGGCATTACTTCAACATTTTAGTGCTTACTGGTTTTAATGCTCATTTCCCAAGAATAATTAAATCTTTTCCTGATTGAGTTGTGTAGTATGATGCAGGTTAGGTACCTGACACCTAAAAATAAGGTTGACCCATGAACAACACTGGCTTGAACTGTGTGGATCCATTTGTATGCAGATTTTTAAACAATAAATACCTTGGAAAATTATTTGGGGAATTGCAACAGTTTGAAAAAAACTCAGATGAATTGAGTAGTCTAGAAATATGGAAAAAATTTGAGAAAAAGTTATATATGGCATGAATGCATAAAATACATGTAGATACTAATCAGTTTTATCATTTACTACCAAATATGCACAAATCTATTATAAAAAGTTAAAATTTATCTAAACTTATGCACACACAGACTGTACATGGTGCTATTCATAGTTGAGAGAAATGTAAACAAATATAAAGAGGCAGTATTAAATTATAACTGCATAAAATTAACTGTAGTACATACAGTACTCCTGTAATAATCCCATAGCCACTTCCTGATGCTATTACAGTGTGCTCGAGCATTGGGGGTATCTACTCGGAAGGCACTATGATGCTGAACATCTCTGTGGGAGCACTTCCTCGCTCTAGTACACTTCAGATCACGATAAAAAGTGATCTCTTGAAGTTCTTGAGTATGTTTTATTGTGTGTAGTGCAGTGCCACAAACTTTGAATAACACTATGGGACCTATATGAAGTGCCACTAGTGGTGCTGGCAGTCCTCCCTAGAAGCCAAGAAAAGTCCTGACAGAGTTGAATTGGTTGCTAGATTAAGGAGTGGTTGCCTGACGCTTCAGACAGATGATTCATTTTGCAAACAGACAATTTAAACTTATGGTATTGGTAAATACAGTATGGTACTGTAAATGTATTTTCACTTCCTTATGATTTTCTGAATAACATTTTCTTTTTTTATCTCGCTTTATCTTAATACAGCATATAATGTGTATAACATACAAAATACATGTTAACTGTTTATGTTATCAATAAAGCTTCCAGTCAGCAATAGGCTAGTAGTAGTTAAGTTCCTCGGGAGCCAAAAGTTACACACAGAGTTTTGACTGCATGAGAGGTTGGCACCCTAACCCCCAAGTTGTTCAAGGGTCAACTGTATTAAAAGTCTATGATATATATACTCTTGGCTTTCCAGAAACTTAATCTGAAGAAAATAATTTTAAAACCATGGTTTTCTGTATGTTAATTTGACAGTTCAAGGCCAGGCACGGTGGCTCACGCCTATAATCCCAGCACTTTGGGAGGCCGAGGCGGGTGGATCATGAGGTCAAGAGATCGAGACCATCCTGGTCAACAGGGTGAAACCCTGTCCCTACTAACAATACAAAAATTAGCTGGGCATGGTGGCACGCACCTGTAGTCCCAACTACTTGGGAGGCTGAGGCAGGAGAATTGCTTGAACCCAGGAGGCGGAGGTTGCGATGAGCCGAGATCGTGCCATTGCACTCCAGCCTGGGTAACAAGAGCGAAACTCCATCTCAAAAAACAAAAACAAAAACAAAAAAAATTGATGGTTCAGCCTTTATTAGGTCAAAGTTTCAAAAGAGCTCAGTTGTTAGATGTTTAGCATTGAATCTCATCAACCTTTATGTTGTCAGGATCCAGGCTGTTGAGGTGTGCGTTTGCTCAGGGCTTGGAAACAGTCTTGATGGTGGGTTTACAGATGCCCACCCTGTTAGATGCTGAACCTGTTTTAGCGCTGGGGCTGCTGCCAGTCTATGGAAACATTCTCTCCCATGCCCTTCCTATGCTGTAGAGGCCTACAGGTTGATGACCACTTCTGGGACCCTTTGTTAGACCTCCCACTCAAAGCATGTAGTTGTGTAAGTGACAGCAGCCAGCCCTGACTCATCAAATAGTCTGAGTTTGTAATAAAACAAAAAACAAAATCCAGGATTTAAACTTACACTGTAACATTTGAGGTGGAATGGAGACTAATGTCTGGGTATCACCCCTAGAATTGTTTTTTACATTGTCTATGATATAGTACATGGTACAGATGAAAATAAAAAATAATTATTTATACCTTACATTTCCTGTTACAAGTATTGTGTATTATGTCCATATCATGTCAGTTACCATAGGTATGTTCTTATCTCATTTGTTCTTATTTCTCCATGTATACAAATGAGTACATCATTTCCACTTATGTCAAAAGCACTATGTCATTGTATCAGATCCATCTCATAGTATTATCTGTATCTTCTGATTTCTTAGTCAAATTTATGGTGTCAAAATATGTTAATGATGTTTTTTAAAGTGTTTATTGAGAAATTCACAAATAACTTGTATTTTGTCAAAAGGCCATTGTTTAGTTTTCAACATTATCAGTGCAGATGTACTAAATTGCAAGTTACAGAAAACCCAACTCAAGGTGGCTTATAGGAAGGGTATTTCCTGGCTTGCCTAACTGAATGGCCAGCAATAGGCCAGACTTCAGGGTTGATTTGATTTAGCAACTCAACAGTGCCACTGAGAGTTTAGTTTCCTTCTTGTTTCTCTTGCCATCTGCATTCCCACCTTTGTCTTGAGAGGGCAGGGTGGTTGCAAGCCATTTCTATACCTACACCTTTTTTCACTCTGGTCCTGTGGTGTTTAATAGCTTGCCCAGAAAACCTTCCCTTTGTCACATTGATCTTAATTGAGGTATGTGCCCATGTGTGAACCAGCAACTGCCTGGGGATGGAGTCATCCTGAGTAGCTCAGGCGTGGAGTCAGCCTCACCCAAAGTATAGGCTGTGGGAGGAAGCATAGAAACCCTAGTCAGAACTGGGTAATTAGCTAGAGGAGGAGGAAATGGATGAAGAACGACAGCCACTCTCCACTGTGCCATGTGATTTACAGTCATTTGGGTTTTGTTTATAAGAGTGCTTGCTTTATTTTTTTACTTTTTTTCTTCTGTCTTTAAGGGGCTTTTACAACAACCAAACGGACAGGCATTCCAGCACCACGGGAATTTTCAGTGACTGTCTCAAGAGAGAGGTCTGTGCCACGTGGTCCCTCCAACCCCAGGAAATCAGTGTCCAGTCCAACTTCTTCCAACACTCCCACTCCCACCAAACACCTGAGGACCCCTTCTGCAAAGCCCAAGCAAGACAATGAAGGTGGAGAAAAGGCTGCACTTGAGTCCCAAGTTCGGGAACTTTTGGCAGAAGCCAAAGCAAAAGATAGTGAAATTAACAGGCTTCGAAGTGAGCTAAAGAAATGCAAAGAGAAAAGGACTCTGAGCACTGAGGGGACTGATGGTTTGGGCCCAAATGGAGATGCAACATCAGTCTCCCCCAGTGACGTGGAACCTATGATAAGAACTCTTGAGGAGAAGAACAAGAACTTTCAGAAAGAACTCTCTGATCTAGAGGAAGAAAACCAGGCCCTGAAGGAGAAACTCATCTATCTTGAGCACTCCCCAAATTCAGAAGGGGCAGCCAGTCACACTGGCGACAGCAGCTGCCCAACATCCGTAACTCAAGAGTCAAGCTTTGGAAGCCCAACTGGAAATCAGTTGTCCAGTGACATTGATGAGTATAAAAAAAACATACATGGAAACTCATTACGGACATCAGGCTCCTCAAGTAGCGATGTTACCAAAGCTTCTTTGTCACCAGATGCCTCTGACTTTGAGCACATAACAGCAGAGACACCCTCGAGGCCCCTGTCCTCGACCAGTAACCCCTTTAAGAGTTCAAAGTGTTCTACCACTGGGAGTTCCCCAAACAACGTAAGCGAATTGTCCCTGGCTTCCCTCACGGAGAAGATACAAAAGATGGAAGAAAATCACCATAGCACTGCAGAAGAACTGCAGGCTACTCTACAAGAATTATCAGATCAGCAACAAATGGTGCAAGAATTGACAGCTGAAAATGAGAAGCTGGTGGATGAAAAGACAATTTTAGAGACATCCTTTCATCAGCATCGAGAGAGGGCAGAGCAGCTAAGTCAAGAAAATGAGAAGCTGATGACTCTTTTACAAGAGCGAGTAAAGAATGAAGAACCTACCACTCAGGAAGGAAAAATCCTTGAACTGGAGCAGAAGTGTACAGATATTCTTGAGCAGGGCCACTTTGAAAGAGAGAAGCTTCTCAATATTCAGCAACAGTTGACCTGTAGCTTGCGGAAGGTTGAGGAAGAAAACCAAGGAGCTTTAGAAATGATTAAACGCCTGAAGGAAGAAAATGAAAAACTGAATGAGTTTCTAGAACTGGAACGGCATAATAATAACATCATGGCCAAAACTTTGGAAGAGTGTAGAGTTACCTTGGAAGGGCTAAAAACGGAGAATGGATCTTTGAAGTCTCATTTGCAGGGTGAGAAGCAGAAAGCCGCAGAGGCCAGTGCCATAGGGCAGATGGCAGAGAGCTGCGAAGTTCAAGAAATGTTGAAAGTAGCCCGAGCGGAGAAAGATCTACTGGAACTGTCTTGCAATGAGCTCAGACAAGAATTACTAAAGGCAAATAGTGAAATTAAACATGTTTCCAGCCTGCTGGCCAAGGTGAGAAGAGACAATTCTTTGCTGGTATTTGTTCATCCTTGTTCATATTTCTGCTCTTAACCTCTAACTTTACCGAGCACATAGAAGCATTTGCTCAGTCTATTTCATTCATGAAGCCAGCATTCCAGCTTGAAGTCCTGTTAGATTGCAGAGAGATTGGAATTGGGGATACAAAAAAGAAAGCCCTAGATTTCTGATTATGTGTGGTTCAAAGTGTAGTGGGGATGTAGAGTGAAGTCAGAATATGATGCAGTGATAAAGAATATTATAGAGCCTATGCCCAGGCTCTAGTCTAGTGCAAAGGAGGGGCACCTGGTATAACATGGGGTTTGGGGGTATAGAAGGACTTCCTGGAAGAAATAGCAACTGAGCTGAGTTCTGAAGACTGAGTGGGAGTTTACCAGGTCTATCAGCATGCTTTTAGCTGGTAGTAACAGACAATTAAATCACTCCCAATTTTCCACCAAAAATTACCACTATTTTTGTGTTTTCTTCCAGATATATGTGTGTGTATATGTATCACACAAGTTAAACAAATTTAGAATTATCTTATACATGTTTAACTTTCTTTTTGCATTTAACAGTTTAGAAATGATTAAACTTTTTAATCAGCATATTTACATCATTAAATACTCATTTAAACATTCTTTTAAAGGCCAGATAGCATTTTAATATAAATGTTTCATATTTATTAGGTCCCTGTTGTTGAACATATATATAGTCAAACATTTGTGGTCTTTCCAGTCTTTCAATATTATAAATACTTTTTTATTTGTCTTACTGTTTATTTTGGAAAAATTCCTAGACGATGACTTACCGAGTCAAAGAGTATAAACATTTTAAAGACGTTCAACACATTCAGCCAGATTGCCCTTCAGAAATATTATGCCAGTTTATTCATCCTAGCGGTCATGAGATCATGTGCTTCCCCGAGCCCTTGCCAGCACTTGGTATTATCATTTAAATCTGTTAATCATTTCATTTTTAAAACCTTTTTTGCTTGGGAATATCTTCCACAGCCCAAGACCAAATAAATAATAACTTTTCTCATTTTTAAAAAATAATACTTTAATCAGCCTATTCCCTGTTTCCTCCAAGTTCTGGGTCTGATTTAGGGATCTGCTGGCAAGAGGACTTCAAAACATCTTCTTACCTTACTTCAGGGGTTGTCATTGTTTCAAGAAGCAAATTTTGCCCTGAGTTCTCACGAGATTTTTCTCCACTGCTTCATCTGTCTTAAGATGAGTCCATTGCAACCTGATTCCGCATTTAGCCATCTGATGGTTTTAGTGGTGGGTCATGTTAAGGAGTTCTATCTTTGTCTGTATCCTAAATTTGCAGGTATTTTATTGAAAGTATGGAAGTAATTCCATTACCAGTCAGGCTTTGTATTGGGTTTTAATAGCTTATGGAATAAGAATATTCTTTTTTTACTTGATTACTCACTACTCTCTTGCAAAATGTTTTATCTCCCATGTGGACCTTCTTGAAGTTCTTTCTTTCTCAATCCCTCAGTATTTTTGGTAGTTTGATTGGCATTACAGTGTATATATCAATGAGAAATAATTTGACATCTTAAGGTAGCTTATTTTTTCTGATCATAAAATTATGTTTTCATTATGAGGATTTAAAAAAGCAGAAAAGTATAAAAAATAAATGTATTACCTTTAATCTCACCACTTGGAGAAAAACTGCTAACATTTTGCTATATGTCCTTTCAGGCCTTTTCTCAGTTTATACATGTTTGAGCATGTATAAAAACTTGCGTTGATATGATTATCATATTTTGTCTTCCTATCCAAAAGAGTAGAGTATGTCTGTCCACATTCCATTACAAAGAACCAGTTGGATCAGTTTATCTATTCCACTGTTAATCTGTTTCTGATTAACTTGTTTCTACTTTTATCTTTATTAATTTTTTTGTCCTATTTTTGTGCATTTCTTTGGTTTCTTACTAGTTTCTTGAGTAAAATTATTTCTTCATTTAACTTTTTTTTATCCTTGATTGATAATGAAAGCATTTAAAGGTATTGTAGCTTTGGTAAATAGAGACAATAAAATCTATAATCATCTAGAATAAACTAAATCTAACTTAAAAGAAATCGTTAGCATTTTCTGTAGAGTACAAGGCACAACGTATATGTTTAAAATCAAACTGTTATTATTTATATATCCCAGATCTTATTGAGTGCTAACTAGAATTATAAAATACTGATAGTAGGAGGGGAAAGGTCCTAGCTAGTATTTTTAGGTGAGAGTTTGAGGTAAAGATGGGGGCATGCTATCACATAGGGTTTCTTTTATATCCATCAAGACCCTACACCTGTGATTTTGTGCTAAGTGCACAGAAACTGATTTTTAATTCTAGTGACTTGTAACATACTAATCTTCCTGCCCTTTTACATTACTGCAGAAAAAGCAAAACAGACCTCCTAAATGGGCTAATATTTATTGTATCTCTACTATAGAATATCAACTAATCCACCAATAACCATGAATTTAAATGATAGTACTGAAGAGATTCATGTCCAAAGGATAACAGGAGAAGTTTTAGCACAAAACTATGATATGGTTTTTTATTTTTAGGGACAGGTTCTCGTTTTGTCACTTAGGCTGGAGTGTAGTGGTGATCATAGTTCATTGCAGTCTTGAACTCCTGGGCTCAGCTAATCCTCCCACCTCAGCCTTCTGGGTAGCTGGTACAACAGCCAGGCACCACCATGCCTGACTACTTGACTTGTTTTTAAAGGATGGGGATTGAATTTTTTTCTATAGCTAATGACATGATCTGATAGTTTTTATGTAATCAGGTTTTTTTCCCCTTTAATTTGTTAATGAGTAAGTTATAACAATAGATTTTCTAAGGTGGTCTAGTGTAAAACCATGCTTGCATTCCTAAGGTAAATCCTAATTCTTCAGTTTTCAATTGTTTCACTTGACCTTTTGCCAACAACTTTCAAATATAACTGCCTTCAGCAGGTATGGGAGTAACTGTCCTGTTAATCACCAAGCAGCATCGTGTACCCCGTGAGCAGCGCATTCATCCACTCTAATGCTTGGCAGAAGGTGAATATTATGAAAAAGAATACAATAAGCTATTTACAAAGGGGAAAAGCAGTGCCAAACCATTCTGTGATCTAATAGATTCAGTAAATCTATGTAAGTTTCCAGTTTAGATTACTCAAATGACCCAGATACTGTCAAAAGAGCCTCTGAAAAGCCTTGAAAAGTCCTTTTTTTAAAAAAATAGAAGGTAGGTTTCTTCCTCATACAATAAATGGAAAATTGATAGGATACAATATTTTGTAGGCTTCTTTTTCTTCTCATTTCTTTGTCTTCAGTGGTTTGCTAAGCTCTTTATTTTTTTAACCTCTCTGATATACCCCATATGCGTTTTGCTGGCTGCTTAATCTGTAGTCACATGACATACTTCTGTAAAACTTTGAGGAAGGGTCTGATTTCCACAGAACCCAAAGCCACCACTCCTGGGAGCCACACCTGTCCCTGCAAACAGCACAGAGAGAGTATAGGATTGTCGTTTTTCCAGGCAATAACATGACCCAGCTTTAATTTTCCTTTTTACCTTTTCAGTTGTTTGGGATCTAGATTTCAAGTTAGAATATCATTTCTAGGCTTGAAACCTAGACGTTCTAAAAGAAAAATATCTATTTATTCCCCCTGAGGTTGAAGTTTATAGGTGGTGTCCTTAGAATCTTAGTTCTTTCTGCAGAAACTCGGGGTCCACTTCTAGAAGAGTAAGGAGATTATAAATAACCACTTGCCGTGAGTGGTCTGGGGGAGTCAGCAGAGGTGAAATGACTAGTGTGCTGCCCACGTGAATTCTGGAGCCAAACTGATTTAGAGTGGCAGCTGGTCAGAGACGGCAGAACCAGAATTTGAGGGAAATATTGGCAAATAGATGATCCTGTAGCTGTGACATTGGAGTAGGGCACATTAAAGGACTTAAGAGATCTGGACATCTGGTTTAAACAGTCAGGTGGACCAGGAGTGTATCCAGGTGATGCATTGGAATATGAGAAACTGTCCTCCTATCAGAAGCATGAACCAGGGGACCTTCTCTCCACCCTGGACCATAAGAGCAAGAGGTGGGCTGTGGCTGCCCATGGTGCAGGCCCAGACTGTGGCTGGTATTGCTGTGGTTCTGGGCCTCCTGCCAGGGGTACAGTACAGCTCAGCATTGATAAGCAGCTTGGCCTGCCTGTTGGCAGCTCTGGGCAGGCATGTCTCCTGGACACCTGGGTCCTATGGGGAGAGGGTTTCCCACAGCGTCCCAGAACTTTCCCTTTACATCTGATTGATGAGAAGTGGGTCACACAGTGCCCCCACGCTGCCTTTCTTGAAATCACAGTTGCAGCCTGATTCTTGAACAAAATTGGAATTCTATTAGGAAGATACAAGGTTGCGGGGTGGCTTTTGGTGAGGAATGGGCACCGTTTACCACACCAGGCCTCCACTCCTTCACCTTTCCCCACCCAGTACTCACAGTGATCTGATCATGTAGCCCTTCCGGTGCTGCCTGGAGCACCGCATGCTTGGCCCAGCACCCGCTCCCACCACACCTCCACTCGCAGTCCCACCACACGTCCAGCTGTACTCCCATCCCTCCCTCCATGCCAGGCCTGGCCAGGCCAGTGGCTGCCTGGCAGTCATGTTTGCTCAGGGGGCTCTCTTGGCCTGAAGAGACCCCCACCCCATTCACCATTACCTGATCCCTCCTGAAGCTTTCTGCTTCAGTTACGGGGTCTTCAGCGAGGCCTTCAGGTCTGCAGGGCCCTGTCCCATGGAACTTCAAGCTCATTTCAGTAAATGACTAATTGTCGCTCAGCCAGGGTCACTCATGGGAACACCCTGGCCCTCAGAGGACTCAGACATGCAGGTGAAACTGTTTGGGGTGCTTCAGGGAAGCTGAGGGAATGTACTGCCTGAGTAGCCACTGGCGGCTGCTGAGAGGTGGGAAGGTTACTGAGCTGAAAACACGGAGATTTCAGTCATCTTCAACTCCCACTCTCCAGCACCAAACATCAGCTCTCTGGTGAGCAGAGGCCTGTGGCTTCATGCTGGGAAGGAAGCCTGTCAGCAGCTTCTGTCCACAGGGCCTGTTTTCCAGCTCCCCTGGGCAAACCATGAGGATGAGGAAGTCAGGAAGAGGCCCGTGGAGACTGCTTGGGGAGAGCCCCACAGACGCTGCACCAGGAAGCCTCTGCTCAAGGGGCTGTGGCCTGGGGAGAGTTGCCACAGGCCTCAGCCTGGCTGTGCAGAGTCAGCTGTGCCCCAGGAGCGGAATCTTCTGAAGATTAAACTACAAAGCCAGAATGCCCCTGCAGCCTTTATTATGTGGGATGTGACAGGCATGTGGCCTGGAGCTCATGGCATGTCTGCCAGGTTCTCCCCCTACATCCCCAGATCTCTGTTCTTGAAGCCCCTTAAAAAGGGGCAGAAGTTTGGTGGAGACAGTCAGATGTTTGAGGAAGGGTGGTCTTACCACTTGGGCAGATGTGCAGAACCTGTAGCTCTGACCCCTTGCTCTTACCTGTGACTCCACAGGGGGCTGCTTCCCAGTCCTGCCTGACCCTGCTTCCCCCTTGATAGACGTGCTTTCTTCTGGACATGTTAATGCCTTTCCTGAGGTGAGGCCTCACATAAAGAGAGCACCCTCTCTTCTGTTCACATGACCTCGGGACTCGTCTGTGAGCTGGTGTTGCCCAGCACTTCTCTCTCCAGTGCGAGTTCTTGGGAAGCACCTGAATGGGGCCTTGCTGCTTTGAAAGGTCCCTCTCAGGGCACAGACCCTGCTTCTGAAGCTTGCCTCTGTGTTCCCAAAGGTGAAATGCAGATGTTTATCCTCATCTTTGAGTTTTCCAACAGGCTTACTCCCCCATAACTGAAGTGTAAATAAACTAGCATTTTCTCCTCTCCCTTGGTGGAGCAGCATTGCCAAAATAATAATAATTCAACTTTAGGCCAGTAAGAATGAACTGTGGCTGATTATCAGCAGTGTCCATTCACAACGGGGCCAAGAACCAAGCAGAGGGAGTTTTGCAGTAGCCATCTAGATGCCAAAACAGAAACACCCCACATTCTTACTCATTGTATTAGCCTGTTTTCATGCTACTGATAAACACATACCTGAGACTGGAAAGAAAAAAGGTCTAATGAACTTACATTTCCACATGGCTGGGGATGCCTCACAATCATGGTGGTAGAAGGTGAAAGGCACATCTCACGTGTTGGCAGACAAGAGAAGAGAGCTTGTGCAGGGAAATTCCCCCTTATATAGTCATCAGATCTCGTGAGACTTAGCACTATCAGGAGAACAGCAGGAAAGACCTGTCCCCTGATTCAGTTACCTCCCACTGGGTCCCATCCACAGCATGTGGGATATCAAGATGAGATTTGGGTGGGGGGAGACAGCCAAACTGTATCACTCATGGTAAGTTACTCAAGTGTCATTCCAAGTTTTTTTCCTTTTAAACTATATGTAATTTTAGCATTGCAATTTCTTCCATCTGTTAGGTATTCAGTAAATACTTTTCAGGTGAATGAATGAATGTCAGAGAAACTTGCAACGGAATTGAGAGGCTGCTATAATTATGTTAATATGTTGAAAAATAAAGTTTATTATATCTTAATAACAGCAGCTAATATTTTGGGGCTTTATATGTGCTAGGCACTCTTAGAGCTTTTCCATCTTTTGATCTTATCTTTTGTCTTAACCATATGCTGTTGATTCTGTCTAATCTTTTTTCAGTTGAGCAAACAGAATGATTAAGTTATTAGCCTAATGAATGGATGAAATGAAGCCAGGATTCAAAACTGGGTCTGACCTTAGAGCGCTTACTTTTTTTTTTTTTTTTTTTTTTTTTTTTTTAGACATGGTCTTATCCTGTTGCCCAGGCTGGGATACAGTGGTGTGATTATAGCTCTCTGCAGCCTGGAATTCCTGGGCTTAAGTGGTCCTCCCACCTCAGCTTCCCAAGTAGCTGGAATTACAGGTGCACAACACGACATACCATGAATTTTTTAATTTTTTTTTTCATAGAGACAGAGTCTTGCTCTGTCGACCAGGCTGATCTCAAACTTCTGACCCTAGATGATCCTCCCACACCTCAGTGCTTCCCAAAGTGCTGGGATGACAGGGGTGAGCCAAGGTACCCAGAGCTCTTACTCTTAATCACTGATTTATACTGCTTCCCAGTTACCTGAAAGCAGAGACAGAAAAACATTTAAAACAGACCTAAGACTCCAATTAATATGCTGTCACTATTGTCTTAAGGCCAAAGCCCTTTGATTTGAAGAAAACCACCTTAGAAAGCTTTGTTGAACCGGGAGAGTTTTACCTGATAGTAATACAATGGAGAAATTCACAGTGAAAACCTGAGTCATCAAGAAATGTTGTTTCCTTTGACCTCTAACCTGAATTTTAAGGGGAGAGGGGGTGTGTTGACCCCTGAGTGTGTGGGGGTAGGGACTGTGGGAATGCTGCTGGAAGAAAACAACAGCAGATCCTAAGGTCAGAAAGCCTGGCCACTGAGGAAGTGATGCAGGTAGTTTGTCCTTGTTGGAGTGCACAGGGTGGTCGGTGGAAGTGGCCTGGAGGAGATTACAGCCAAGCAGTTAGGATTTTATCCTCAAGACAGTGGGAGTCTCTGAAGAATTTTTTAAATAGTTTTTATGGAGATATAATCCGTATAAATCGCATATGTCTATGGGTTTTAGTATATTCACACAATTGTGCAACCATCAGCACAATCAATTTTAGAACATTTTTGTCACCCCATAAAGAAATCTTAACCTCCAAGACCACCTCCCTCCCAGCCCCTGGCAACCACTAATCTATGTTTTGGCTGTGTGGACCTGTCTCTTCTGGATGTTTTATACATATGGAACCTGCGCTATGCGGCCTCAAGCAGTCCTCCCACTTTAGCCTCCCAGAGTGCTGGAGAGTTCTTTCTGTGCTCTGGATACAAATCCCTTACCAGAAAAATGATTTGCAAATATTTCCTCCCATTCTGTGGGTTATCTTTTCACTATCTTGATAATGTCCTTTGTGGCACAAAATGTTTTAATTTTTATTTTTATGAAGTTGAGTTTACTATTTTTCATTGGTGGTTTGTGCTTTTGGTCAAAGGAATTTTAAACAAGAGTTACGGAATCACGTTTACAGTTGAGAAAGATGACTTTGGCCACAGTTAGGCGAGAAAGAATGAAGGGCAGAACAGGGAATGGGTTGGGTGGGAAGATGAGGGCTGGAAAGACATTTGTTTTATTTGTTTATTTATTTTTAAGGCAGAGACTTGGCAGCGCTGCATCTGTTGGTTCACTGCAACCTCCGCCTTCTGGGTTCAAGCGATTTTCCTGCCTCAGCCTCCTGAGTAGCTGGGATTATAGTCACCCACCACCACTCCTGGATAACTTTCCTATTTTTAGTAGAGACAGGGTTTCATCATATTGACCAGGCTGGTCTCAAACCCCTGACCTCAAGTGATCCACCCACATCTGCCTCCCAAAGTGCTGGGATTATAGGCGTGAGCCACTGCATCTGGCCTGGAAAGACATTTAGACATTAGATGTTTAGAAGGGAGGTTCAGTAGGATCGGGTGACTGATTTGACATCAGGGATGGGCAGGAGGAAGGCATTTCAGCCCATTCATAGATCTCCAGCTTGTGTGATTGAATATGTGGTTGTGCTGCTTCCTGGGAGAGGGAAGACAGAATATGGGGCAGGTTTGAGAAGGGAGAGTTGTCTGCTGGAGCCAGCAAGGATACCCAGGCCTGCAAGCCGAGGCTGCTGTCAGCACCTGCCGATCCAGCCACAGAGATCGGAAGCCCCTGCCCTTCTAGGCCAAGAGTCCTCCAAGGCAGGGACCTCATGCCTGATATTTCTGTTTGCCCCTCCAGGACCTTTAGAAGCTGTAGAAACATGTCTAGCCAGGATGTTCCACGAATGCATTTCACATCTGCTGAGGTTTGTGAGTAGTCTCCACAGTGTTAGAGGAGGAGGTGACCCTTAATATGGGCAGGTGGGATTCTGAATTCTTGACAGTTCTTTGCCCTGGTAGAGTATCTCTTTTTAAGCACTTGAGATAACTTGATTGAATGGACTATATAATCACCAGATTAAGTCAAAAGCCAACTGAAATGACAGACTTACACAAGAAGTAGTTATGGGGTGTTTACGAGTCAGGTATCTTCCTGTTGGTCATACCCACTTCTCCACTTGTGCTGGTTTCTAGTAACACTATCTGTACAGCTTTAATGTTACTGGAATTTACTCAGAATTTATTATAAGATATCATTCTGTTTATGTCTCCATAGTACCATGTTTTTGCTATGTGAATATATGAATGAAGGGTTAAATGATTTCTCAAAGCCAGGGCATAATTCTTCAAAATACTGTCTTTGCTGTAAAAATTTACTAAAAATAACTAACACTGAAATGTTTGAGCCACAGCACGCTTTTACTTTAATGTTCGGATTTCTTGGTTCTTGATATATTGACAGTGTTGCTGGGTTAGCTATAAGCCTAATTCCTTATTCTCTTTAGTCTCTATTCTTAGGGCTGCTTTGTGTAAGAGAAGAGCTTGGTTCTTAGATGAACTCTAGCTTGATTTCCTTTGTGCTTTTGTTTCTTCACACTAAAGAAAGCTATGTAGGTGTTCTGTTAGAGATGTTTATTCAGTACTGTCAAATTATCTGTTGGTCAAACCATCACAACCAGTTGTTTATCCCTCTGAGAGAAGAATCTAGATGGGTGTGTTACCACCAGCATAGTAGTGCTCTTAATACCTGCAGTTGGGGAGTACATCCCCTGGGTCCCGCAGCATGAAACTCTTCCTCTTTTCGGGAACACTCATCTGGAGATGCCTGAGGCCTTTTGCCTTTCCTTAGGGCACTGGTGAATGTCTGATTTAATGCTTTGACCCAGACTTGTAAAGCAATAGATTCATTTGGGGAGAAGATGGCAAGTAGCATGACTCAGCCTCCACGCTTACATTTATCTTCCAAGTAAGAAGTTTGGGGGTCCTGAGATTTTCTTTTTTTTCATAAGTGTCTTGACAAGCATGGGGTGGGGGTTGGGGAGTGGAGGAGGTGACCCTTGCTAGGATTCTAGAGGGGTCTGACCTCAGAGCTACACTGCCTGTCCTCTGGTCCCTCCCTGGGGGCCTCTGCTGCTATCTGCCTTGGGCACCTGCTGGAAAGGAGTGGCTTTCCTCTCTGCAGAAAATAGTGGCCTTCCTGGGAAGTTTCTTTGAATCTATTTATAGTGCAATTCCACTGGCTCCATATCTACAGAAAATTGATCTTTGAAATTGGGAAATACTTGTGATGCACAAGAGTGGTTTCTTTTTTCAAGAGAAATGTTGAAAATCACATTGCTAGGTGACAATGTCTCTTGACATAGAGAAGTTAAAAGGAGCTGGCCAGTCAGCATGTTGGGCGGTCTCCCTGTAGTTCCCAGCTACTCAGAGGGCTGAGGCAGGAGGATCAGTTGGGCCCAGGAGCTCAGCCTAAGCAACATAACAAGACCCCCATCTCTTTAAAAAAAAAAAAAATCTCAAGCAAGGGAAATGCAAAGGAGCTGGTCAGCTGAGAGACCCACAATGTAAGCAGGGCCTTGGAGCACCTGCAGTCTTGGAAGGGTAGGCTTTGTTCTCAGCCACTTGATACATGCTAGATTACTCTTTTCAAGTGATTTAATTTCACTTGAAACTTCCCCTCTCTTCCTATGTTAATCTGTTAAATGAATATAAAAAATCTGCCTGTTATTACTTAGCAAGCCCTTGTTAGAAGAAGTTGTGAAGTTACTTAAGGGTTTCTGTTTTTTGATTCTTGTCTTTTTTTTTTTTTTTTTTTTTGTAAATAAAAGAAGTTTCTGGAATATATTGTTAAATTTGAGATAATTATTCCAACACCCAGGAAGGATGAAGTGATGGGTGCATATGAAACAAATGCTGATTTGCAGGTGCCCTTCCCCCATGCCGAGTTACCTACCTATGGGAGGCAGAGGGGCAGAGCTTCTGAGGGGCAGCAGCCTCAACTGCTTGCAGAGGCCTTGCTCAGGGCGCTCCCCCTCTAGGCTGCCTCGTTACATCCTCAGTTTAATTCCTAGCCCACAGTGGTCCCAGCCAAATTGCTTGCATGTTTCTAGACTCCAGCCTGAGGACTCCACAACACTCAGCCAACCAGCTACACAGAAGGCCACAGTCTGCCCCAGGTTGTAAGACTCAAAACGTACCTTCTGTTGCTGCTTTTCAAACGATTTCAGAATCAGCCTTCCAGGATTTAAAATGCAGCACCTCTTTTCTCCTTAAAAGTCATCTTCTGGCCAGGCATAGTGGCTCATGCCTGTAATCCCAGCACTTGGGAGGCCAAGGTGGGAGGATCACTTGAACCCGGGAGCCTGGGCAACATAGCAAGACCCCATCTTTAAAAAAAAAAAATTGCTGGTCATTGTGATGCACACCTTTAGTCCCGGCTGTGAGGGGGGCTGAGGTGGGGAGAATGGCTTAGCCCAGGAGGTCGAGGCTACAATGGTTGTGATTGTGCCACTGCACTCCAGCCAGGGCAACAGAGCAAGGCCTTGTCCCCTGACTCCAAAAAAAAAAACAAAAAATAGTAAAGTCATCGTCTATTTAATAAAGTAGTTAGGATATAAGACTTTTGGTCTTTTATGTATTATGATTTTTCTTGGTCAAATGGACCTGTATTACATTACTATGTAGTATTGTATGTATAATATATAAGGCACTTGTGACAGAAAGAGTTGTTTTTTTTTTTTTTTTTTTTTTTTTTGAGATACAGTCTCCGTTGCCTGGGCTGGAGTGCAGCAGCTGTGATCTCAGCTCACTGCAACCTCTGTCTCCCGGGTTCAAATGATTCTCCTGCCTCAGCCTCCCACATAGCTGGGACTACAGGTGCATGCCATCACGCTCAGCTAATTTTTCGTATTTTTAGTAGAGATGGGAATTTCACCGTATTAGGCAGGATGGTCTCAACCTCCTGACCTCGTGATCCACCTGCCTAGGCCTCCCTAAGTGCTGGAATTATAGGCATGAGTCACCACGCCTGGCCCCAAAGAATGAGTTTTACTGACTTTTACTGCTATATGGTCCAGGCACTATGATAATCTCTACAAGTCATTATTTCACTTAACTGCACTGCCCCTGCTACCCTGACAGTTGTTAGATTATGAAACAGAGGCAGAGGAATTAAAGAATACAAGGCTTGATTCGCTAGAATTGGGGTTTAAACCCTGGCAGCCTGGCTCCAGAATGTATGTCCTTAGTCATCTTGCTGTACTTGAGCAGCTTTCAAGCTTTGGGCTACAACCTGCAATGATCCCTTTTATGTTACCATCCAGAACTGACCCCTGAGGACAGGCAGGGCCCTCTGGCTCTTTCCCAGGCTGTTTCTCTTTCTCTTCTCCTTTCCTTCCCCTCCCTCCCTTCCTCCGTCTTATACTTTTTTCTAATTTTTAGTTGTTATGGGTACATAGTAGGCATATACATTTATGCGGTACCTGAGATATTTTGACACAGGCATGTAATGCAGTAGTCACCCTGTTGTGCTATCAAATAATAGGTTTCATTAACTGTATTGTACCCATTAACCATCCCTATTTCCACCCCTGCCCCACCACCCTTCCCAGCCTCTGATAATCATTCTATTCTCTAGCTTTATGAGTTCAAATGTTTTAATTTTTATCCCCTACAAATGAGTGAGAATAAATGAAGTTTATCTTTCTGTGCCTGGGTTATTTCATTTAACATGATGATTTGCACTTCCATCCATGTTGTTGCAAGTGGCAGGATCTCATTCTTTTTCTATGGCTGAATACTCTGTTGTGTATAGGGACTATATTTTCTTCATCCATTTGTCTGCTGATGGACACTTAGGTTGATTCCAAATGTTGGCTATTGTGAATAGTGCTGCAATAAACATGGGGAGTGCAGATATCTGTTTACTGGACTAATTTCCTTTGTTTTGGGTGTATACCCAGAAGTACTATTGCTGGATCATATGGTAGTTCTTTTTTTAGTTTTTTTTTTTTTTTTTTTTGAGGAACCTCTGTACTGTTTTTCATAGTGGCTGGACTAATTTACTTTCCTACCAACAGTGTACAAGGGTCCACTTTTCTCTACATCTTCCCCAGCGTTTGTTGTTGCCTGGCTTTTGAATAAAAGTCACTTTAATTGGAGTGAGATGGTACCTTATTGTAGTTTTGACTTATATTTCTCTGATGATCAGCGACATTCAGCACCTTTTCATATTCCTGTTTGCCATGTCTTTAAGGAGTGTCTAAATAAGATCATTTGCCCACTTTTTAATCAGATTATTACATTTTTTTTCCCCACTGAATTGTTTAAGCTCCTTATATATTCTGGTTATTAATTCCTTATCAGATGGGTAGTTTACAAGTATTTTCTCCCACTCCATGGGCTGTCCCTTCACCTTGTTGGTTGTTTCCTTTTTAACTTGATATGATCTAATTTCTTCAGTGTCGTTTCTATTGATAGATTCATCTTTTAATCTTCCTGTTTAAGGTATGAGTAGTTGACACACCACAATTACAGTGTTATAATATTCTCTATTTGTCTGTGTATTTGCTGTTACCAGTGAGTTTTGTATGTTCACATGATTTCTTACTGTTTGTTAATGTCCTTTTCTTTCAGATTGAAGAACTCCCATTAGCATTTCTTGTTGGCTGTTGATGAAATTTCCCAGGTTTTGTTTGTCTGGGAAACTCTCTATTTCTCCGTCATGTTTGACATTTTTTTCCTTCAGTACTTTAAATATGTCATGCCTCTCTCTCCCTGGCCTGTAATGTTTCCACTGAGAAGTCTGCTCCTTTGTTTGTTGTTCCTTTTTTCTTGCTGCTTCTAGGATCCTTTCATTATCTTTGAACTTTGGGAATTTGTTTATTAAATGTCTTGAAATAGTCTTATTTGGGCTAAATCTGCTTGGCGTTCTATAACCTATTGTAATTGAGTATTAATATCTGTAGGTTTGGGAAGTTCTCTGTTATTATGCCTTTGAATAAACTTTCTACCCAGTCTCTCTCTCTCTACCTCCTCTTTAAGGCCAGTAACTCTTGGATATGCCCCTTTTTAGGACTGTTTTCTAGATCTTGTATGTGTACTTCATTCTTTTTAAATTTTGACTCTGTAGATTTTCAAATCGCCTGTCTTCCGGCTCACTAATTCTTCTGTTTGAGCAGTTATGCTGTTGAGACTCATGCATTCTTCAGTATGTCATAAATTTCTGGATGTTCATAGATGGGCATAGAAGAGTCCGGGATTTATGTAATCTTTGCAGTCTGGGCTTGTTTGTATTTGTTTTTCTTGAGAAGACTTTCCAGGTATTCAAAAGGAATTGAGTGTTGTGATCTAAGGCTTTGGTCACTGCAGCTGTTATCTGCATTAGGGGCACCACAAGCCCAGTAATGCTGTGATTCTTGCAGACTCATAGAGGTACCACCTTGGTGGTCCTGGATAAGATCCAGGAGAATTTCCAAGTTTAGCAGGCAAAATTTCTTGCTCCTTTTCCTTACTTTCCCCCAAATACACAGTCTCTCTCTTCATGCTGAGCTGCCTAGAGTTGGAGCAGAGGTGAAGCACCCCTGTAGCTACCACTGCTGGGACTGTGCTGGGTCAGACCTGGAGCCAGCCCAGCACTGGGTCTCAGTCAAAACCTGTGGTGACTATTGCCTGGCTACTGCTGGTGTTTATTCAAGGCCTAAGGGCCCTTCAGTCCTCAGATGAGGAATCCAGCAAGGCTTGTGTCTTTCTCTTCAGGGTGCTGGGCTCCCTTCTAGCCCAGAGTGGGTCTTAGAAATGCTCTCTGAAATCTAGGGCCTGGAGTCCACAACTTTGGGAGTCTACAACTTTAGGAGTCTGCTTGGTGCTTTATTTTACTGTGGCTGAGCTGGCACCCAAGTTGGAAGACAAAGTCCTTTACTCTTCCGTCTCCTTTCCTCAAACCAAAGGGATCTCTACCAGTGGCCAGCATCACCCCAGGCCTGTGGCAGCACCAGTGATGTTTATTCAGGGCCCAAGTGCTCTTTAGTCAGCAGGTCTCAGTCTCTCCCTTCAGGGCAGTGGGCTCCCTTCAGGTCCGGGGCAGGTCTAGAAATGCTGTGCAAGAACTAAGGCCTAGAATCAGGACTTTAGGAGCCTGCTTGGTGCTTTATTTTACTATGGCTGAGCTGGTGCCCAGGTTGCGAGACGACATCCCCTTCACTCTTCCTTCTCCTTTCTTCAAGTGGAAGGAATCTCTCCCTGTGACCATCACAGCTGAAAACTCACTGGCTCACACCTGAAGCCAGTACAGCATGTGGCCCATGACGAGTACTGCGTGGGCGCCACTGATGTTTAACCTCTTTGGTCAGCAGGTGATTAATGCTGCCAGGACTGGGTTCTTCCCTTCAAGACAGTGGGTTTCCCTCCTGGTCCAGGCTGTGTCAGAAATGTCATCTGGGAGCTAGGACCTGGAAGGGGGACTTCTGGACTCTGGTGCTTTATTTTACTGTGGCTGAGCTGGTATCCAAGTTACAAGACAAAGTCCTCTTTACTCTTCCCTCTCCTCCCTGAGCTGTGAGCTGTGCTGCCTGGGGTTGGGGGAAGAGTGGTACAAGCACTCCCTTGGCTGCTCCAGCTGGTGTCTCACTGGGTCATGTGCACCCCAAGTCCACTGGCTCTGAGCCCAGCACAGCACCAAGACTCGTCCAGGAATTGCAGCCCTTGTGGCCTAGACTGTCTTTCACGCTTGCTGAGGACTCCAGAGTACTTTAGCCCACAGAGGTGGGGCTTGCCAGAACTCAGATTCTCACTGGGATGGAAGACTCCCCTCTAGCTAGGGCTGGTCTAAATGCTTCTTCCATGGATGCTGCCTGAATTCTGTCCTGTGTTGCTTTCTGCTATGATGGGACAGCACCAAATTCCAATACAAAGTCTCACAATCATTGTGCTTTCCCTCCCCATGGGTGCACAGATGCTGTCTCTGTACCATGTGGTTGCTGCCAACGAATGAGGGAAAGGGGATGTTGGAGAGTCAAGCCTCTTTCTTCCCCTCTCCAGTGCCTCTTTCCTTAATAGAATGTTAAAAACAGGCACTGTGATCGTTCGCCTGATTTTTGGTGCTTATGAAGATGCTTTCTTATGTGGCTAGCAATTCCATTTGGTGTTTCTGCAGGAAGGGTGCATTGCTGAAAGAGTCTTTTCAGCCATCTTGCTCTGTCTCCAGGTCTCCCCCCCTTCCTTATCCTTTATCACAACGTCCCAGTGAATGACCCTGCAGTGTTACCTCCCAGTGTTCATTCATTCATCAAATATTCATTAAATGCCTCCTGTGTGTGCTGCTGTGTAGACACTGGGGATGCAATCGTGAATTAAACAGAGAAGTCCCTGTTGCCATAGAGCTTATAGCCAGAAGGTTTTGCACGTGAAATGTAATTGGAAAAAAATTTTATTGCATACAAAGAAACCCCACCCCTACCCCAAGTCTAGGAAGAAGTCTATTAGGCATCAAGCTTAGATTACATGGTAAATATACAGCTATTCAGTAATGTTAATTGAAGCACTGTAGAAAAGGGACAATGATGTTTATTGCAGCATTTTTGTAATAATAAAATACTATATTAAGACAGTGAAATACTGTGCAGCAATTAATGACCAGCATGATGTGTATCAGTATGGATACATTTTAAAAACACAGTTGGACGTGTGCTGTGGCTCACGCCTGTAATGCCAAAACTTTGGGAGGCCAAGGCAGGTGGATCACCTGAGGTCAGGAATTCGAGACCAGCCTGGCCAACATGGTGAAACCCTATCTCTACAAAAAAATTAGCTAGGTGTAGTGGCACATGCCTGTAATCCCAGCTATACTTGGGAGGCTGAGGCAGGAGAATCCCTTGGACCTGGGAGGTGGAGATTGCAGTGAGCTGAGATTGCATCACTGCACTCCAGCCTGGGCGGCAGAGCAAGACTCCCTCTCAAAAAAAAAAAAAAAAAAAAGAATAGAAAAGAAAACAGTTAAAAAGCAAGAACATGCAGTATAATGCAGATACAGTAAAATCCACTGCAAAAGCACAATGTAGTATAACATTGTATAAAACGGCAATACTGCATATTATCATGGACACATACTTATGTAGTAAAAGTGAAAAACCAAGGGATGACCACATGTCAATTTTAGGATAATACTACTCTCTGAGGTGGAAGGGAAGGTAGAGGCTTTAAGAAATTCTCATTAAAGTAAAAAGATTTTGCAAATGTGGCAACATTTAACTATTGTTAAATCTGTTTTGGTGCATGATTATTTTTGGTGCTTTTCTGTGTATTTAAAGTGTTTAACATTTAAAAATTGAACAGGTGGAGCGACTATGCTGTGCCACTGTTGTGCTTCTGGTGCATGCACGTTTCTGTGTGCCTTCTGTCTGCATTCTCTATCACATTTTTGCTGTGATAGAGCATGAATGTGATAAAGAATCTTTAGAGATTCCTCTAAAGAAGCATTGCAACCACAAGTATCTTTATGTGTATGTTAGGGGACCTGAGGGTTTGCAGATTAGCCTGATTTCAGGGATGTTGTTCACAGCTCAGCAGCAGAGGGCGCTGCTCCACAGCAGATGTGTGGTGAGGGCGGCCGCACCAGGCAGCTCTCTTGGTGCAGGGCCAGTGCCTCCCAGGGAAGCATTGCTCTCCCCGGCTGCGGAAAGAGGAATGTTTAAGTGCGTGTAGATTCTCTCCTGCTTGTAGGAAGCATCACAGGATCCAGTCCTTTGGGAGCATACATTGTGTTTCTCTGACTGTTTACAGCCTTGGCTGTTTCCGAGGTAATGCAAGAAACCGCACGTGCCAAGAGCGTCTTTGCTACTGTGGTCATGAGCCTGCTGCTGACTTGTGGGAAGCTTTTTGTAATGTTTTATTTTAGATTGAATAGGTTCATGAGCAGGTTTGTTACATGGGTATATTGCATCATGTTGGGGCTTGGGCTTCTAGTGGACAGGTCACTGTGGGAATTTTGTTGTTGTTAAACTGACCAAGGAACCTTCCTTTTATTTTAGGTGGAAAAGGATTATTCATACCTGAAGGAGATATGTGATCACCAAGCAGAACAGCTAAGTAGGACCAGCCTAAAGCTGCAAGAAAAAGCTTCAGAGAGTGATGCAGAGATCAAAGACATGAAAGAAACCATATTTGAATTGGAAGATCAGGTGGAACAGCACCGGGCTGTCAAGTTACACAATAATCAGCTTATCAGTGAGCTAGAAAGTAAGTGGGATTGGCCGGGCATGGTGGCTCATGCCTGTAATCCCAGCAATTTGGGAGGCCAAGGCAAGTGGATCACCTGAGGTCAGAAGTTTGAGACCCAGACTGACCAACATGGTGAAACCTCATCTCTACTAAAAATACAAAATTAGCCGGGTGTGGTGGTAGGCGCCTGTAATCCCAGCTGCTTGGGAGGCTGAGGCAAGAGAATCACTTGAACCTGGGAGGCAGAGGTTGCAGTGAGCTGGGATCGCGCCATTGCACTCCAGCCTGGGCAACAAGAGCGAAACTCTGTCTGAAAAATTAAGAAAGAAAGAAAGTGGAGTCAAGCCCAGGTGAAATGTGGAAGGGACCTGAGTAGGACACTAAAGAAACCAGTAGCAGTGGGCGACTGTGGCAGGGTTTTTGACCATGTGTTGGCTGGGGTTTATGAAGTCTCTCATTTGAGTACGCTGTAATCTCCTAGGAAGAATGCCGCCTAAGAAACAATCATTAATCTCTAGTTTAAAGACCACAGATTAAGAGATCAATGATTATAGCAGTCGTTTTGGAAACTGTGATGGCAGAAGAAAAGACTGTTGAACATGAGTCAGCAGTGTAGGTGGTTGTGAAAAATAGCAAATTCTTTTCATTTTGTTTTTTTAGAGGTCTCACTGTATCACCCAGGCTGGAGTGCAGTGATGCAGTTGTAGCTCACTGCAGCAATCATAGCTCACTACAGCCTCAAACTCCTGGGCTCAAGTGATCCTCCTGGCCTCTCAAACCACTGGGATTACCAGGTGTGAGCCAGACACTCTACCCAGCTGCAAATGTTTTTTGCCTGTGCTGGATGTGCTGTGTGTGAGCCATGCTGCTGCTGCTGTCTCTAGGCAGCCTGATCAGCTTGGAGGCCACATGTTAGGACACTTTTAGCTGTGTCTGAGAGTTCACAGGAACCCTTTCTAAGGATATTCTGCAGGGTAGGAGAAAGTTATTCAGAAGAAATTGTTTGCCAGTCATCAAGTACTGACACTGTGTTCTCTCTTGGATTTGATAGAGATGGATGATAGGTGTCAGAAATGTGTACGCTTGGTCTAAGGGAGAAAACAATTCCTGCATGTGTCCCATTGGTGGTAGGATATCAAGTAACTTACAGATGTCAGACACTTAGTTGCTGAAGAGGCATCAGCATATGACTTATTTATGAACTCATTGTTTTGAATTGGGAAATAAAATTTTAAAAGTGATTAGTTAAATATTGTCTTTTTGGTCCAAATAAGCCTTGTCAAATTGTCACATCTAATGTATTTTCTTTTGTAACAAAAGATTTAATGCACAAACCGTTGTCACACCGGCCATTACTAAGAATGGCTTGGTCAGTTGCCTGAGAAGTTCCCTATCCCATGTAGTTGATCCTCCTTATTCAGGGATTTCACATTTGTGAATTCACCTGCTTGCTAAAATGTATTTTAACCCCAAAACCAATACACAGAGCACTTCCACAGTCATTTTGAGACATGCACAGAGAAGTGAAAACGTTGTGTCATTCACTGCTTATGTTTTCAACTCAGGTCACACGGAGACACTTGGCTTTCACATACTGTACATGTGTCTTTTTTACAGTCTATTTAATACCTTGCTTTTAAACATTTTTGTGCTTGTTTTTGTTTTTGGTGACTTTGCTGTTTAAAATGGCCCTGAGTGCAGTGCTGCAGTACTATCCACTGTCCCCAAGCAGAGCGAGGTTGAGATGCACCTACAGAGAAAACACGTGTGTTAGGGAGGCTTCATGCAGACACAAGCTCTTGTTCTGTTGAGCATGAGTTCAGCATTATTGAATCAACAATATAGCACATCAGGCCAAGTCCAGTGACCTCATCCCTGTAATCTCAGTGCTTTGGGAGACTGAGGTGGGAGGATCACTTGAGCCCAGGAGTTTAGACCAGCCTGGGTAACATAATGAGACCCTGTCTTGAGAAAAAAATAATTTAAAAACTAGCCAGGTGTGGTGGTGCATGCCTATAGTCCCAGCTACTTTGGAGGCTGAGATGGGAGGATCTCTTGAGCCCGAGAGGCCAAGGCTGCAGTGAACCAAGATTGTGCCACTGCACTCCAGACTGCACAATAGAGCAAGACTCCATCTCTAAAAAACAAACCAAACAAAAAACCCAATACAGTGCATCAGGGAAGAGGAGAGGAAGTTTGACAATATGTATAAAAGGCTGCCCTGAGACCTGTTAAAAGTATGTGCTAAATTCATGGATTTGTGAGATGACATCCAGTTCTAAAAAGCAGTGGGCAATATTGTTGTGAGGCTGAAAACCAAAGCAATGTATGTTCACATCACCCAGGGGCAGGAAAATGTTAACCCCTTCTCGGCTAGTGCTGGTTGGCACCCAAGTCTCAAAAGGGCATAAGGTGTGAGAAAGGTTAACTTTGCAAGCAAGGCAGGCTCTGCATATCAGGAGGCTGAAGAAGAATTTAAAATACTTGCTTAATGTTATTCAGAAAGAGAGAAATGGGAAGAGTGGGTTTCCATGGTCGATGAGCCTGGCTTGTTTTATAGAGACATTGGTAGATGAGTCTATATAATGCAAATGCCATTTTAGTTGATGAGAATCTCATGATCAGAGGCTCACAGGAACCTAACTCGTATTTTTCCTAGGGACAATAGTTCAGTGTTTGCTGATTTGGTGTTCATGGCAACTCTGCAATTTTCATGAATATTAGAATTGACTGTGTATTTCAGACGTTAGTTAGCATGAGAGTTGACAGCATCTGCCCCATTCCTATTTGGACATGACATGCAGTAGAACTGGGACCCTCGGCATTTAGTGCCATCCAGACTGTTGTCAGGATGCAACTGAAAACCTAGACGCCATCATCATCAGTGTATCCTTCCAAACCAGCAGCATGATTGAGAAGAAAAGTCAAAGACAACAAGTTCTATTTTGTTTTTGTTTTTGTGATGTTTTGCTGTTGAAAATAGGGTTATATTGTCCCTAAATCCTTAAAAGCACAGACACACCAAGAAAATCAGTGTATAATTAATGTCCACAGCGAAATTTAGACCCACCTTTGTGGTTATATTATCATATATCTAAGACTGAAAATTATACAGATCATCTTTTGAAAAGCTTTTAAACTTTTTAAAAGGATATTGAGGTATTAGTAAGATATGTTTTTGCACAGAGACCCAGGGACACATAAATCTAGCCTAGACCAATCACTTCTTCCTATAAGATCCTGATGGAAAAGAAATGGACTGAAAAATAAAAGGAAGTTAAGGAGTGTTTTCTGCTGTGCAGCATTGATTCCATACACAAACTCTCAGTCCCATTAGAACTAGAACTGCTGGGGTAGGATCTCCCCACAAGCATCTTTTTAGCCTACTCTGGTGATTCTGGTTTACATCCCTCATAGAAAAGTAATGCTCTAGGTTAGAACATGAGGACCTACTGAGGAATTTTAGCTCAGTGATTGACACCATCAAATTTAAACTTGAATGACTCTGATAGCCATAAGGAGAGAACTGGAGGCAGGGAGACCGAGGGGCTGCAGGTATCCTTAAGTAGGGAGAGGTGGTCAAGCCTCCTGGGAAGCTGATAAATGCATACATGCCTGGGTTCTGTCTGTCCTTGGAGATTCTGCTTCTGTGTGTCTGGAGTGTGGAACTAGAACATCTGTGCTTTTGAAAAGCTTCACCAGTGATTCAGAGGCTTAACTGTGATTGAGACTCACACCTCTAGAAAATGCTTTACAGGCCAGGTGAAGTGGCTTATGCCTGTAATCCCAGCACATTGGGAGGCTGAGGCAGGCGGGTCGCAAGGTCAAGAGATCGAAAACATCCTGGCCAACATGATGAAATCTCGTCTCTACTAAAAATACAAAAATTAGCTGGGCATGGTGGTGTGCGCCTATAGTCCCAGCTACACAGGAGGCTGAGGCAGGAGAATCACTTGAACCCAGGAGGCAGAGAAAAGTGCTTTACAAATCACAGGAGGAATAAGCATTCATATGCCCTGTCATGTGAAAGCCTCTCTCTCGCAGCAATAAAGGACACTCAGGATGATTGTGTGTGAGTGCCAGGGAGGCCGGGGTCAGGGTGCAAGTGTGCATGGCCATGGAGGCCTCTTCCTGTAGTGCTGCTATTTGGTTGTACAGTCTGTCTGCTGAGGCTTTAACTTCAATACACATCATATAGTTTCCAGAGCATCCTGTTCTCTATCTCAGAGGAACCTCTTGTGTCCATTCCCTGGCTTGCAGGGTAAATTGAAATTGCTAAAAGTTGTGTTTAGAGTAGAATGGATGGATTTGAATGCCTGTTGTAGCATCTGGAGCTGCCCTTTTGCTACCTAGCTTACCTTCTCTTAAGAGTCTCACAGCTTTTCCAAGCCCTGTCTAAATTATTTATTTCTAGGTAATGTGATCAAGCTGGAGGAACAGAAGTCAGACTTGGAGAGGCAGCTAAAGACTTTGACCAAACAAATGAAGGTGAGATGTGGGCAGGAGCCTTCACCACTGTCTTCCTATAAATTACCCCCTCTGAGATCTGGGTCACTCTCTCTATACTGCTTTCTCTTGGAACATTTTCCCAGCATGGTGGGCCCTGGAACTGTAAATTCCTGTTGGCAGGAAGTAAAATCAAAGCAGTCATTTGGTGTCAGGATGGAGAACCTGAAGGTGTAATTCCTACCAGTGCCTTTTCCTAGCCGTGAGACACCATGAAAGCAGGTCCTGACCAAGCATTGCTGGCATTCTTTCTCGGTGACCAACATGGGGACTCTGGGGTCCCTGCCCAGGCACCAGCCCTGGCAGACATCTGACACAGGGGTGGGCTCTGGCATTTTCAGGAGGAGACCGAGGAATGGAGGCGGTTCCAGGCGGATCTGCAGACCGCGGTGGTGGTGGCCAATGACATCAAGTGTGAGGCCCAGCAGGAGCTGCGCACCGTGAAGAGGAAACTGCTGGAGGAGGAAGAGAAGAACGCCCGGCTGCAGAAGGAGCTGGGGGATGTGCAGGGCCACGGCAGGGTGGTCGCCAACAGAGCCGCCCCTCCGTGAGTCTGGTGGGCACCCGGGCTGCACTTGCTTCTCACTTAATCACTATGTGTGGGGCTCCCTGGTGAGGATGGGACTCTTCGTGTCTGTGCCAGGCTTTGCTGTTTCCTTTCTGAGATTACCCTGTGTTACTACCACCACTGCACCACTAGGAACATTCTGTCCAGTACCCAGTCCCTGCCGTGTTCCAGCTTAAAGGGCTGCTAAACTCCTCACTTACATATGAGGGCAAGTTCTAGCCAAGTATCCTGCTAGGCTTAAAGAATAGAAGTCCTGTCTAGGGTGCCCCTTGAATCCTGGTATTTATTAATGCAGGGGAGTACACAGTAATAAATATGAATCTACTACCTTGCACAGGTCATTCCCATGCAGTGGGAAAAGCTGGAATCACACATTTATAAATAGTATTTTATGCTTTAATATAATATTATATTTACCCAATCAGGAATCATTATTCTTAACTTGAGATTCTTGGATATTAGGAAATGATTTTGAATTTTCAGGTGTCTCTCAAATATCGAACATAGTCTTTTTAGATCAGATTTCCTGGGTTTTGAATAGTGATCAGTTGGCCCTAATTTTTACATGTTTCAAAGATCAGTAGATGGCTCCTGAGCCTTTTGATCTGATGTTCTGTTATCATGAATTTCATGACATTGGAAAGAGATTTTTCAGAATTCAGTTGTGATTCTCCTGTTAATTCTGCTCTAAGTAATTCCTTATTTCTTTGTTTATGACTTTTACATAAAGTGGCCTTTGGGGAAGGATAAAGATCAGATATAGCTAGCTCCACAATTCACTCTTGGAAAATCAGACTCAAGATCGTTATTTCATTTAGTTACTTATTTTTAGAGATGGGGGTCTCACTATATTGCCCAAGCTGGACTTGAAATACTGAGCTCAGGAGATTGTTCTGCCTCAGCCTCCTAAATAGGAAAACTAGATTTTGCAGTGTTCCCTCTTGAAGCAGTAGTGAGGCCGTTCTGGGTGGCCTCGGTGTATGCTTTTGTTTGTTTGCCTCTGTCTTGCTTCCCTATTGTCTGTCATTGGAAGAAAATCCGAGTCAGAACTTGTGTTGCTTCACATGGACATTATTTTAATGATAAATGGTAAAAGACAGATCCTGAGTTTCTATGGTGGCCCTGAATGGGTTCTTGTATGAGATGCCGTGTTTCTTACATATATTCTGAGACACAGGCCAGACCATGCATCGTGAACCCTGATATTCTAGGAAATCTCTGCATGCATGTTGGCAGTTTAGGACTCCCTGTGCTGCATCCTGCGTCTTCAATCTTAACGTCACTTTAAAACACACACACACACACACACACACACACACACACACACAGACACACACAGAATGTTTCTTTTTTGATTTTTCCAGTGATTTGCAAACCTACCAATCCAACAATTTAATCCCTTATCAAAAGACATTTCAAAATTTTAGAATGGACACCAATGAGAACATTTCCTGGTACTGAAATCAGGCCTCAGAACGTTTCTGCCTGTCAACGCATTTGGCAGGACATCGGACAAATGCTGGGGATGGTTTCTGGTCTGATTTGCACTTCTCTGGCAAGCTCTCCCCACTAAAGAGTTGACTATTTGGCAGTTAGTTGCTGATGGTTCAGCCACTTCCAGCACCTACCCAATGAGCAAGACTTGAAACCAACTCACACCCTCAAAGCTCCAGAAGCCACCTAGTGTTTCCATCTTGGCTGAATGAGTTCTTGATTGAAACTCAGGTTGACTTTGATAGTCATCTAATGAGAACTCAAAAGTCATTCTTGGTTCAGCCACAGCCAAAGAACTTACAGAGCATTCTCTGGCGAGGTCCTCAAGGACAACTGAGAGAAGGTAAGATCACCCGAAAAACACCTGGATCCCGACATGGGATTACCCGGTTCTTAAGCTCTGTTTGCGTTCATGGGCACTCATGGGGTTGGTTGCAGCCAGGCTGATAAGCAGGAGATGAAGCGCCCAGGCAGAAGTACAAGTCAGCATTCATTGCTGGCACTCAGTCACTAAACAGTGGGATATTATCTAACTCATCCATGATCTTCAGTCCTGTTACACTTTTGCGGATACCTTTATTTCAGAGTCAGAATAACTGATGTTAAGGTACGTGGGGAAGGAAGGCAGTAGTCTCATCTTTGCAGTCAAACAGCAATATCTCATTCCCAGCCTCATGTTTGCAGTAATATCTCATTCTCAGCCTTGCCTCCTCCCTCTGTTAAAAGATGTGGGAAGAGCGGGTTGTTTTCAAGATCCCTTTAAAAAGCTCTGCTGTTCTCTGGACTGGCTGGTTAGCTGACGTTTCCATGGTGGGAGAATGAGAAAGTGCCAGCCTTAGCATTGTTCTGGTGCAGTACTTTGAATCTCTTTGACACAGTGGCATCTCCATATCTTAGTTGTGGCTTGTGGACCTGATCTTTCTCTTCCAGAAATGTGAACAAGCCATTGTGTTTTTAGGAACCTAAAAGTCACGTGTTTCACTGGATTGCATATAAATTAACAGATGAAAAGATAATAACATTTTCAGCTCTGGCTCCTCCCAGTTTTAAAAACTCTCAATTAAGAAAAAGGCTTTGAAGTGAAAACTCTCATTGAAATGAACACATCAGATCTTTTTCATGAAAAGTTGAGTCCTGGGGCCTGGCAAAATCAGGAAAAAACACAGGCAGCTCAATGTAATGATATGCTGGGCCATATAGAAGCTTTCTTAATGAAAGATGCTGTTCGTGAGCAACGCATGGCACAGGCTTCTCAAGCAGCAGCAGGGAGAGACCTGTGTGTTCGTGGCATTTGTGTCTCTTGTTCCGAAACAGCAAATGCCATTACTTTTAGGGTGACTTGTCTAATTCTTACTGAGTTTATCATATAACACCAGTAAACATCCAAGGAAAACATCTTTAAAAGCGATCGTTCAACACACTTAACATCTGTGCCTAATTAATGGTATTGGTTTCTAAACAGAATGTCTGTGATTTAAATGTGTTTTGCCTGCACCACCAGTTCTTGCATTGTCGCCTCTTGGAGGTGAGCAGCGTGGCAGCATAGCACTGCAGACTCCGCTGGAATTGGCTTAACTCCGTGTGTGCACATCTGTGTCAGCCTGAGCGTCACTGTGTGTGCCTGTGCCACCCTCTGTGTTGCTGTGATGGCTCTAATGGGTCACAGCTGCTCAGCATGTGTTCTCCAGCTACCATGGAAAGGGGGAGGGTGGAAGTTGGAGGTATAGATTCTTTAAGGTCCCTTTTCCAGCCACAGATGCTCTGATACCACACCTGTTTCCCAGGTGGAGGAGGCCATTCTCCTGAGGACTTTTTTTTTTTTCCAGATGGAATTTCACTCTTGTCATCCAGGCTGGAGTGCAGTGGCAGTGAAGTCGGCTCACTGCAGTCTCCGCCTCCTGGGTTCAAGCGATTCTCCTGCCTCAGCCCTGAGAGTAGCTGGGATTACAGGTGCCTGCCACCCTGCCTAGCTAATTTTTATATTTTTAGTAGAGACGGGGTTTTACCATGTTGGCCAGGCTGGTCTCGAACTTCTGACCTCAGGTGATCCACCTGTCTCAGCCTCCCAAAGTGCTGAGATTACAGGCATAAGCCACCATGCCTGACCTCCCCTGAGGATTAAGTAGTTTCTGAAGAGAGCTCACCTTAGCACCCATGACCCACGATGGACAAGGGTCCTCAGCACTTAATTTGGCCCTTGATGCAGAACCTGGTCCTCTCATATGCTCTTACTCCAGCCAGCATTATCTGTTCACTCACATAGTACTTTTTTTCATAGTTTAAATGTACATTTATGACATTAGATACACAGTCTATAATTCTAAAGAGGTGTGTCTACCTCCCAGTTTTAATAAGATTTCAACAGTGTGGACATAAACTTCCTTTAGGCCTTTAGGATTTTTAGCTTGCAATTATAAAAGCAAGAAGGTTTTTTGGCCTTGACAATAGAGAGAAGTATGAGCCTCTCTGTAAATTCTGGAGGGGCCGGTGGTGTTCATTGTGGACATCTCTTTCTTCACCACATAGTTCTTTTGTTGGAGAAGTTCTGGCGGAAGGAGCCTAGTACAGGCATTTGCAGTCTTTTTTTTTTTTTAATGTCTGAAAATCTTTGGCTTCCAAAAAATTGGAACAGTAGGAATTAAAACCTGTTGGCCTATCCTGCACATTAGCTTTTCCCTGTGGGACAGCATAAGCTGGAAATTCTTGCATTTATAAGCTAAGACTGTGTTGCCTTCGGTAACTCCTTTACAGCCTCTCCCTCCTGTTTCTATTTTCACAGCTCCCTGGGCTCTGTCAGCTAGCAGAGCATTTGGTGGAAGAAACACAGCCCAGCTCTTGCCATGATTGGGAGCCACAGCCATCTCTAGATGAAAGGGGGAATGTGTAGAGGAGAAATTGCCTCTTTATAAAGAGCCCAATTATCTCCTTGTGACATTCACTGTTTCTCAGTCATTGCCGTCAAGTCTCTGCTTTTTATCCACATTTTGGGATCAGCTCATTGTATGATCAGAGATGATGTTTCCCTCTTTTTACTTTTTCTCAAAAGATTCAGCCATCTTTTATTTGGAGTATAAAATGAAGTTGTATTGAAAAAAAGTACAAGTCTCAAGAAAAAGTGATTTGCAGCTGGAGCGCTGAGAGGGCGCAGTGGCGGAGCTGGCGCAGCACAGGCCCAGGTTCTTTTGTTGTTGTTGTTGTTGTTTTTCTTTTTGAGATGGAGTTTCGCTCTTGTTGCCCAGGCTGGAGTGCAATGGCATGATCTCGGCTTACTGCAACCTCTGTCTCCTGGGTTCAAGTGATTCTCTTGCCTCAGCCCCTCAAGTAGCTGGAATTACAGGCATCTGCCACTATGCCCAGCTAATTTTTGTATTGTTAGTAGAGATGGAGTTTCACCGTGTTGGTCAGGCTGGTCTCGAACTCCTGACCTCAGGTGATCTGCCCATCTCGGCCTCCCAAAGTGCTGGGATTACACACGTAAGCCACCGTGCCCGACCCCTAAGGCCCGAGTTCTGCATTTTGGCGTTCATTTCTCTGCTTCCTTTTGACTGTGGTATCTGATGATCTTGGAATTCACATAGCTCAAGGCAAAATAGGAAGCCGTCTGTGTGATGCTGTATTCCAAAGAAGTCAGAAAGTTCGACAAGATGGAGTTTTGCTCTTGTTGTCCAAGGCAGGAGTACACTGGTGCGATCTCAGCTCACTGCAACTCTCATCTCCCGGATTCAAGCAATTTTCATGCCTTGGCCTCCCAAGTAATTGGGATTGCGGGCACCTGCCACCATACCTGGCTAATTTTGTATTTTTAGTAGAGGCGTGATTTCACCATATTGGTAAGGCTGGTCTCGAACTCCTGATTTCAAGTGATCCAAACACCTCGGCCTCCCAAAGTGCTGGGATTACAGGCATGAGCCCCTGTGCCCGGCCCCATCTGTGGTGTCTTGATTGAGCCTCATCACTCAGAGTCTGACTTCATTACCTCGTTTGAAACAAGGTGCCCCCAAGCATTGGGTTGATTTCCAAAATCTTGCTGGGCTAAACATAAGTAGATGTTTGATAGATCATAAAGGATGTTGTTAAGCCAGATAGGTAAGCACGGTGACAACGGCAATAGAAATCTAATGGAAAATGATTGAATGACAACTATACCAAAAGCTTCATGGATGAAACTCACCTTGGAAACTTAGTGGTCAACTCAGAGGGATCCACAAGTCAAAATACGATTTTAAACTGCTGGAAATGTGTGTGTTTGTGAAGATCCAAATCCAATTCAGCAATTTCCATCAGGCAGAAACCTGCAATTCTCATGTGAGGAACTGGTTTACAGTGTACAAAGCATGGAGCTGTTAGCTACGTTATCCAAAGAATGAGACAAGACAAGAGTAAAAGGAAAATTAGGAATAGGAATGCTCTTTAAACTCAGGAAGATATTTTGGGGTGACAAACTGGACAGCATAGAATCACTAGAAAAATTAGCTTGGCATGAGAAAGAAGAGACATTGAGGTCTCTGTAAAAATAACTTAGATACTTGTGAGTAGGACCGAAATTTATATTTCGGGAGCTCTTTACCTCAGATTCAGAATTCTTAGGATTATTTAAAATTCAGTTGCTGGATGTTTTCAAATATAAACAAGAAAACTGCAACCTCACCTTAAAAGGCGCCGCTGTATTTGCACCCCACATTTTGACCTGTTGTTAGGTACTGTTGAATATTTTTATCTGTAAGCATTTATGAAGTGCAAAATAAACATTATCATATAGAAGCGTCTGCTGCTTAGTTTTAATCCACCAGCTATGTTTCTGCAGGGCCTTTATGTCGTTTTAGTCTACATTTTTTTCCGAATACAATTTCAGAACTTCAGAGCCATATCAAGTAACTAGAATTTGAGGTAGAAAAAAGCTGGACTGTAAGTTGTAAACAGGAGGTTGACATGGAATATGAATAATTTCATTATTAGAACAAGAGGCATGGAGTAAAAATGCTAATTTTGCATAAATTTTTCAAACTCTAGGGTCTCAGAAAACATAGTCTGGACTTAAAGTCTAGATATGTTTTGTTGACATTTAAATATGAATAGATTGGTGACTTAATGTATTGGATTTTTTAATTATGAAGTAATATTTAGGTATACTAATAACAAACTGGAGATGTGTGAAGAAAAATATTAATCTTTTCCCTTATTACCACCTGTGAGGAAATCAGTGTTAACGGTGTGTACATTTTTCTTTACTCATAAATATGTATAGGGTTCTTTTTATATTTTTAATAAATTTGGATTATATTCTCTTCAGTACTCTGCACCTTTATTCTTTATTTTTTATTGTACTTTAGGTTCTGGGGTGCATGTGCAGATGATGCGGGATTGTTGCATAGGTACATACATGGCAATGTGGTTTGCTGCCTCCATACCCCGTCACCTATGTCTGGCATTTCTCCCCATGTTATCCCTCCCCATCCTTCCTACCCCCCACTGCCCCTCCTTTACACCCCCTCAACAGACCCCAGTGTGTGATGCTCCCCTCCCTGTGTCCATGTGTTCTCATTGTTCAACACCTGCCTATTAGTGAATACATGCAGTGTTTGTTTTTCTATTCTTGGGTCAGTTTGCTTCCAGATTCCAGATTCATTCATGTCCCTAGATTTTTCCATTTCCCTTCAAAGGACACGAACTCATCTTTTTATTTATTTTTTTTTTTAATTTTTTTTTATTTTTTTCTGAGAGTCTTGCTCTGTTACCAGGCTGGAGTGCAGTGGCGCAATCTCGGCTCACTGCAACCTCCACCTCCTGCGTTCAAGCATTTCTTCTGCCTCAGCTTCCCGAGTAGCTGGGACCACAGGCGCGTGCCACCACACCCAGCTAATTTTTGTATCTTTTTTAGTAGAGATGGGATTTCACCATGTTGGCCAGGATGGTCTCCATCTCTTTACCTTGTGATCTGCCCTCCTCAGCCTCCCAAAGTGCTGGGATTACAGAACTCATCTTTTTTTCTGGCTGCATAGTATTCATGGTGTATAGGTGTCACATTTTTCTTGTCCAGTCTGTCATTGATGGGGGCATTTGGGTTGGTTCCAGGTCTTTGCTATTGTAAACAGTGCCGCAGTGAGGAAATACGTGTGCATGTGTCTTTATAATAGACTGATTTATGATCCTTTGGGTACATACCCAGTAATGGAATTGCTGGGTCAAATGGAATTTCTATTTCTAGGTCCTTGAGGAATCGCCACACTGTCTTCCACAATGGTTGAACTAATTTACACTCCCACCAGCAGTGTAAAAGTGTTCCTATTTCTCCACATCCTCTCCAGCATCTGTTGTCTCCAGATTTTTTAATGATCGCCATTCTAACTGGCATGAGATGGCATCTCAATGTGGTTTTGATTTGCATTTCTTTAATGACCAGTGATGATGAGCATTTTTTCATATGTTTGTTGGCCTCATAAATGTCTTCTTTTGAAAAGTATCTGTTCATATTCTTCATCCACTTTTGAGTGGGTTTGTTTGTTTTTTTCTTGTAAATCTGTTTTAGTTCTTTGTAGATTCTGGATATTAACCCTTTGTCAGATGGGTAGATTGCAAAAATTTTTTCCCATTCTGTTGGTTGCCGGTTCACTCTAATGATTGTTTCTTTTGCTGTACAGAAACTCTCAAGTTTAATTAGATCCCACTTGTCTGTTTTGGCTTTTGTTGCGTTTGCTTTTGGTGTATTAGTCATGAAGTCCTTGCCTGTGCCTACGTCGTGAATTGCTTTGCTTAGGTTTTATTCTAGGGTTTTTATGGTGTTAGGTCTTACATTTAATTCTTTAATCCATCTGGAGTTAATTTTAGTGTAAGGTGTCAGGAAGGGGCCCAGTTTCTGTTCTCTGCACATGGCTAGCCAGTTATCCCAACACCGTTTATTAAACAGGGAATCCTTTCCCCACTGCTTATTTTCATCAGGTTTGTCAAAGATCAGATGGTCGTAGATGTGTGGCATTACTTCCGAGGCCCCTGTTCTGTTCCATTGGTCTATATCTCTGTTTTGGTACCAGTACCATGCTGTTTTGATTACTGTAGCCTTGTAGTATAGTTTGAAGTCAGGTAGTGTGATGCCTCCAGCTTTGTTGTTTTTGCTTAGGATTGTCTTGGCTATGTGGGCTTTCTTTTGGTTCCATATGAAGTTTAAGGTGTTTTTTTCCAGTCCTGTGAAGAGGGTCATAGGTAACTTGATGGGGATAGCGTTGAATCTGTAAATTACTTTGGGCAGTGTGGACATTTTCACAATATTTATTCTTCTTAACCATGAGCATGGAATGTTTTTCCATCTGTGTCTTCTCTTATTTCCTTGAGCAGTGGTTTGTAGTTCTCCTTGAAGAGGTCCTTTACGTTCCTTGTTAGTTGTATTCCTAGGTATTTTATTCTCTTTGTAGCAGTTGTGAATGGGAGTTTGTTCTTGATTCGGCTCTCTTTAAGTTTGTTATTGGTGTATAGGAATGCCTGTGATTTCTGCACTTTGATTTTGTATCCTGAGCCTTTGCTGAAGTTGCTTATCAGTTTCAGGAGATTTTGGGCTGAGACGATGGGGTCTTTTAGACAAAGAGACAATTTGACTTCCTCCTTTCCTAATTTAATACCCTTTATTTCTTGTTCTTGCCTGATTGCTCTGGCTAGAACTTCCAATACTGTATTGGTTAGGAGTGGTGAGAGAAGGCATCCTTGTCTAGTGCCAGATTTCAAAGGGAATGCTTTCAGTTTTGCCCATTCAGTATGATACTGGCTATTGGTTTGTTGTAAATAGCTTTTATTGTTTTGAGGTACGTTCCATTGATACCTAGTTTATTAAGAGTTTTTAGCATAAAGGGCTGTTGAATTTTGTTGAAGGCCTTCTCTGCATCTATTGAGATGATGTGGTTTTTGTCTTTGGTTCTGTTTATGTGGTGAATTACGTTTATAGACTTGGTGTATGTTGAACCAGCCTTGCATCCCAGGGATGAAGCCTACTTGATCATGATGGATAAGCTTTTTGATGTGCTGTTGCCATCAGTTTGCCAGTATTTTATTGAAGATTTTTGCATCTATGTTCATCACGGATATTGGCTTGAAGTTTTCTTTTCTTGTTGAATCTCTGCCGGGTTTTGGTATCAGGATGATGTTGGTCTCATAAAATGAGTTAGGGAGGATTCCCTCTTTTTGTATTGTTTGGAATAGTTTCAGAAGGAGTGGTACCAGCTCCTCTTTGTATGTCTGGTAGAATTTGGCTATAAACCCATCTGGACCTGGGCTTTTTTTGGTTGGTAGGCTATTTATTGCTGCCTCAACTTCAGCCCTTGTTATTGGTCCATTTAAGGTTTTATCTTCTTCCTGGTTTAGGCTTGGGAGGGTGTAACTGCCCAGGAATTTATCTGTTTCTTCCAGGTTTACTAGTTTATGTGCATTGAGTTGTTTATAGTAATCCCTGATGATAGTTTGTATTTCTGTGGAATCGGTGGTAATAATCCCCTTTATTGTTTTTAATTGCGTCTGTTTGATTCTTCTCTCTTTTCTCTTTAATCTGGCTAGCGGTCTATTGTATTCATCTTTCAAAAAAACCAGCTCCTGGATTTATTGATTTTTTTTGAAGGGTTTTTTGTGTGTCTGTCTCTTTCAATTCTGCTCTGATCATAGTTATTTCTTGTCTTCTGCTACCTTTTGAGTTGTTTTGACCTTGATCCTCTAGCTCTTTTAATTTTGATGATAGGGTGTGGATTTTAGATCTTTCCTAACTTCTCATGTGGGCATTTAGTGCTATAAATTTCCCTCTAGACACTGCTTTAAATGTGTCCCAGAGATTCTGGTGTGTTATGTATTTGTTCTCGTTGGTTTTGAAGAACATCTTTATTTCTGTCTTCATTTCATCATTTATCCAGTCAACATTCAAGAGCCAGTTGTTCAATTTCCATGAAGTTGTGTGGTTCTGAGTTAGTTTCTTAATCCTGAATTCTAATTTAATCGCACTATGGTCTGAGAGACTGTTTGTTATGATTTCCATTCTTTTGCATTTGCTGAGGAGTGATTTACTTCCAATTGTGTGGTCAGTTTTAGAGTAGGTGTGATGTGGTGCTGAGAAGAATGTATATTGTGTGAATTTGGGGTGGAGAGTTCTATAGATGTCTATTAGTTTTGCTTGGTCTAGAGGAGTTCAAGTCCTAGATGTCCCTGTTAATTTTCTGTCTCATTGGTCCCTCTAATATTGACAGTGGAGTGTTAAAGTATCCCAGTATTATTATGTGGGAGTGTAAGTCTCTTTGTAGGTCATTAAGAACTTGCTTTATGTATCTGGGTGCTCCTGAATTGGGTGTGTATATATTAGGATAGTTAGCTCTTATTGTTGCATTGATCCTTTTACCATTATGTAATGCCCTTCTTTGATCTTTGTTGGTTTAAAGCTGTTTTTATAAGAGACTAGGATTGCAACTCCTGCTCTTTTTTTGCTCTCCATTTGCTTGGTAAATCTTCCTCCATCCCTTTATTTTGAGCCTGTGTGTGTCCTTGCACATAAGATGGGTTTCCTGAATACAACACACTGATGGGTTTTGACTTTTTGTGCAATTTGTCAGTCTGTGTCTTTTGATTGGGGCATTTAGCCCATTTACATTTAAGGTTAATATTGTTATGTGTGAATTTGATTCTACCATTTTGATGCTAGCTGGTTGTTTTGACCGTTAGTTGATGCAGTTTCTTCATTGTGTTGATGGTCTTTATCATTTGATATGTTTTTGGAGTGGCTGGTACTGGTTGTTCCTTTCTATGTTTAGTGCTTATTTCAGGAGCTCTTCTAAGGCAGGCCTGGTAGTGACAAAATCTCTCAGCAATTGCTTGTTTGTAAAGGATTTTATTTTTCCTTTGCTTATGAAGCTTAGTCTGGCTGGATATGAAATTCTAGCCCCAGTGAGATATGTGGAGCCATAAGGATAGACTTCTGCATTCTGGTGACCACCTGACTCCACCTGGACTGTGATTCATGACTCAGCATGTCCTGTGGCCCCCACCCAGAGGTTGACTTAGCACATGAGGACCATTTTCGACACCCCTGTAGTTTCATCCCGTCAGCATCACCCATTCCCTAGCCCCCTGCCTACCAACTTATCCATAAAAATTCTAGCCTCTGAGTTCTCAGGGAGGCTAATTTAAGTAATAAACTCTGTCTTGCAATTGGCTTTAAAAAAAAATTTTAGGTTGAAAGTTCATTTCTTTAAGGATGTTGAATATTGGCCCCCTCACTCTCTTCTGGCTTGTAGTGTTTCTGTCGAGAGATCTGCTGTGAGTCTGATGGGCTTCTGTTTGTGGGTAACCCAATCTTTCTCTTTGGCTGTCCTTAGCATTTTTTCCTTCATTTCAACCCTGGTGAATCTGACGATTATATGCCTTGGGGTTGCTCTTCTTGAGGAATATCTTGTGGTGGTCTCATATTTCCCGGACTTCAATGTTGGCCTGCCTTGCTAAGTTGGGGGAAGTTTTCCTGGATAATATCCTGAAGAGTGTTTTCCAGCTTGGATTCACTCTCTCTGTCACATTCAGGTACACCTATCAAACATAGATTAGGTCTTTTGACATACTCCCATATTTCTTGGAGGCTTTGTTTATTTCTTTTCACTCTTTTTTCTCTAATCTTGCCTTCTCATTTTATTTCATTGAATTGATCTTCAATCTCTGATATCCGTTCTTCTGCTTGATCGATTCAGCTTTTGAAACTTGTATATGCTTTGTGTTCTCATGTTGTGTTTTTCAGCTCCATCAAGTCATTTATATTCTTCTCTAAGCTGTTTATTATTGTTAGCATTTCGTCTAACCTTTTTTCAAGGTTCTTAGTTTATTTGCATTGTGTTAGAACATGTTCTTTTAGCTCAGAGAAGTTTGTCATTACCCACCTTCTGAAGCCTGTTTCTGTCAATTCACATCAGACTCATTCTTTATCCAGCATTGTTCCCTTGCTAGTGAGGAGTTGTGATCCCTTGGAGAAGGAGAGGCATTCTGGTTTTGGGTGTTTTCATCCATTTTGCGCTGGTTTCCTCCCATCTTTGTGGATTTATCTACCTGTGGTCTTTGTAGTTGGTGACTTTCAGATGGGGTCTCTGAGTGGACATCTTTTTTGTTGATGTTGAAGTTATTTCTTTCTGTTTTTTAGCTTTCCTTCTAACAGGCAGGCCCCTCTGCTGTAGGACTGCTGGAGGTTCACGCCAGACCCTGCTTGCCTGGGGATCACCTGCAGCAGCTGCAGAACAGTAAAGGATGCTGTTGGTTTCTTCTTCTGTTATCTTCGTCCCCAAAGGATACCCACCAGATGTCCACCTGAACGCTCCCTTTTGAGGTGTCTCTTTGGATATACAGGGGTCAGGGAGCTGCTTAAGGAGACAGTCTGTCCCTTATAGGAGCTGAAGTGCTGAGTTGGGAGCTCCGTTGTTCTGTTCAGAGCTGCTGGGCAGGGACGTGTAAGTCTGCTGCAGTGGAACTCATAATCACCTTTTTCCCCAGGTGCTCTGTACTGGGAAGGTGTAGCTTTATTTATAAGTCCCTACGTGCTGCTGCTTTTTTTCAGAGATGCCCTGCCCAGCAAGGATGTAGTCTATTCATGGTCTGCCAGCAGAGGTGTTGCTGAGCTGCTGTGGGCTCTGCCCAGCTGCTGTGTTAACTTCCTTGCAGTTTTGTTTACAGAGGCACGGTTAGAACTGCCTTGGTAATGGTGGTCTGCCTCGGTAGTGGCTGACGCCCTTCTCCCACCAAGCTGGAATATCCTGGGTCCAGCTGGGCTTGCTGAGAAACTCAACCCAGAGCATTTCTGATTGCTGGTCTTTGTTAGTGGTGGGACCCGCTTAGCCAGATCACCTGGCTCTCTGTTTCAGCCCCCTTTTTTTTCAGTTGAATGGGCAGCATGGTATCCCAGGTGTTCCAGGTGCCAGTTGAAACGGCCCCCCGGATCTGTGTCAGTTTTTGTGCAGAGACCCGCAGCGCCGGCTGAAACAGCCGTGGTGGAAACTCATGGCGCTTTTCAGCCTAGGAATCTCCTGGTCTGTGGGCAGTAAAAACTTGTTTGGAAGTGCGGTGATCACTCACCCTCTGTGTTCTTCTCACTGGGAACTGCACTCCAGAGCTGTTTCTATTTGGCCACCTTGGATCTCCCCCTACTTTTCATTTTACATATTTTAGGCATCCTTCCAGGTCCATACCTACAAATTTAGCTTATTTTATTTGTTTTTTTTTTTTTTTTTTTTTTTGAGATGGAGTTTCACTCTTGTTACCCAGGCTGGAGTGCAATGGCGCAATCTCGGCTCACCGCAACCTCTGCCTCCTGGGTTCAGGCAATTCTCCTGCCTCAGCCTCCTGAGTAGCTGGGATTACAGGCACGCGCCACCATGCCCAGCTAATTTTTGTATTTTTAGTAGAGACGGGGTTTCACCATGTTGACCAGGATGGTCTCGATCTCTTGACCTCGTGATCCACCCGCCTCGGCCTCCCAAAGTGCTGGGATTACAGGCTTGAGCCACCGCGCCCGGCCTAAATTTAGCTTATTTTAAAAGCTTCATGACCTTCCACGGGAGGGACATGTCCTGGAATATTAAAATATTGTCTTACTAATGCACAACAAGGTTATAATTTTTTTCTTTATGAGCAGTGCTATAGTAGCAGTCCTTATTCATATAGTCCTGATTTTTATTGTTGGAATTTGTAGATTAAGATGCTGGTGTTCAAATTACCTTCTTATCCTGTTTGTTTTTATTGTCATATGTGCTTATATTGAAATTTGAAAGTGAAATTTAGAAGATATTGTTTGACACCTGAGAGACAAAGTACTTTATAATTTCTGCCTCCAAATAGAGTGAAAAACTTCTGTTACATTTGTTTTGTGCAAAATAAGTATTTAGAGAAAATTGCATTCCAGGCAAGGGCATAGAATGAGCAAAGTCACAGAGGCAGGACATAAAAGTAAACAACTTCAGGTGGCTGGGTGAATAGTCCAAAACTAGATGGGCAGAGGGGAGTCATGGGAGATCAACCAAAAGGCCTGGGATTGAGCTTCATTCAGATGTTCAAGAAAGAACCAGACCGGCGTGTGCATGTGGTTGACACGACTACCCTCTTCACAAATATTAATATGCCGATTGTGAAGGTAGCAGTGGTGCCATGCAACACTACTCAAATGGAGTTAACCTGTGAATACTTTAAAAATCGTCCTGTACAGGAGCTCACCTGTAAGCTAATCTCTGTTCCTGGATCAGAATAAACAGTGAAACAAAGTGATGTTTTGAGGAAGTAAACACTGTAGACCATCACTGACATTTGAAGACTCTGTTCTCTAATGTAACAAGGAAGGCAGCAAATTAGAAAGGTTAAATAAAAGTTTTAAAGGGAAGTAATTACAGACATAAATGTATATGTGCTTAAATGACAAGGTAAGGCATAGCAGGCAGACTGACATTTAGTGAGGAGGGCCATGCACCTTGCTGTGCTCCATGGAGACTGCCTGCTTATGGAGTGTGTGTCAACCTGCTGTGTTTAACGGCATTGGCCGATCTGACCTTCAGCTGTCGTTCTCAGGTATGGGTGGCCGCCTTGTAAGAGCAGACTATGGTATGAAGATAGGAACACTGAAATAAATATTGGTAGTATTTTTAAAATATACTTAAATTTTTAAGAAGGAATACCACATCAGTATTATTTTTAGAACCTTGTATACCTCTCACAGAACATTCATGCATTGTAGAAAATTTGAGAAAGGCATGGTCAGAACGGGATTAGCATCCCAGATTTACCATTCATGAACTATGTGTCCATTGTCAAATTTTCCTCTAAAATAAGGGATAATAATATGTAGTTTTGTTGAAAATTAAATTAGATAATGTTTTTAAGACACATGGTATTATACTTGCCATATACAGTGGAGTTATGTCATACACATATTCATCATATTCGTTTTGCTGAAATTATCAATTATTATTACAGTTTTATATGCTGGGAGCAGGTAGAACACATGCTTCATTTTTGTTGTTTTAAGCATGGCCTCTAAACACAAAGCAGCTCTTTAATCTGCGATGTAACTAAAGAAAGAGCCAACCACGAAACGCTGAAGAGAAAGTGAGTATGTGAGACTTCTGGAGAGATGGTGTGTTTGTAAACAGTAGTGTTTACAAAAGCATGTACTTTTCAGTGCCCCAAGTGATTTTCATGGCTTATTTGATGGCACGTGTGATTGTTGATTTACAGGTTGATGTTAGAACCTAACACCATCAGCCTGCAGTAGCAAGCCTTGAGCAAAATGTTTCTCCAGTATTGGTGCCTTGCAGTTTTTCCTTTATTTCTAAGACATACCTGGCTGTATAGTTAAATATTTCTTAATATTCTTTATAGAATATAGCGTTTTTATGCTTCCTTGGAACAGAGGAAATGTAATACTTCATTTATTGATGAGGCTGTTGCTAATTGATCCCACCAATAGGCTAGTGTAAGGATTTTCAACCCCATGATTAAAGTACATTCTAATAAACCAATAGCATTCTTAATAACCATTTTCTTTGGTTATTCAATTCAGGCTTTGTTTGTGAATCCCTCATACACACAGACACACATACACGCGCACACACATTGCTGTTATATAACACAGTGGATATTTCCCTAATCTACTCAAATAATACAGGATTTTCTCATACTGACTTACTGTTCCAGCCAAATAGCCTGGGTGTTTGGAATATTATTTTTGGATACCTGAAGGCAGGGGTAATTGATTCTTGTGGCCTTGCTTTTTAAATTTATCATTTGATATTTTCAGTTGCAGAGAAATTCAGATAACTGAAAGGAATACCTCAGCAGAATGTAGGCTTCTCCATCTTGTTCTTATTAAATTATCAAAGAATGAAATGTAAAATGAATTATTTAAAATGATTGTCCTTGGAGGCCTTGGGTACCAGAGCTGGGCGCAGTGGCTCATGCCTATAATCCCAGCACTTTGGGAGGCTGAGGCAGGTGGATCACGAGGTCAAGAGATCATGACCATCCTGGTCAATATGGTGAAACCCATCTCTTCTAAAAATACAAAAATTAGCTGGGCATGGTGGCGCACGCCTGTAGTCCCAGCTACTCGGGAGGCTGAGGCAGGAGAATTGCTTGAACCCAGGAGGCGGAGGTTGTGGTGAGACGAGATCGTGCCATTGCACCCCAGCCTGGGTAACGAGGGAAACTCCGTCTCAAAAAAAAAAAAGGTGGCCAGGCGCAGTGGCTCATGCCTGTAATCCTAGCACTTTGGGAGGCCGAGGCAGGCAGATTGTCCGAGCTCAGGAGGTTGAGACCAGCCTGGGCAACGTGGTGAAACCCCATCTCTACTAAAAAACAAATATGAAAGATTAGCTGGTTGTGGTGGTGCTTGTCTGTAGTCCCAACTACTCGGGAGGCTGAGGTATGAGAATCGCTTCAACCCAGGAGGCGGAGGTTTCAGTGAGCTGAGATTGCGCCACTGCACTCCAGCCTGGGCAACACAGTGAGACTCTGTCTCAGGAAAAGAAAAAGAAGGTGGCCCATTTTGTTTGTTGATGACCTTCGTGAGAATGGCTAGCACAGACAAAGGAAATAATTTCCTGCTCAAACCTAACCTTTTATTCACTCTGCATTTTCGCCACCTGATTTTATTCTATGGGAAAATATGAAAATGTGTTCCTCTTAATAAACCTTTAAAAACCCAACCTCCTACAATTTCTGAAGTGCCTGATAGTTTCTTCCAATGAAATTTTCAGTTTACTGATGTGTTTGTTTCCTTTATAAAAAGGGACTATGTAGTGAAGAGTGGAAGGCAGTGTGGTTTAACTGTTTTAAACAAGCTTAAGGAGACTTTGGGCTGAGACGATGGAGTGTTCTAAATATACAATCCTGTCTGCAAATAGAGACAATTTGACTTCCCCTTTTCCTAATTGAATACACTTTATGTCTTTTTCTTGCCTGATTACCCTGGCCAGAGCTTCCAGTACTATGTTGAATAGGAGTGGTGAGAGAGGACATCCTTGTCATGTGCCAGTTTTCAAAGGGAATGCTTCCACTTTTGCCCATTCAGTATGACATTGGCTGTGGGTTTGTCATAAATAGCTTTTATTATTTTGAGAAACGTTCTATCAATACTTAGTTTATTGAGAGTTTTTATCATAAAGGGCTGTTGAGTTTTGTCGAAGGCCTTCTCTGCATCTATTGAGATAATAATGTGGTTTTTGTCTTTGGTTCTGTTTATGTGATGGATTATGTTTATAGATTTGCATATGCTGAACCAGCTTTGCATCCCAGGGATGAAGCCAGCTTGATCATGATGGATAAGCTTTGTGATGTGCTGTGGGATTCAGTTTGCCCGTATTTTATTGAAGATTTTCGCATCAATGTTCATCATGAATACTGACCTGAAATTTTCTTTTTTAGCTGTGTCTCTGCCAGGGTTTGGTATCAGGATGATGTTGGTCTCATAAAATGAGTTAGGGAGGATTCCCTCTTTTGTATTGTTTGAAATAGTTTCAGAAGGAATGGTACCAGCTCCTCTTTGTACCGCTGGTAGAATTTGGCTGTGAACTCATGTAGACCTGGACTTTTTTTGGTTGGTAGGCTATTACTTGCTGCCTCAACTTCAGACCTTGTTATTGGTCTATTCAGGGATTCAGCTTCTTCCTGGTTTAGTCTTGGGTAAGTGTCCAGGAATTTTTCCATTTCTTCTAAATTTACTCGTTTATGTGCATAGAGGTGTTTGTAACAATCTCTGATGGTAGTTTGTATTTCTGTGGAATTGGTGGTGATATCCCCTTTATCATTTTTTATTGCACCTATTTGATTCTTCTCTCTCTTCTTTTTTATTAATCTGGCTAGAGGTCTATCCATTTTGTTGATCTCTTAAAAAACCAGCTCCTGGATTTATTGATTTTTTTGAAAGGTTTTTTTGTGTCTGTATTTTCAGGTCTGCTGTGATCTTAGTTATTTTTTGTCTTCTGCTAGCTTTTGAGTTTGTTTGATCTTGCTCCTCTAGTTCTTTTAATAATGACGTTAGGATGTCAATTTTAGATCTTTCCTCGCTTCTCATGTGGGCATTCAGTGCTATAAATTTCCCTCTAGACACTGTTTTGAATGTGTTCCAGAGATTCTGGTACGTTGTATATTCGTTCTCATTGGTTTTGAAGAACATCTTTCTTTCTGCCTTAATTTCATTGTTTATCCAGTAGTCATTCAGGAGCAGGTTGTTAAGTTTCCATGTAGTTGTGCGATTTTGAGTGAGTTTCTTAATCCTGAGTTCTAATTTGATGGCGCTGTGGTCTGAGAGACTGTTGTTATGATTTCTGTTCTTTTGCATTTGCAGAGTAGTGATTTATTTCCAATTATGTGGTCTATTTTAGAGTAAGTGCGATATGGTGCTGAGAAGAATGTATATTGTGTGAATTGGGGGTAGAGAGTTATGTAGATGTCTATCAGGTCTACTTGGTCCAGATCTGAGTTCAAGTCCTGGATATCCTAATGGAGTGTTAAAGTCTCCCACTTATATTGTACGGCAGTCTAAGTTTCTTTGTAGGTCATTAAGAACTTGCTTTATGTATCTGGGTGCTCCGTATTGGGTGCATATATATTTGGGATAGTTAGTTCTTCTTGTTGCATTGATCCTTTTACCATTATGTAATGCCCTTCTTTGTCTCTTTTGATCTTTGTTGGTTTAAAGTCGGTTTTATCAGAGGCTAGGATTGCACCCCTGCTTTTTTTTGCTCTCCTTTCGCTTGGTACATCTTCCTCCATCCCTTTACTTTGAGCCTATATGTGTCTTTGCATATAAGATGGGTCTCCTAAATACAGCACACCAATAGATATTGACTCTTTATCCAATTTGCCAATCTGTACCTTTAAATTGGGGCATTTAGCCCATTTATATTTAAGGTTAATGTGTGTGAATTTGATCCTGCCATTTTGATGTTATCTGGTTGTTTTGCATATTAGTTGATGCAGTTTCTTCATATTGTCGATGGTCTTTACAATTTGGAATGCTTTTGCAGTGGCTGGTACTGGTTTTTCCTTTCCATGTTTAGTGCTTCCTTCAGGAGCTCTTGTAAGGCAGGCCTGGTGGTGATGAAATCTCTCAGCAGATGCTTTTCTGTAAGGAATTTTATTTCTCCTTCACTTATGAAGTTTAGTTTGGCTGAATATGAAATTCTGGTTTGAAAATTATTTTGTTTAAGAATGTTGAATATTGGCCCCCACTCTCTTCTGGCTTGTAGGGTTTCTGCCAAGAGATCTGCTGTGAGTCTGTTGGGCTTCCCTTTGTGGGTAACCCCACCTTTCTTTCAGGCTGCCCTTAGCATTTTTTTCTTCATTTCAACCCTGGTGAATCTGACAATTATGTGTCTTGGGGTTGCTCTTCTTGAGGAATAGAATATCTTTGCAGTGTTCTCTGTATTTCCTGAATTTGAATGTTGGCCTGCCTTGCTGGGTTGGGGAAGTTCTCCTGGGTAATATCCTGAAGAGTGTTTTCCAATTTGGTTTCATTCTGCCCATCACATTCGGGTACACCAGTCAAACGTAGATTTGGTCTTTTCACATAATCCCATATTCTTGGAGGCTTCGATCATTTCTTTTCACTGTTTTTTCTCTAATCTTGCCTTCTTACTTTATTTCATTGAGTTGATCTTCAATCTCTGATATCCTTTCTTCTGCTTGATTGATTCAGCCATTGAAACTTGTGTATGCCTCACGAAGTTCTCTTGCTGTGTTTTTCAGCTCCATAAAGTCGTTTATTTTCTTCTCTATGCTGGTTATTCTACTTACCATTTTATCTAACCTTCTTTCAAGGTTCTTAGTTTCCTTACATTGGGTTAGAACATGCTCCTTTAGCTCGGAGGATTTTGTTATTACCCGCCTTCTGAAGCCTGCTTCTGTCAATTCATCAAATTCAGTCTCTATCCAGTTTTGTTCCCTTGCTGGTGAGTTGTGATCCCTTGGAGGAAAAGAGACATTCTGGTTTTTGGTAATTTCAGCCTTTTTGTGCTGGTTTCTTCCCATTTTCGTGGATTTATCTACCTCTGGTCTTTGAAGTTGGTGACATTTGGATGGGGTCTCTGAGTGGACTTCCTTTCTGTTGATGGCGAAGCTATCCTTTCTGTTTTTTAGTTTTCCTTCTAACAGGCCCCTCTGCTGCAGGTCTGCTGGAGGTCCCCTCCAGACCCTGCTTGCCTGGGAATCACCCGCATGGGCTGCAGAATGGCAAAGATTGCTTCCTGTTCCTTCCTCTGGTAGCTTTGTCCCAGAAGGGTACCTGCCAAATGTCAGCCAGAGCTCTCCTGTATGAGTCACTCCCAGTCAGGATAAAAAGGGGTCAGGGAGCCACTTAAGCAGGTAGTCTGTCCCTTATCAGAGCTTAAGTGCTGTGATGGGAGCTCCATTGGTTCCTTCAGAGCTGCTGGGCAGGGACCTTTAAGTCTGCGGAAGCGGGACCCACACTGCCCCTTTCCCAGGTGCTCTGTCCCAGGAAGATGGGGCTTTATTTATAAGTACTTGACAGGCTGCTGCCTTTTTTCAGAGATGCACTGCTCAGCAAGAAGTAAGTCTCATCACAGTTTGCCTGCAGAGGCCTTGCTGGGCTGCTGCAGGATCCGCCCAGTTGCTGTGTGAACTTCCCAGCAACTCTATTTACAGGGGTGAGTTTAGAACTACCTACCCAAGCCTCAGTAATGGTGGATGCCCCTCCCCACAACAAACTTGAATGTCCCAGGTTGAGCTCAGACTGCTATGCTGCCTTGAGAATTTCAAGCCAGTGGATCTTAGCTTGCTGAGTTTTGTGGGGGTGGGACCTACTGAGCTAGATCACTTGGCTCCCTGCTTTAGCCCCCTCTTTTTCAGGGGAATGAGCGGTTCAGCCCCCCAGTTTTGTGGTGGACACTGGGGCACTGGTGTTGTAGGCATCAGAAGGAATCTCCTGGTCTACAGGTTGTGGAGACCATGGGAAAAGTGCAGTTTCTGAACCAGAGTGCCGGAGTGCCTGGAAAAGTCCCTAATGGCTTCCCTGGGCTAGGAGAGGGAGTTCTTCAGCCCCTTGTGCTTCCCAGGTGAGGCCACACCACACCCTGCTTCAGTTTGCCCTCCTTGGGCTCCTCCCACTGTCTAACCAGTCCCAATGAGATGAACCTGGTACCTCAGTTGGAAATGTGGAGATCACTCATCTTCTGGATCACTCTTGCTGGGAGCTGCAGACTGGAGCTGTTCCTACTTGGCCATCTTGGCAGAAGTCCAGAGTACCGTTACCATTCTTAGGCTTAGAAGGCAGAGTGTCTGAGTCAGGATTCTGTTGTATATAATGGATCACACTCTCTTTGGCTTAGGCAGAAAGGTGTTAAATGGCTTTCAGAATTGTTGGGAAGGCTCACACTCTCTTTGGCTTAGGCAGAAAGGTGTTAAATGGCTTTCAGAATTGTTGGGAAGGCTGAGCTTCCAGGAACAGTTCCCAAAGTCTGCACACAGAACTGGATCACCAGGGAACCTGCTCCCTCCACTAGAACAGGAGGCTTAACTTCAAAAAACTGCCTGCCCAGTTGGAAAGCTACCACCACAGTTGCCATCACCAGAGCATCTTGTCTCTGCTACAGTCTCTGTCCACATAGTGAACACCCTGTGTCCACATAGTGAACACCCTATGTCCTGCTCATCTGACTCAGATCCTACTCCAGGTCTTGCCCAAGTCTTTCTAATTGGTGGAACTTGAATCACACCCAAAATCCCAGCTTCAGGAGAGCTGTGAGATTTCATCTTTCCAAACTCTGTGTGCTGCATGGAGTTTGGAGCACATGTCAGCAAGCCAATCCACTGCATTCACCACTGACAGTAAGCGAAATAAATATGATCAATAACATTTGCATTTTTTCACCAAAAAATGCACAATTTGCAGAATAGCCATAAGTCACTCTACATATAAAAATATTATTTCTGATCATTTCCCAAGAAAACAGCTCTTCTAAAAATTGAGAGCAATGTCTACATTATTTTCTAAAGATGCAAACTGGTAGAGAAAACAGGATAGTAAAATTTAGAATTCCCTTCCAGCTTCCTTTACTTTCTTCACGTCAGTTCTGTTTTCCTCTGCATCTTTTTCTTCCATGGGGATGTCCTCCACCTTTTCAATCTGATTTGCTCTTTGCTGTGCAGACCTGTGGATGAAGAGCTGGAGTCCTCCGAGATCGATGCTGCTGGCCGGTGGCCTGGTGTCTGTGTTAACAGAACATCTCCAACACCCCCAGAGTCCGCAACCACCGTTAAGTCACTTATCAAGTCATTTGACTTGGGACGCCCAGGTATTTAATCATTTTTTCTATAAGCAAAGCTCCAAATGCAAATTTTGGCCCGACATTTGATATGTCTACTCTTTCTACTAGACCCTGGCCCTACGTTGTTACAACCACAAGGGCGCTTTCCAGGTCCTACCAGGTGCAGCCACTGCATGCAGGAGCCTAACTGAGGCTCCGGGGAGGCACCGATGGAGAGCCTGGTACATGAATAACACAAATGCAACTTCTTCCTCTCTACCTCTTCTGTCCCTCCAGTTCCTGCCTTGCTACCTTTTCTGCCTCTCATAGCCATTAAATTCAGGTCACTACTATTAGCCTTTTGCCATCTTATGAGAATCATAAGGGTCAGCTAGAGACTTCATCTCCTAGGAAACGAGACATCCCATCTGTGCACCTGGCCGTCTTGTAAGCCCCCGGCCATCCTCATCTTGCAACCTGCTAGACATTTTTCTACCTGGTCTTGTACATGAGCACCTGTGCTAATCTGTCACTCCTGATCTAGGTATGTTCCCAGCTTTTCCTGATATTGTCGGATAGACTCACAATTCCCCTTTAGTCATGCTTATCTTCCTATATGAGAAAGATTCATATCTATACTTCATACATAAACATAGCAATAGAAGAAACAATGTGTATCTCTCCCCAATAACAATATCTGCCTTCCCCAGACTGCAACAGTCATGCCATTTTGTATTGGGAGACTGTAGTAAAAGTTAATTCTAGGATGTACCTGATTGTCTCTGCTAAAATTGTTTGCACCTAAATTAGATTAAGACTAGACTCTACATATTCAAAGACATGAAAGCCTTTCACGTCTGTGAAGACTGGAAATGAACTAACAGTAACAATTTGTACAAGAACTTTTCTTTTCCTTCCTTTCCTAGGCACCTCATTATTTACACATTTTCTTTTTGCCCAGCTATCCTGTATCTAAGACTGACCTCCACTCAGCTAACTCCTCCTTTCTTGTTTCCCCAGTTTAGCTCTAGGCCAGAGAAGAAAAGGATAATAGAGTAAATATTTCACTAAACAGTGATACTCCTGAAGCCACCAAAAAAAGTAGTGAGAAGTCAGGAACTATCAGCTATTTTGAAGTGGGACAACATGTAAATGTTCCCATGTTTTTTCTTGGCAGGTGGAGCTGGACAGAATATTTCTGTCCATAAGACCCCCAGAAGTCCCCTAAGTGGGATACCAGTGAGGACTGCTCCAGCAGCTGCTGTCTCTCCAATGCAGGTATATGAGCCCCAGAAATAATCACTGTTTATGGTTTGCTCTGTATCCCTCTAGATGGTTTTCTTTACACATAGTAGTGTCTGTGTGTGTATGTGTCTGTGTGTAGGGTGTGTGCTTTGTAAATTGGACTACACTATGCATTATTCCAATACTTATCTCACTTTATCGTCAGAATATAAGCTTCATGAGGTCAGAGATTTTTGTTCATTTTGCTTGCTGTTATATCTCTTATCTATAACACTGGCCGGCACATGGCCACATTATAGTAGAAGTTCAATAAACATTTGTTGAATGAATAATATGTCAGAGATATCTTCAAATTTTAATATTTGGAGAAACAATTCTTTATATAAAAGGTTACATAATATGTGGTGATTTATTCAGCTACTCTTCTATGATAGACTTTAGGTTTTTTTAGGTTTAACTTATTACAAAAAACATTACAGTGAAGATCCCTATTCAAATTTTTGAGTACTTAAGGGGCTACTTTTTTTTTTTTTGAGACGGAGTTTCGCTCTTGTTACCCAGGCTGGAGTGCAATGGCACAATCTCGACTCACCACAACCTCCGCCTCCTGGGTTCAAGCAATTCTCCTGCCTTAGCCTCCCGAGTAGCTGGGACTACAGGTACGCGCCACCATGCCCAGCTAATTTTTGTATTTTTAGTAGAGGCGGGGTTTCACCTTGTTGACCAGGATGGTCTCGATCTCTTGACCTCATGATCCACCCGCCTCGGCCTCCCAAAGTGGTGGTTACTTTTTAAAAAAGGGTATATCAAGATTAATTTGCAAATATCAGAGATTACTAGTTAAAACCAGGAGATCAGTAGTTAAGCAGAAAGGAATTTAATACGGGGCTTTTGGTACTGGGAGGGCTGGAGAAAGCTCTAGACAGCACTGAGCTTCCAGGAAAGGTTCCCAGAGCATCTGAAAGTTGGCCCATTAAAGGAGCTTCTGTCTCTAGGTGCTTACCCAGTGCCCAAGATCAAGGATCAGCCTCAGGACAACAGTGCCACAGGTGCAGTCCATGCCAGCAAAGCAGGCTCTATGCCTGCCTCATACTGCCCAGAAAACAGTGGAACAGACCCCAGAACCTCTGCTCCCCTGCCAAAGAGCAGCTAATGCCTTTCCAATGATGCTTGCCAGGAGAAGCTGCAGAAGGGATCTTACACTCCCTTGCACTTTCCAGATGCTCTGAGAGGGGGCCTGTTTGACAGAAGCTAGGCCACTTGATGAGCCAAGCTTTAAGGGAGTTTGGCTAGTATATATACCCTTTAGCTTCCCAGTCCCTTATAATTCAGTAAGTCACCCTACAAAGAGATGAGAATGGAGTTGAGTAAGCCCTTCTTGAGATCTTCTACAAATTGATTCCTAGTAAAAGAAAATGGAGCCCTAGAAAAGGAAGTATTTTTGACCTGTTCCAGCATGTTGAGAAACTTGATAGACTCATTGCCAGACAGTTTGCCCTCCCGCTCACAGTACTATTTTCCCAGAATTTTGACACTGTTTATAAAGTTTTAAGATTGAATAAATGAACAATAATATCTAGCATTACTTTATCAGTAAGGTTAAGCACTTCTTCTTATGTTTATAGGCCATTTATCTTTTGTATGTCTGTATGGAAACTTGCATACTTTGCCTGGTTTTCTTTTGAAGTGTTAGTCTTTTTCTAGTTTGTAAGAAATCTTGATATATTGTGCATTTTTCATGTGTAATTTTATTATCTTTGTTATCTTTTAATGTTATTTATATTAATAGTTATCTTTTACTGAAGAGAAATTTTACATTTTTGTGTTGTGTTTTCTTTTAAGATTTTGTTTTGTTTCCTGCCTTAAAATGTCTTTCTAGCTATTCGATTATTAAAATATCCTCCCTAAGTATCTTAAGCAAGTCTTTTGTTTGTTCAGTCTTAAAACTTATAAAAACATGGGTTTGGATTTAGATGTTCTTCCCCTATCTTAACTGCCTTCTGGAAGCAGAAGTAAATACTCTCTGGCAGACAATTACATCACCTAGATCCTTAAATCATAACCACATTTTAAAACGTACAATGTCGTGTAGTAACTTTTACGAATACCAGATATGGCTGGGCACGGTGGCTCACTCCTGTAATCCCAGGACTTTGGGAGGCCAAGGTGGGCTGATCACAAGGTCAGGAGTTTAAGATCAGCGTGGTCAATGTAGTGAAACCTTGTCTCTACTAAAAATACAAAATTAGCTGGGTACGGTGGTGCTGCTCAGAAGGCTGAGGCAGGAGAATTGCTTGAACACAGATGATGAAAAACCAAGAGAAAAATAGTCAATGGAAACAGACACAGAAGATTTAGATATTGATATTATTAGACATAGACCCTAAAACAAAAAAGATTAATGCAGTCAACAAAATAAGGGACAAGGTGGAGAATTTCCACAGAAAACCGCAATCTGTAATAAAAGAATCCATTAGAGATTTCAAGAGAGGCTTAAAGAACTGAAGACAAGTCAGTAGAAATATCTGAACTGAAGCACAGAGAAAAAGGATAGGAAATAGAGAAAAGGACATAAGAAATATATGGGATGGAGCAAGAAGGTTTCATGTGTAATTGGAGTCCCCAAAAGGTGGGAAAAGGGCAGAAGCAATATTGGAAGGCATAACGACCAAGAATTTCCAAAACTGGTAAAAGATGTCAAGCCCACATTCAAGAAGCAATATGAACTCCAAGTGAAATTAAGTACAAAGAAAACCACCTAGACACATTAGGTTAAAACTGCTGGATATTAAAGAGAAAGCATCCTAAAAGCACACAAAAGAAAAAAGACACCTCAATGTCAAAGGATCAAGAGCAAAACTGACATCTTTCTTCTCAACAAAAATGATGGAAGCCCTGAAGACAATGTAGTGGCATCTGCAAAATGCTGAAAGAAAACACCTGCTTTCCTTTACCTGGTGAAAATAACCTTCAAAGGTGAACACAAAAGATAGATACTTTCAGTCCGACAAAACCAGATTTTTGTTTTACTAGATACTTACAGTGAAAAGACTATTTAAAGGAGTTCTGCATGGAGTTTGTTCTTTTAAAGGACTATTAAAATTCAAAACATCTGAAAAAGCTAATGCATAAATTACCCGTATCAGGAATTTTTAAATGGGTACATCACTGAAGAGCTCATAATTATTAAAGCAAAACAAAGAGAATATTAGAGATTACTAGCTTGTGCTATAAATTAGAAAATATTGATGAAATTGTCAAAATCCTAGGAAAATGTAATTTACTGAACTTACATAGGAAAAAGTAGGAAATCTCAATCACCTATAATTGATATCTTTTCCTTAAAGGAAATGCCAGGTCCTCATGGCTTCACCATGAAACCTCTCAAACATTTAAGGAAGAAATAACATCTTCCTTAGTAAATTCAGAGACTAGAAAAGAGGTTAGCATAGCTTTGATCCCTAATACTTGCAAGAACATTATTAGACAGAAAATTAAAAGGTCAGTCTTTCTCATGAACCTCTTTGCAAAAATCCTGAAGAAAATCTTGGAAAACCTTATTCGGAAATACATGAAAAAGATCATGTCACGTTGGGTTTATTCCAGGAATGCAAGGTGATTTTAACTATTGAAGCCAACCACAGGAATTTACCACATTAACAAAGATGTAAAAAGAATATGGTTGGCTGGGTGCAGTAGCTCACACCTGTAATCCTGGCACTTTGGGAGGCCAAGGTAGGCGGATCAATAGAGGCCAGAAGTTGAAGACCAGCCTGGTCACCATGGTGAAACACCATATCTACTAAAAATACAAAAATTAGCTGCATGTGGTGGCACACCCTTGTAACCCCAGCTACTTGGGAGGCAGGAGAGTCGCTTGAACCCAGGAGGCAGAGGCTGCAGTGAGTGAGCTGAGATCGTGCCACTGCACTCCTGGGCAACAGAGCAAGATTCTGTCTCAAAAAAAAAAAGATCATCTTAGTAGGTGGCAGGAAAATGTATTTAATAAAGATTAATATCTTTCTTGATGGAAATTCTTTAATATGATAAAAGGTCTCTATTACATATTTACAGCAAATGTCATACTTAATGGTAAAATATTGCCACAAGATTGTGAATGGGATAGGAATGCCCCATATTGTTACTTTTGTTTGGCCAACTTCAAAAGCAAAATTAAAACTACTTTTGAAAACTGTATACCACAACCATTATATTTTTGTGGGATGTGGGAACATGGTATTGTGTCTAATGTGATACGAAGCAGGCCAGGCGTGGTGGCTCACGCCTGTAATCCCAGCACTTTGGGAGGCTGAGGTGGGCAGATCATGAGGTCAGGAGATCGAGACCATCCCGGCCAACATGGTGAAACCCCGTGTCTACAAAAAATACAAAAATTAGCCGGGTGTGGTGGCACATGCCTGTAGTCTCAGGTACTCGGGAAGCTGAGGCAGGAGAATTGCTTGAACCCAGGAGGCAGAAGTTGCAGTGGGCCGAGATCACGCCACTGCACTACAGCCTGGGTGACAGTGTGAAACTCTTGTCTCAAAAAAAAAGTGATATGAAGTAGAGCCTCTAAGAGAAAGAATGTTCTGGAAAGCCTCAGAATGGCCCTGCACAGACACATGTACCAGGATGTTCATTGCAGTATTGTTCCTTATACTAATATCAATATCAATAGAGAATCACTGAAATTAATTATGGTAATGAAAATAGCTAAGATCTACTGAATGCTTACCATGTGCTGGGCTGTGTTTTGATAGTTCTAACTGGATTTAACTCATTTAATCCTCCCATAACTCTCTGAGGTAAGTACTTTTAGTATCATTGCCATTTTACAGATAAAATAAGGCACAGAGAATGAAGCCATCTGGCCCCAGAGCCATGTGCTTGGCCTCTTGTGGCACTTCTCATGGGAAGCTGCCAACATGGTGGGTGATGGTGGGTAGAGAATGACATCCAAGATACAGTAAGTGAAAGAAACAAATCGGTATACAAAACAATGTAAGCTATAACATTTGTGTTTTTAGAAAAACAGAGGTTTTTTTTTTCAAGGTTTTTCCTTTAATAATATCATGCTTACTTGCATTCTGAAATGCTTTTTTAAATGGCAGTAAAAAAATACAACATGAAATCTACTCTCTTAACAAATTTTTAAATATTATCAATTAGAAGCACAATATTGTATGGCAGGTTTATTATCAATTAGAAGCACAATATTGTATGGCAGGTTTGTAGAATTTTTTTGAATAATTTCAACTTTTATTTCAAATTCAGGATGTACATGTGCAGATTTGTTACATGGATATATTTTGGGATGCTGAGGTTTGGTGTATGACTGATCCCATCACCCAAGTAGTGAGCATAGTACCCAACAGTTTTTCAATCTTTGCTTCTCCCTCCTCTGGCCCTGCCCAGTATCGGTTGTTGCCATAATTGTGTCCTCTAGAACTTTTTGTCTTGCCTGGCTGAAACTCGGTACCCATGGAATGACTCCCACTTCCCCTCTCTGAGGCCTCTGGGAGCCACGGCTCCACTGTCTGCTTCTGTGATTTTGACTACATTAGATTCCTAACGAACGTGGAGTTATGCCGCACTTGTCCTTCAGTGACTGGAGTATTTCACTTAGTATAATATCTCCAACACTCATTTATGTTGTAGCATGGGACAGGATTTCCTTCTTTTTTAAGGCTGAATAATATTCCATTGTATATTATATACCACATTTTCTTCATGCATTCATCTGGTGGTGGACACTTAGGTTGCTTCCACCTCTTAGCAGTTGTGAATCATGCTGCAATGAACATAAGGGTGCATATATCTTTTTGAGATCCTGTTTTCAATTTTCTTGGATAAATACCAAGAAGTGGCATTGCTGAATCATTTGGTAGTACTATTTTTAATTTTTTGAGGAATCCTCCATGCTGTTTGATGTAATGGCTGCACCATTGTACATTCCCACCTACAGTCCACAGGAGTTTCATTTTCTCCACCTCCTCACCAACACTTGTGATTTTTCTGTTTTTTGTTTTTTTTTTGATGATAGCCTTCCTAATAGATGTGAGGTGGCATGTCACTGTAGTTTTGATTTGCATTTCCCTGATGATTAGTGATGTTGAGTACCTTTTCATATACCTATTGGCAGTTAAAAAAATACTTTTACACACGTCCTTGAATATACGTAGAACATTCCAGGAAAGATATTCACAAAGCCAATTAATAATGATTACCCTTGGATAGAAGAACTGGGGGATGGGAAGGAAAAGGAGACTTTCTCTTTACTATTTGTCCTTTTTATTGCTTTTGAGAATGGTGTCTATTTGCATGTATTGCCTATTCAAATGAGTTAATTATAAACCCCCCTGCTTATTCCACTGTGTTTAAGAACTATTGCACACCCACCCATGCACACACATACATACCTGTGTTTGTGCTATTCTTGATGTTATGAGCTCACCATGCTGGTGTTCCCCTGCTTTTTACAGAGGCATTCAACTTACAGCAGTGTGCGGCCAGCCAGCAGAGGGGTGACTCAACACTTGGACCTTCCCGACCTTCCCCTCTCAGGTAAATTATGTAAACATGAAGAACTGTTTACTTATCTTTCCCTGCAGTTAACTTTTCTTCATTTCTTTGCATGAAACTGAGCTTAGAAAAATAATCAGTGGCATTTCTTGCAGGTGATTTCAACCCCTGAATAACGTACGTGTCATGGATGTTAGATGCAGCAGTGCAGCTGACGAAAGGAGAAAGTGTCTTGTCTCCTGCCCGCTGTACTTCTCAGTGCCCTTGTGCTAGGGAGACAGGCCCAACTTTGTGGGGTTTTTTTCTTTTTTTAGAGACATGGTCTTGCTTTGTTGCCCAGTCTGGTCTCAAACTCCTGGCTTCAACTGATCCTCCTGCTTCAGCCTCCCACAGTGCTGGGATTATAGGTGTGAGCCACTGCGCCTGGCCTGTTGTTTTTTAAGTGAATCTCAAGAGCGTATTTTCTAATCTTTAAAAAGTAACTGATTTAAGGGGAAGAATCTTACCTGATTTGGAATTTGTCTTCTACTTCTGCAATTCTCAAAAGTTGCCTCTTTAAAGGTATTTGTCTTTTGGTGCAGTCCTCTTCCTATTGCTATACCGTGTGTGTATGTGTGTGTGTCTGTGTGTGTATTTTTGTTTGTTTTTTTTTAACTCAAATTTTGGTTGTAAAGTGGAGGTTGCATTCAGCAGTCCCCACCCATCGTCACATTTGGGTTTGCACTACATCTCCTGTGTCACAGGCTGATGTGAAGCAGCCGTCAAGAGGGGACCCAGGAGCAGGGACATGTGAGTTTGAGTTTCATCACTGCTGCTCAGCCTGGCTTTGGCCTCATCACCCCACCTCTCTGTGCTTTTATGTCCTCATCTCTAAAATGGAAATAATCCTGTCCACCTTATTGGATCATATTAAGGATTGAGTTAGCACGTTAAAGTGCCTAGAACATGCTGGGCTCGTGGTGAGTGCTGTGGAAGTGTTTGCTGTGCACATCTCACCTGTTCTTCTCTGCTGATCCAGTTTACCTGCCCAGAACTAAAAGGACAACAGCACTTGAGCCTAGTGGGAAGTTCAGGTTGTCCAGAATTTGGGCCCTAGAACCTATGTATGTGTCTATGCGGTCACTGTTAGGAAATAAAAAAGTAAAAAAGAACGCTAAATGAACTGTTTATGGGTGCCGGTAGGAAGGATAGAAAGCCAAAAGTCTGCATCACATGGACAGAAATCCTTTGGTTTCTAAGCAAAAAATAAAATTTCTACGACTGTACTTCCTTTAGACCTTAGTCAAGCACAATCCAGCTTGTTCTTAAAATAGTTGTTTATATAAAAGAACTTTCCCTTCTGAATAACCTTCTTTGCTTTTTCATGGAATTAAAAAAAGATTTTAGAGTTGGATAAACACTGACAAGAAAATTTGAAGATGATCTCGGCCCATTCCTTGAATTTTACATGGGAGAGATTCAAGCCCTACAGAAATTGAGTGACTTATTAAGGCTGCAGTGATTTTGGATGGCTCTCCAGCCAGGAAGTCTCCTGATTCTTTCCACCATGTGCTTCTTGGTGCTGAGGCTGCTGATTGCGCTGAGTGATAGCTTTCTAAATAAGCAATGATAGTTTATGTGGGACTCCAAGTCATGATAATGACTTCCCAGCAGGAGGAAATGGAAACCAAAGGCCAGTGTAAAGTCAAGAGTGTAAGAACAAACAGATGGAGTTCAGTGGAGGTAGAGAAATGAGAGAGTCTGCGCTGCAGGAGACCAGGCCTGAGTGCCCCGTGCTAGGAGGGGAGTGGAGGAGGCCAAAGCAGAGCGGGAGGTCCACGTGGCTTACAGTCACCGCTGCGTAGCACAGAAGAGGGAATAACTAGATTATACGCATAGTGCTACGTGTGGGGTTTTTGAAAAATTGTGGTAAAAGACACATAATATAACATTTACCATCTCAACCGCTTTTTAAGTGTACTAGGTAAGCCTTTGGTAGATAATATTTGTGTCTTCTCTGTTCCACTAGCCTTAAAGTTTCCTGTTGTGTAGAGACACCATTCTTTTTGGTTTTCTTTGAGACAGTCTTGCTCTCACATAGGCGGGAGTGCCGTGGCATTATCATAGCTCACTGCGGCCTCAAACTTCTGGTCTCAAGTGACCCTCCTGCTTCAGCTTTCAAGTGGCTGGGACTAGAGGTGCATGTCACCATGCCTGGCTAATTACAAAAAAATTTCAAGGGGTAGAGACAGGGTCTCAGAAATTTGTCCAGGCTGGCCTGTTCTCCTGGCCTCAAGCAGTCCACCTGACTTGGCCTCCCAAAGCACTGGGATTACAGGCATAAGCCACCATGCCTGTCCAAAAAACCATTATTTTAGTTGACAAGATACATACTGAACTTGAGACCACAACAGCTATTGCTCTGAAGTTAATACCTCATTGACAGCCCTCCTCACTTTGCCCCCACCAGGCACCTGTCTGCTTGGATGATTCTGTTTACTGTTATTACAGCAAAGGATTGCAGGGACAATTACTTGCTTCTGACAATCTCCAGAAATTGCTTGTCAACGTTGAGGTCATTGGGAGCTGCAGAAACCAAAGATTAATGTGCCGTTCTTGTTGTTCTCTTTAGTGATATAAATACTGTTTTTCTCTGCTATTTAGAGCTGACCAGCCTCACTCCCAACTTTACTGCCCCTAATTAATGGCTGTGAGCTGTAGAAGGATTGTTTTCTTCTGTGACTATTCGCAGGTTATAGGGACAACTGTGAACTAATCCTGGTCCCTGGCCTGCTGTGTAGCTTTGAACAAGGCACTTAATTCTCTGAGCTCCAGTTGCCTCTATAAATAAAAACTAGACAATCTTGAAAAGTTTCTTCTGTTCCATTCTTTTATGATCCTTTAGGAAATATCATCTGGCTAGACATGGTGGTACACTCTCCTGTAGTCTCAGCTACTTGGGAGGCTGAGGCAGAGGATTGCTGTAGGAGGTCGAGTCCAACTCCAGCCTGGGCAACACAGCAAGACCCTGTCTCTAAAAGAGAAAAAGAAAAAGGAATATCATCTGAAGGATTCAGTCCATTTCATTACCTGTTTTGACACAGACTAATATGACAGCAGAAAGGAGCCTTGAAAGAATGATTTTTACTTCTTTTTTTAGCAAGCCAGGCCCTATGGCTAGAATGGCCTTTTCTGTCATAAAATAGTTTTTTTTGGTTACCAGCTTCTTGTTTGCCTGTGATCTGATCATCATACAAGGCATTTTTCTGCCACTATCTCTCAGATGTCTGTCAATTAAAACAAAAGGTATTACCTGGGGACAGGGCTGGCTTTGTTGGCACTTGCACAAGGCCCTTAGAAGAGCACATGCTTGGTGTAATACTCTGATGACATCGTCTTGAAATTCACAGTAATTTTTGAACAAGAGATTGACCCGGCGCTAGATCCTGTAAATGATGTTGTGGTCCTGCCTGGAGAATCCACATCCCTATTGCATTTTTATTACTTCAGAAACTATATATATATGTTTGTACTTGAGGATAAAATGAGAACTGTGTTATATTTGAGAAGAAATATGATGGCAGTCAAGAGCTGGTGCTTGAGGAATGGGTGATTATGTGGTTGTTCCCACAGATATTCTAAAGGGAAGGACTGAGGCCCTGAAGCCGGACCCCCACCTCCGCAAGAGTCCCTCACTGGAGTCACTGAGCAGACCCCCATCTCTGGGCTTCGGGGACACAAGACTGCTGAGCGCTTCCACCAGGGCATGGAAACCACAAAGCAAACTCAGGTATCATGTTTCAAACAATAAGAAATCAGAAAAACATCGGGCTGATCACCTTTTATTCTTGCTGTTTGTCCCCATGGCCAATTTACTTCTACAAATATTTCCTGCATGAACATGACTAAGACACTGTGCCTGCCCTTGGTGAGTCTAAAAGGAGGACCCTGGACAGCAGTAGTATGCAAAATGGAATTAAGGGCTGTAAAAACAATACTGCATAAGCAAAGTCTTGAGAGGTTGTCAGTTGGATCAAGAAGTCTAGAGAGAAGTGGCATTTCTGCCAAAGGCTCTAAAGGTACCATTACAACCATGCTGTGGAGTAGTGTTCAGGGAGTGTGGGTGGTATTATGTGTCTGGACTAGACTATGGGCTTCCTGAGGGCAGGGACCCTGCCATACATATGCATAACAAGCTCTCTGTCAGTATTTTTTGGGTGGATGGATAGGTGACTAGGACATTCCAGCTGGAAGGCAGGTTGGAACCATATTGTAATTAATCTTCATTGCTAAGGAAGAGGTTTGTGCATTATTTTGGTAAAGCACTGGGGAACCACCAAGTTTGTGGGATTTTGTTTCAGATTTTGACATTGTGCAGTGAGATTGGACCTGCATTTTAAAGGGATTCATCAGAAAACAGTGGCATGTAAGGGTTGGAGAGGCATTTTGAAATCAGTGTTTAAGAAGGACTTTCACAAGGATGTGAAGGAGGGGTTGGCAGAGGGAGAGGATGGCAAGACCAGCAGGGTGGTCACTAAGAGCTGGTCTTTGCTTCCACAACTCTGTCACCTCCTCCCTTTTCAGTGCCCCTGGTCATCCAGGCCACAGCAAACCTCTTTCAGCTGCTGCTTCTCTTTCTTATGTCTTCCCTGCTTCTCTGTGTTGGTTAATCTGAAGCACTGAGCACATCCTGCTGCAGATCTCACAAAAATCTCACATGACTCTGTCATCCATACTCCTAACCCTGGTCTTCTAGATGCCTCACGACTCAGCACCACCCCACCCACCTTCCAGAATGGCTCTGTTCCTCCCCCCACCTGAGCCTGTTTTAGTCCCTGCCTTTGTAATATCACATGAGAATTTCTGATGGCAAGTCTTTGTGTATAAGTTTTAGCCTGAATCATTTTTCTTTTGTCCTTTCATACTGCAAATACTGCTTCTCCTTCAAGGTCAAACCTTTCATGAAGTTGTACCTCATACCTGGCACATTGACATATCCCTTCTCTGACTTCGGTGTCTACACTGTTTTGGGCGTTTAGTTTCTGTACTGCTTTGCAGTGTGGAACAATGTTGCACAGTTCATGCCATTGTCTCCATTTATGCTATAATTTAGTGGACAGTAAATGTTCAGCCTACATTCTGGTATCTCTTCCAGCCCCTTGCATTGTGCAACACACATAGTATTTGACTTTGTAGAACTTAAGAATTGAGTAGATGTATCAGTATACAAAATTGGCTACTTTAGGAGTAATAGCTTTTTAATAAATATTATAATTACAAATATGGATATATAGAAGGATTTATGGAAGTCTGTATTAATTCAGGTCTTGTTACACCTTTGGGTATAGCATATATTTGAATCCGAATAGATGAAGTCGTGTGTTTTAGAGGCGTAATGTAAAGCCCCAGATATTACATATTGTCCTGTTTAAGTACAAGCGATTTACATAATTGAAAGAGATTTTAAGGACCAGAATTAGTGCTATTCTGAATTGCCCTTTTCTTTATGCCAGAAATGCATACAAAAGGCTATGTGTATATGCATATGCTATTCATAATTGATATTTTACCTTTCATAATGAAAAATTATCTGATAAAGGTAAAAATTGATATTTTACCTTTCATAACGAAAAGTTAAAATAGTAAAATTCTTATTTCAATTTTACATTTATGTTATTGAGATAAACAATGGCAGGATATCTGATGTTTTTAATATGCCCTTTTAATCTACCTTTAAAATTTGTTTACTTTCATTTTTTGGAGATGGGGTCTTGCTCCGTTGTCTAGGCTATAGTGAGGTGGCACAATCATAGTGCACTACAACCCTGAACTCCTGGTCTCAAGCAATCCTCCTGCCTCAGCCTCCTGATTAGCTGTAATTACGGGTGCACATCATTATGCCCAGCTAATTATTTTATTTTTTATTTTTTTAAAGATGGGGTTTCGCTATGTTGCCTAGGCTGGTCTTGAACTCCTGGGCTGAAGCAATCTTCCTGCCTTGGCTCCTAAAGTTCTGGGATTCTAGATGTGAGCCACTGCTCCCAGACAATCTACCTGTTACATGTTATTTAGATAATTGGTTTTGAAACATGTAGGGTGTGTTTTGTTTAGGTATCTTTAATTCAAATAATATTGTACTTAAGTAAACAAAGAAAAGACTAGATGGATGAGCAACAGATGGATTTTAAAACAAAATGTAACACAACTCTCCTTAGATTTATGATAGGAAGCACAATTTAATTTTTATTTTATACAGTGACATATAAAATAATAATGTGACTAATTCGGCTAATATACTTTTGCTTTTCTAGTAGGTATTTATTTCTTGTTTATTTGAGGATTCTAAATATTAGCATCTTCTTCTAACTCTGTGCCCTTCTTTCTAACCAGTGTGGAAAGAAAAGACCCTCTGGCGGCCTTGGCCCGGGAATATGGCGGTTCCAAGCGCAATGCTCTACTGAAATGGTGCCAGAAAAAGACACAGGGTTATGCGGTAAGGGACATCAACCAACATCCAGCCGGCCCCAGGCAGTAGTATCCCTGTGCCAGTACATGTTCCATGTGTGCCTGTGCTTGGTAGGACGATAGGTGTGTAATTATCATCTTTCTGTTCTCCTAGGCAAGGCTGCCAGGGAGGGTTTGATATCTGTGCACTGCCCAAAGGCAGCCAGACAGAGAGGCAAATGCAACTGAAAAACAGTCTGCACTCCACCAAACGTATGGCTGCATGCAAAGCAGCATGTCCTGCAGAAAAGGGGACCTTTTTCTTTGCTCAGAGTGTTACTGACCGCAGGTTCTTGGGCTCTCAATGCAATATAAATTGTCATGAGGCCAAAAGAGTTTTCCCAACAAGGCTTTATTGGAGCTTATGCCCAGGCATGAGGGAGGAAGCACAGAAGAGGGAGGATTCTCTGGCTGACTCCCTGAAATGAGCTGGTAGGGATTTTTTTATTAAGCAGGAATTAAGAAGGAATTGATATCAAGGTAAGGAATGTGGGCTGGGCTGGGTAGAGCAAGTGAGGGGTAGGGGATGTGGGTCAGCTTATCTGCTGACGATGGTTGTCTTGAGTAATGAGCTAGCTGGCGGTCTGGTCGGTGGCAGGAAGGCTGTACATCAGTTGTTTAGCATTCCTTCCTGAGGCGAGACACTGGCAATTTTGGTTGGATATTTTGGATTTCCTAGGGTTAGTTTCTGGAATTCTTTAAGTAAAAGAATTAAACATTCTTTTATTCTTTTAAACATTATGAGAGTGCAGAAAAACAATGTGGTTGTTTTCTTTGCATGACTTCAGGTACGCCAGTGATGTAATGGTGTGGGTTTTGTGATCAGTGGGAATGCAAGAAATAATGCTGTAGTGGGGTGAGCTGAAGATAAGCCCCGTCCCTGCACTGTCTCAGAAGTTGGTTGATGTATTCCTGGTGGATACAAACTTCAGAATGGAACTCCTGGGCCCTAGGGTGTGCATACAATCTAGTGGATAGTGCCAAACAGATGACTGAAGTGACTGTACACTTTCTGTCCCTCCAGCAATCTATGAGAGATTTATTTCTTTGCATTCTTATCAGCACTTGGTATTGTCAGTCTTTTTACTCAAGGGCATGTGGGTAATGTATAGTAAGTAGTGTCTCATTATGGTTTTTATTTGCATTTTCCTGTTGACTGGGGAGGCTGAGCACCTTTTCATATGCAAACTGGCCATGTGGATAGTCCCGTTTGGGATGCACCTGCTCAGGTCTTTTGCACATTTTGTTTGTGTTTGGGGGAGTGGCTCTGTAAGCCAGATATGAACTTTTGCTCCTTTTTAAAAATTTTTACTTTAAGTTGTGGGATACATGTGCAGAATGTGAAGGTTTGTTACGTAGGTATACACATGCCATGGTGGTTTACTGGACCCATCAACCCATCATCTACATTAGGTATTCTCCTAATGCTATCCCTCCCCTAGCCCCCCAACCACTGACAGGCCCCAGTGTATGATGTGTTCTCATTGTTCAACTCCCACTTATGAGTGAGAATATGCAGTGTTTGGTTTTCTGTTCCTGTGTTAGTTTGCTGAGAATGATGGTTTCCAGCTTCAGCTGTGTCCCTGCAAAGGACATGAACTTGTCCTTTTTTATGGCTGCATAGTATTCCATCATGTATATTGCCACATTTTCTTTATCCAGTCTATCACTGATGGGCATTTGGGTTGGTGCCAACTCATTGCTATTGTGAACAGTGCTACAATAAACATATGTGTGCATGTGTCTTTATAGAACGATTTATAATCCTTTGGGTATATACCTAGTAATGGGATTTCTGGGTTAAATGGTATTTCTAGTTCTAGATCCTTGAGGAACTACTACACTGTCTTCCACAATTTTTGAACTAATTTACACTCCCACCAACAGTGTAAAAGTGTTCCTGTTTCTCCACATCGTCTCCAGCATCTGTTGTCTCCAGATTTTTTAATGACCGCCATTCTAACTGGCATGAGATGGTATCTCAATGTGGTTTTGATTTGCATTTCTCTAATGACCAGTGGTGATAAGCATTTTTTCATGTTTCTTGGCCACATAAATGCCTTCTTATGGGCTTGTTTGTTTTTTTCTTGTATATTTGTTTTAGTTCTTTGTAGATTCTGGATGTTAGCCCTATGTCAGATGGGTAGATTGCTGACATTTTTTCCCATTCTGTTGGTTGCCAGTTCACTCTAATGATTGTTTCTTTTGCTGTGCAGAAGCTCTTAAGTTTAATTAGATCCCATTTGTCTAATTTGGCTTTTGTTGCCATTGCTTTTGGTGTTTTAGTTATGAAGTCCTTGCCTATGCCTATGTCCTGAATGATATTGCCTAGGTTTTCTTCTAGGGTTTTTATGGCGTTAGTTCTTATGTTTAAATCTTTAATCCATCTTGAGTTAATTTTTGTATAAGATGTAAAGAAGGGGTCCAGTTTCAGCTTTCTGCATATGGCTAGCCAGTTTTCCCAACACCATTTATTAAATAGGGGATCCTTTCCCCATTGCTTGTTTTTGTTAGGTTTGTAAAAGATCAGATGGTTGTAGATGTGTGGTGTTACTTCCAAGGCCTCTGTTCTGTTCCATTGGTCTATATCTCTGTTTTGGTACCAGTACTATGCTGTTTTGATTACTGTAGATTTGTAGTATAGTTTGAAGTCAGGTAGCGTGATGCCTCCAGCTTTGTTGTTTTTGCTTAGGATTGTCTTGGCTATGTGGGCTCTCTTTTGGTTCCATATGAAGTTTAAGGTGGTTTTTTCCAGTTCTGTAAAGAAGGTCACTGGTAGCTTGATGGAGATAGCATTGGGCACTATGGCCATTTTCATGATATTGATTCTTACCAACCATGAGCATGAAATGTTTTTCCATCTCTTTGTGTGCTCTCTTATTTCCCTAAGCAGTGGTTTGTAGTTCTCCTTGAAGAGGTTCTTCACGTCCTCTATTAGTTGTATTCCTAGGTATTTTATTCTGTTTGTAGCAGTTGTGAATGGGAGTTTGCTCGTGATTTGGCTCTCTGTCTGTTACTGGTGTACAGGAATGCTTGTGATTTTTGCACATTGATTTTGTATCCTGAGACTTTGCTGAAGTTGCTTATCATTTTTTTTTTTTCCTTAACCGTATGCGTTTTGTCAGGCCCGAGGGCCTCTTCCATCCTTGTCAAGGGGAGTGCTAACCTTCTCTCCTTTCATACAACACTGAAGTTGCTTATCATTTAAAGGAGATTTTGGGCTGAGAAGATGGAGTTTTCTAAATATACAATCATGTCATCTGCAACAGAGACAATTTGACTTCCTCCTTCCTATTCAGATACCCTTTATTTCTTTCTCTTGCCTGATTGCCCTGGCCAGAACTTCAAATACTACCTTGAGTAGGAGTGGTGAGAGAGGAGAGGGCATCCTTGTCTTGTGCTGGTTTTCAAAGGGAATGCTTCCAGCTTTTGCTCATTCAGTATGATATTGGCTGTGGATTTGTCATAAATAGCTCCTACTATTTTGAGATATGTTCCATCAATACCTAATTTATTGGGAGTTTTTAGCATGAAGTGGTGTTGAATTTTATTGAAGGCCTTTTCTGCATCTATTGAAATAATCATGTGATTTTTGTCATTGGTTCTGTTTATGTGATGGATTATGTTTATTGATTTATGTATATTAAACCAGCTTTGCATCCCAGGGATGAAGCTGACTATTGGGGTGGATAAGACTTTCGATGTGCTGCTGGATTCAGTTTGCCAGTATTTTGCTGAGGATCTTCTTATTGATGTTCATCAGGGATGTTGGCCTGAAATTTTTGTTTTTAGTTGTTTCTCTGCCAGGTTTTGGTATCGGGATGATGCTGGCCTCATAAAATGAGTTAGGGAGGAGTCCCTCTTTTTCTATTGTTTGCAATAGTTTTGAAAGGTAATGGTACTACTCCTCTTTGTACCTCTGGTGTAATTCGGCTGTGAATCCATCAGGTCCTGGGCTTTTTTTTGATTGGTAGGCTATTAATTACTGCCTCAATCAGAACTTGTTATTGGTCTGTTTAGGGATTTGACTTCTTCCTGGTTTAGTCTTGGGAGGGTTTATGTATCCAGGAATTTATCTCTTTCTTCTAGATTTTCTAGTTTATTTGCATAGAGCTGTTTATAGTATTCTCTGATAGTAGTTTGTATTTCTGTGGAAGCAATGGTGATATCCCCTTTATCATTTTTTATTGTGTCTATATGATTCCTCTCTCTTTTCTTCTTTATTATTGTGGCTAGAGGTCTATCTATTTTGTTAATCTTTTCAAAAAACCAGCTCCTGGATTCATTGATTTTTTTTGAAGGGTTCCTCTTGTCTCTATCTCCTTCAGATCTGCTCTTAGTTATTTCTTGTCTTCTGCTAGCTTTTGAATTTGTTCTTGCTTCTCTAGTTCTTTTAATTGTGATGTTAAGGTGTCGATTTTAGAGCTTTCTTGCTTTCTACTGTGGGCATATAGTGCTATAAATTTTCCTCTGAACACTGCTTTAGCTCTGTCCCAGAGATTCTGGTATGTTGTGTCTTTGTTCTCATTGGTTTCAAAGAACTTATTTATTTTTGCCTTAATTTCATTATTTACCCAGTAGTCAGTCAGCAGCAGGATGTTCAGTTTTCATGTAGTTATGTGGTTTTTAGTGAGTTTCTTAATCCTGAGTTCTAATTTGATTGCACTGTGGTCTAAGGGACAGTTTGTTATGATTTCCATTCTTTTGCATTTGCTGGGGAGTGTTTTACTTTCAATTATGTGGTCAATTTTAGAATAAGTGCGATGTGGTGCTGAGAGGAACATATATTCTGTTGATGTGAGGTAGAGAGTTCTGTAGATGTCTATTAGGTCCGCTTGGTCCAAAACTGAGTTCAAGTCCTGAACATCCTTGTTAATTTTCTGTCTCATTGATCTGTCTAACATTGACAGTGGGGTGTTAAAGTCCCCCGCCATTATTGTGTGGGAGTCTAAATCTCTTTGTAGGTCATTAAGAACTTGCTTTATGTATCTGGGTGCTCCTGTATTGGGTACATATATATTTAGGATTGTTAGCTCTGGTAAATATTCCTCTATCCCTTTATTTTGAGCCTATGTGTTTCTTTGCATGTTAGATGGGTCTCCTGAATACAGCAATCAGATGGATCTTGACTCATCCAATTTGCCAGTCTGTGTCTTTTAATTGGGTCATTTAGCTCATTTACATTTAAGGTTAATATTTTTATGTGTGAATTTGATCCTGTCATTATGATGCTAGCTGGTTATTTTGCCTGTTAATTGATGCAGTTTCTTCATAGTGTCGATAGTCTTTACATTTTGGTATAGTTTTGCAGTGGCTGGTACTGGTTTTTCCTTTCCATGTTTAGTGCTGCCTTCAGGAGCTCTTGTAAGAGCTCAGCATTTGCTTGTCTGTAATGGATTTTATTTCTCCTTCGCTTATTAAGCTTAGTTTGGCTGGATATGAAGTTCTGGGTTGAAAATTATTTTCTTTAAGAATGTCGAATATTGGAACACACTCTTTTTTGGCTTGTAGGGTTTCTGCAGGGAGAGCTGCTGTTAGTCTGATGGGCTTCTCTTTGTGAGTAACATGACCTTTCTCTGGCTGTACTTAACATTTTTTCATTCATTTCCACCTTGGTGAATCTGATGATTTTGTGTCTTGGTGTTGTTCTTCTCAGGGAGTATTTCAATTTGAATATTGGCCTGTCTTGCTAGGTTGGGGAAGTTCTCCTGCATAGTCTCCTGAAGAGTGTTTTCCAACTCTGTTCCACTCTCCCCATCACTTTCAGGTACACCAATCAAACGCAGGTTTGGTCTTTTCACATAGTACCATATTTATTTTGAAAGCTTTGTTCGTTCCTTTTCATGCTTCTTTCTCTAATCTTTCCTTTATGCTTTATTTCAGTAAGTTGATCTTCAATCTCTGATATCCTTTCTTCTGCTTGATTGATTCAGCTATTGATACTTCTATATGTTTCATGAACTTCTTGTGCTGTTTTTCAGCTTCATCAGGTCATTTTTATTCTTCTCTAAACTAGTTATTTTAGTTAGCAGTTCCCCTAACCTTTTTTCAAGGTTCTTAACTTCCTTGCATTGGGCTAGAACATGATCCTTTAGCTCGGGAGTTTATTATTACCTACCTTCTGAAGCCTACTTCTGTCATATCATCAAACTCATTCTCCATCCAGTTTTGTTCCCTTGCTGATGAGGAGTTGTGAACCTTTGGAGGAGAAGAGGCATCCTGGCTTTTGGAATTTTTAGCATTTTTGCACTTGTTTGTCCTCATCTTTGTGGATTAATCTACCTTTGTTCTTTGATATTGTTGACCTTCAGATGGTGTGTTTGTGTGGATGTATTTTTTGTTGATGTTGATGCTGTTCCTTTCTGTTTGTTGGTTTTCCTTCTAACAGTCAGGCCCCTCTACTGCACGTCTGGTAGAGTTTGCTGAAGGTCCACTCCAGACCCTGTTTGCCTGGGTATCACCAGCAGAGGCTGCAGAACAGCAAAGATTGCTCCCTATTCCTTCTTCTGGAAGCTTTGTCCTAGAGGGGCACCTGCCAGATGCCAGCTGGAGCTCTCCTGTATGAGATATCTGTTGACCTCTGCTGGGAGATATCTCCCAGTCAAGAGGCAGAGGGGTCAGGGACCCACTTGAGGAGGCAGTCAGTTTCTTAGCAGAGTTCAAACGCTCTGCTGGGATATCCACTACTCTCTTCAGAGACAGCAGGCAAGAACATTTAAATCTGCTGAAGCTGTGCCCCCAGCCACCCTTTCCCCCAGGTGCTCTGTCCCAGGGAGATGGGAATTTTATCTACAGTCCCTTGACTGGGGCTGCTGCCTTTCTTTCAGAGATGTCCTGCCCAGAGAGGAGGAATCTAGAGAGGCAGTCTGGCTACAGCAGCTTTGTAGTGGGCTCTGCCCAATTCAAACTTCCCAGTGGCTTTGTTTACCCTGTGAGAGGAAAACTGCCTACTCAAGCCTCAGCAATGACAGACACCGCTCCCCCGCACCAAGCTCAAGCATCCCAGGTTGGCTTCAGACTGCTGTGCTGGTAGCGAGAATTTCAAGCCAGTGGATCTTAGCTTGCTGTGCTCTATGGGGGTGGGATCTGCTGAGCTAGACCACTTGGCTCCCTGGCTTCACCCCTCTTTCCAGGGGAGTGAATGGTTCTGTCTAACTGGCGTTCCAGGCATCACTGGGGTATGAATAAAAAATCCTGCAGCTGGCTTGGTGTCTGCCCAAATGGCCTCCCAGTTTTGTGCTTGAAACCCAGGGCCCTGTTGGTGTATGCACCCGAGGGAATCTCCTGGTCTGCAGGTTTTGAAGACCATGGGAAAAGCACAGTATCTTGGCCGGAGAGCACCATCCCTCATTGCACAGTCCCTCACGGCTTCCCTTGGCTGGGGAGGGAGTTCCCCAACCCCTTGTGCTTCCCTGGTGAGGCGACACCCCGCCCTGCTTCGGTTTGCCCTTTGTGGGCTGCATCCACTATCTAACCAGTCCCAGTGAGATGAGCTGGGTACCTAAGTTGGAAATGCAGAAATCACCTCAGACCCCTGTTTGTTCTTCCTGCTACCCTGTCCACTCTGCCTCCGCCCTGTTTCGAGACTAGACCATGCCATGAAGGAAGGTCCCTCGGTTACAGCATCTCCCAGCCCATCAGCCACACTGCTGGAGCACACAGGAAAGAATAAGAAGCCAGAGGGAGGCTGTTGCCTGCAGGAGGTTTAGTGTAAAGGAAATAGAAATGGCAACGGGAAATTAAAGAAAACAGTTAAAAAGAGCAGTCATTCAAGAATGACACCACTGATGCCGCCTGTGCTGTCTTTCCCCACCCGACAGAAATGGACCGAGCCAGCTGCCAGAGTGGATATGAAAAGACAATTAGCATTTTCAGAAGGAGTAGCCTTTTATGAAGTAACCTTGTTGTAATGCAGGAAAGAGACAGACAGTAAGATGTTTCCAGTCAGGATTACAAGAATAGTATTTTCTACTGGAGTGATTTTTTTTTTTCTGTGAACATCTTGGATTAGTTTTCAAAACATTTTATGTTTGATGAAACCCAAAACTCATTTTGCCTGAAGAGTACTTTTCACTCATTATTAAATCTCTATATATTTAATATATCTCTATATTAAATCTCTATATGAGAAATATGAACATGCATCTGCTTTATTTACTCTTTACAAATATTCTATGTCTAGACCTGTTTGTCGAGACACCTCATAGGCTTATTCTCTCAGAATTAGGAAGCCAAAAATAACTGGTGAAAACTTTTTGAAAACCAGGAACCATGTGTACCTGACTTAAAATAACTTTCTCAGCAAACTTAGACAAGAACAGAAAACCAAACACCCACATGTTCTCACTCATAAGTGGGAGTTGAACAGTGAGAACACATGGACACAGGGAGGGGAACATCACACACCAGGACCTGTCGGAGGGTGGTGGGGTAGGGGAGGGATAGCAGGGGCGTGGGGGACTAGGGGAGGGAAAGCATTAGGAGAAATACCTGATGTAGATGACACCACCATGGCACGTGTATACCTATGTAACAAACCTGCCCGTTTTGCACATACACCCCAGAACTTAAAGTATAATAATTTTTAAAAAATTGCTAAACTGGCTTTGATTAAAGAACAAACTGTTAAATATATTCAGTGAATACGAAACTATAGATAATCTTCAGAAACATTTGGAGACAGAACCACATAACACTTAAGCATGAAAATATAATAAAATTTAAATCTCACTGGAGTTTTGCAGAAAAAGGCAATTTAACACAAACATACCTAGTAAAGTACGAGAAGTTCTAAAGAATGTACTGTAGGCACAAAAAGATATCCCAGGTAGAAGGTATGAGATGAAAGAAAAAAAAACAAAAGTTAAAGGTAAATGGGTGGTTAAATATAAATTGAGGTTTAAAGGGATAGTATGGATACTGAGAATCTACAAATATAGTTAATTGAAATATAAATTATTTTCTCTTTTTTCAAGTCTAACGCTGGATTTCTTTTCTTCATATTCTGATTAAAATTTCAAGATTAAAAAAAACTTTCTTTTTACTTTATCAAAGTATAGTGTGAAAGGTTATGTTACATCCCTCTATATATCTATATATTTTTTTATTTCAACTTTTGTTATAGATTCAGGGGGTGCATGTGCAAGTTTGTTTCGAGGGTATATTGTGTGATACTGAGGCTTGGGTTATGGGTCCCGTCACCCAGGTAGTAAGCATAGTACTCTGTAAGTAGGTTTTCAACCCATGCCTTCCTTCCCTGTTGAATAGTCCCCAGTGTCTATTGTTGCCATCCACGTGGCTTTTTTTCTTTTTTTTTTTTTGAGATGGATTTAAAAAAATTTTTTTAAGACAGGATCTCACTCTGTTACCCAGGCTGGAGTGTAGTGGTACAATCTCAGCTCACTGCAACGTCTGCCTCCCAGGTTTAAGCGATTCTCCTGCCTCAGCCTCTGGGACTACAGAGGTGCACGCCACCATGCCCAGCTAATTTTTGTATTTTTAGTAGAGACTACTATGTTGGGAAGGCTGGTCTTGAACTTCTAACCTCAGGTGATCTGCCCACCTTAGCCTCCCAAAGTGCTGGGATTATAGGTGTGAACCACCGTCCCCCGGCTTTTTATATCCATGTGTACTCGATGTTTAGCTCTCACTGTAAGTGAGACGTGATATTTGTTTTCTGTTCCTGCATTAGTTTGCTTAGGATAGTGGTCTTCAGCTGCACCCATGTTTTTGTTCTTTTTTATGGACATGATTTCTTTTTTATGGCTGCATAGTACTCCATGGTATACATTTACCACATTTTCTTTATCCAACCCACTGTTGTTGGGTACTTAGGTTGAGTTTATGTGTTTTCTACTGTGAATAGTGCTGCAATTAACATATGAATGGTCGAACTATTTATTTTTCTTTGGGTATATAGCTAGTCATAGGATTGGGTAGTTCTATTTTTAGTACTTTGAGAAATCTCCAACTGCTTTCCACAGGGGCTGAACCAATTTTATTCCCACCAGCAGTGTATAAGTGTTTCTTTTTCTCCATGGCCTCGCTAGCATCTGCTATGTTTTGACTTTTTAGTAATAGCCACCTGGCTAGTGTTAGATGGTATCTCATTGTGGTTTTGATCTGTATTTTTCTGATGATTAGGCATGATGAGCATTTTTTCATGTTTATTGGCTGTTTGTCTTCTTTTGAGAGGTGACTGTTCATGTCCTTTGCCTATTTTTTAGTGGGTTATTTGGGTTTTGCTTGATGATTAAGTTCTAATAGATTCCGGATATTAGATGCATAGTTTGTGAATATTTCTTCCCATTCTATAGGTTATCTGTTTACTCTGTTGATGGTTTCTTTTGCTGTGAAGCAGCTCTTTAGTTTAGTTAGATCCCACTTGTAAATTTTTTATTTTGTCGTACTTGCTTTTGGGAGCTTAGCCCAAAATTCTTTGCCAAGGCTAATGTCGAGAAAAGTTATTTCCTAGGTCTGATTCTAGGATTTTTATAGTTTGAAGTCTTACAGTTAAATCTGTAATTCATTTTAAGTTAATTTTTATATATAGTGACAGGTGCAGGTCTAGTCTCTTTCTTCTGCATGTGGCCAGCCAGTCATCCCAGCAGCATTTGCTGAATAGAGAATTCTTTTCCCATTGCTTGTTTGTCAAAGATCAGATGATTATAGGTTTGCAGCTTTATTTCTGAGTACTCTGGTTTGTCCCATTGGTCTATGTGTCTGTTTTTATACCAGTACCATGCTGTTTTGGTTACTGTAGCCTTATAGCATAGTATGAACTCAGGCAACGCGATGTCTGCAGCTTTGATCTTCTTACTTAGGATTGCTTTGGCTATTCAGACTCTTTTTTGATTCCATATGAATTTTAGGATAGTTTTTTCTAATTCTGTGAAAAATGACATGGGTAATTTGATAGGAATAGCATTGAATCTGTAAAGTGCTTTGGGTAATATGGCCATTTGAATGATATTGATTCTTAAAATCCATGAGCATGGAATGTTTTTTCATTTATTGATGCTGTCTCTTGTTTCTTTCAGCATCCTTCCATATATTGTCCAGCTCTAGGTAATATTGTAGGTGCTGGGGACTACATAGTGAATGAAACAGGCAAAAGTTCCCGTTGTCATGTAACTTACATTCCCATGGGGTCTGGCAGTTAACTGAAATAAAAAGGTGACATATGTACCATATTTGAAGGTTGTATTACTGTGGAGAGAAATTAAGCAGGGAAGGAGGATTGGGAATGCTGGGTGAATAGTACAATTTATATATAGTGGTCAGGGAGGTGACATTTGAGGACTTGCTCCCCTCCCCTGAAGGTCTTTGGTATCTGCATGGTTTATTTTCCACCAAGGACTAAGTGTGGAAGGTCAGAGTAAGGAGGTCCTCACTGCCATGACTATGCTGATAGGAGCTGAAGTGATGTACAGTGGCCACCCAGCACTGGGAAGTGGGCATCGCAGCCAGACCCACCTGCCAAGCCCCCAGCCAGCTGCCTAACGTCTTGAGTGGCCCAGGATTGAGACCCAGTGAAAGGATGTGAGTGTGCCCTCGCTATGAAGTGAGATCCAGTTCGCTAAGCTCAAAATGGCGTTCCTAGGAGACCCTTCCAAACATTCTGCTCAACTCAGACATACTGGGGTCTTTTTGGAAGAAGTCATCCCTGGGAAGCCCCTCCAAATTACTCTGTTTTCAGATGTGATGCTCCTGATGCATGTTAGCTGTTTTTTAAGCCAAGGGCAGGCCTGACTCAGAGAACCCCTATACTTCCCTTTCTTTCATCTAAAAGTCTAGTTTGAGCTCCTAGTTTTGTGTTATGATGGAGAAATTTCCATCTGTAACGTAGTATTTCCAGTAAGAATTCTAAAGGGACAGAAAGCCGGGCAAGTAGGTGTGACAGGCAGAATTCTAAAAATAACCCCATGACTCTCCCTGGTAGAATGCCCTCCCCTTTATATGACACAGGGAGATGGTTTGGATGTGCCCCACCTAATCATAGAGCCCTGTAAAAGCCAAGTGATGTCTCTGGCTTGTGTCAGAAGTCGGGGAAATTCAAAGCATGAGGACTCTTCATGTTTTTGGTAGTTTGAAGAGTGAGGGGGCACATGAAAAGGTGCCAACAAGGGCCCCTGGCTGACAGCCAGCAGGAAGCAGGGACTTTCTATCACTAAAGGATTAGTGCTGAGGTCCTAGCCATGACCAGAAATTGCCATTAGGGTACTCTGTAGTTTTGAGGTTGACAATTGCAAGTGTGGTCCCACCAAGTCCTTTGCTCTCTCTCCCTGTTCTGATGCCCTCAGACCTCAGTCAGGCTGAGGATGCTCAGTTTGCTTTGCCTTCTGCCTTCCCCCAGCTGGGGGATCTTGGGCTGGAAGTCACTCTGATGAACGTGTGAAATTTAGCTGAAGTCTCTCCTAAGTCCTCTGTTACCTCCCAGAAAGCATGATGAGGTACAGCCACCCTACACCTCCATGAGTGGCATAAAGATATATGCAGATATCTTTTAGATAAAAATATATACAAGTATTTACTGTTATTTGAATTCCTGTTTGGTTCTTGCATTTCAGATCACAAGAAGGAAGTGTTTGGATAGGGATTTACTTGAAAATGTACCTGAATCTGTTCTGCTTTTGAAATTTTATGACAGGAATTTAGGTAGCAAGGGATACCTACACTATCACTAAGGAACAGATAGACGTCTTTGAACCAGTTTTTAACCTGTTAGCTCAGACCTATATCTTCTTCTCTTGGTGAAAAAAAAATCAGTCTTTGTGTGTCCACACTGAATTTTGCTTTGAATCTGGAAAGAAAATCCACATTGCAGATGACTACTGTTGTTCTGTCTCTGAGTTCCCACAGACAAGCACTAAAATCTGCTTAGCCAATAGCAAGCAGCCTCTAAAATATCAGGCCACTTGGGGCTGTTAGTTATTTTCTTTTTTGAGAGAAGTCACTTGAAGGCTACACACAAAATTTGAAGAACCTAAAGCCTTTGACTTATTTATTGCCATCAGAGTGGTCCTTTCCCTACTTCCTTGTGAAGATAGTCTCAATAGCAGATGCACGATACTGCGGGCTTCCACTCTGTTGAGGCCTTTTCCACCCACTCTCTGCTTCTGTGCCTTTCCTGACACAGTAGTTTGTGAAGACATTTTCAGTGGCACAGGAGTTGTCCTACAATCTGAAACAACAGTGAATTTTGTCTAGAAAATAAAGATGCAGGGCCTTCCCATGCTGTGGGAGACACAGTCCTCTCCTGTCAGCCGTATTTCTAGTTGGTTTTCTCTCATGAGCCGGTGTGCTATGAGGCACCCTCTCCCACTCTCAGTGGTGTGTGCACGCTCAGAGGTGTGTGCAGTCTCAGAGGTATGAAACTTGGAAGAATAAAAATGGCTTTCTGAACAAAAATATCAAAGGGTATAGAGACCTTTCAGACTGTTCGCACAGCAGATGGGGAGAGACGCATTCTCCTACCATTGTCTGCACAAACACTGAGGAAGCAGCCCCAGTATGTCTGAGCTGGGCCCATCAGCCTATTCTTTGTGAAGTTTGGAAATAAAACTGAGAAAGATCACTTTTAAATATAAAGCCCAGGTGCTGTTATCAGCCATGGTTTTGCCTCTGTGCAGAAAAGAGTTAACCCAGCAGGCCTGGGATGGCTCTCTTTAGCAAGGCTGCTTATAAGGCTGGCCCTTGGCTGGCATCTGGAAACTGGGATTACAAGAGGGTTTTCATTGTTCCCAGAACTGATGAGAGGGGCTCACAGTGCCGAAACTGTTTGTGCAAACACATGGTGTGTGCTGAACAGCTTTCCTATGAGGAGTCTGGAATGTAGTATGTGCTGGGCAAAAGGGGCCCATGTAACCAGCCCCTGATAAAAACGCAGGACGCTGGGTCCCTAGTGAGCTTCCGTGGTTGGCAGCATTTCACACAAGTTGACATGACTTGTTGCTGGGGGAATTAAACGTGCCTGTGACTGCTGGAGAGGACACTCGGAAGCTCGTGCCTGGTTTCCTCAGGACCCTATGCCTTTTCACTTTGGTGATCTGTCTTTGTGTCCTTTCACTGCAATAAATCTGTAAATAGCTGTGGCCATGACTCCATGCGGCACCCTGTGGGTCTTCCCCATGATCATAGAACGGTGATGCAAAGTGAAAAAGCTGGGTGCAAAGGCCACCTCTCGTGCAAGCCCCTTTATAAGAAATACCCAGAATAGGCAAATTCACAGAAACAGAAAGAAGATGAGTGGTTGCCAGAGGCTGAGGAGGGAGGGGAATAGGGAGTGGAGTGGCTGCTTAGTGGGTACAGGGTTTTCTATTGGGTGATGAAAATGTTCTGGAACTAGGTAGTGGTGATGGTTGCACAACATTGGGAATGTACCAAAAGCCACTGAACTGTACACTTTAAACTGGTTTAAAATGGCGAATATGATATATGAATTTTACCTTAATTTTTTATAAAAAAACAGTGCTATGGCCAGACACAATGGCTCATGCCTGTAATCCCAACACTTTGGGAGGCCAAGGCAGGAGGACTGATGAGGCCAGGAGTTCAACACCAGCCTGGGCAACATAGCAAGGCCCTGTCTTTACAAAAAAAAAAAAAAAAAAACCTGTGGTTCCACCTATTCAGGAGGCTGAAGACAGAGACTTACTTGAGCCTAGAAGTTCAAGGCCTCAGTGAGCTATGATCGCACCACTGCACTTCAGCCTGGGCAACAGAGAGAGACCCTGTCTCTAGGAAAAAAAAAAAAAAAAAAAAGAAGTATGCCATGATGATGAATATCACTTACCATGCATTTTTATGCTTGTGCTAAATAGTTGTGAAATAGTGCCAAATTTTTGTAAATTCCTAGAAATAAATTTGCTTTTGCTAAAGGGTATGTTACACTTTCCATTTTAATTTATATTCTCAAATTGCTCTCCTGTAAGGTTATTTAGTTTATACTTCTCTATGCAGTGTACAAGATTATACATTCCCAATACTGGATACATGTACTCTTTTGATCTTTTTCAGCCTAAGAGGAGTAAGTGGCATTTCTTTTCATTTTTCATTGCAAATGAAGGTGAAGCACTTTTTATAAATTTGTTATTTATATCTTTCTTCTGAGAATTACTAGTATAGTTGCTTTACTTGCTTTTCTATTTGTGTGTTCATCTTTTTTCCTCAAAATTTTTGACAGCTCTTTTCGGTTTTGTTTTGGTTTTTATTTTTATCAAAGCTCTGCATGCCCATAATGAGGTCTGCAGAGATCCTGATGAGCAAAGCAGTCAGCCTGGCCTGAGAGCTCTGCTTCCTGCTCCCCAAAGTCAAGCGTTTTCAAGTCGCCTTGTTGATATCTTGGCATTTACCTCCTGTGTTGCTAAAAGGCACGCTTATCAACTGCTATTTCTAGTTTTTTTATTTTAGATGTTGTATTTTGATCTCCTACTGTGAAAGATGAGGATTTATTTCTTTTTCACCCCCCACCCCCCATGCTTCCTGTCTTTGCATTCTTTCATTGTGGTTGTGCATATCTGGAGTTCACATTAAGATGCTGTGAATGTCATTCATAGATTAGCCATGTGGTAGTATACACTGCTGCTGCTTTTTCTTTTTCTTCCTTTTTTTTTAAATTGCATTTTAGGTTTTGGGGTACATGTGAAGAACATGTAAGATTGTTGCATAGGTACACACATGGCAGTGTGGTTTGCTGTCTTCCTCCCCATCACCTATACTCGCCCTGCACTTAAAAATCATGTTGTTTTTGTCTGTTTACTTAGTTTCCTATGTAAATGTCACTCATTCAACCCCAACTCTTTGTGAGATAGCCCCACACATCGCAGGGGTCAGGGATCGCAGCACTGTCAGCCTGAGATCTCTCTGGGCTTTGTTTTACTCTGATGCTTGATGGTTTCCTAGGGTATAAAATTTTAGGTCAGAAACTATTTTTCTTCATAATTTCGTGGGCATTGCCGCATTGTCTTCTATTTGCCAGTGTTGCAGCAAGAACAAAATGATTATAGTCCTTTGTGATTTTTTTCTCTCCAAAAGCTCGTAGGAGGTTCTGGTTTTCCCCAGGATTCTAAAATTTCAGGGTGATGTGCTTTGTTCTATAGCTTAAGTTTTGTCTTTTCTATCATGCCAGACACTCACTGCACCCTTTCAATATGGTAATTCATGCCTTTATTTTCTAGAATTATTTTCTGGAATTATTTCACTGGTAATTTCTCCCACTGTATTTTCTTTTTCTGGAAGTCCCCCTGCCCTGGCCCTCTAATTATTGTATTATTTTTTTCTTCTATTTTCTTTCTCTTTGCATTACAGTTTTCTGGGAGGCTTCCCTAACTTTAATCTTTCAAATTCTATTAAATGCTTAATTTCTGCATTTTTTTTTGTTTTTGCATTATTTCTTTTTTTAAATTGTGAAATACACATAACGTAAAATTTACCATCTTAACTATTTTTAAGTGTACAGTTCAGTATTATTGAGTATATTCACATTATTGTATAACCAATCTCTAGAACGTTTTCATTTTGTAAAACTTAAATTCTATACCCATTAAACACTAACCTGACATTCCCCTCTTCCCCCAGCCATTGGCAGCAACCATTCTACTTTGTATCACTATAAATTTGACTACTTTAGGTACTACATAAATGGAATCACACAGCATTTGTCCTTTTGTGTCTGGCTTATTTCACTTAGCATAATGTCCTTAAGGCTCATCCACGTTATAGCATGTGTCAAAATTTCCCTCCTTTTTAAGACTGAATAAAATTCCATTGATTATACTTGCTATCTAGGATTTCTTTTTTGTTCCCTGAATTTTATATAGCATCCTGTTCTTGTGTCATAGATATAATGTTACATATGAATTTCACTGAGGATTGTAGGTTGATTTTATCGCAGAATCTGTGTACGCAGATTGTTTCCTACAGTCCCTTTGTTCCATTGGTATCTTAAGGTCTCTATCTTTATGCTTGAGGTTTGACTGCTCATGTTTAGGAGGAGGCTCTGCAAAGCTGACTCCTGCCCTGGACAGTGTATGAGGTCTGCAACTATGGTCTTTATAGTAGAGAGCTATTCCTGTGGCATGTCTATGACACACTTCTGATGTCAGTGTCTGTAGGTGGTCCTTCCTCTTGGGCACACCCATTCTCCAGAGAAAGCCCTTGCAGTCTTCTGATGGAGGACATCAATCTGGCAACCAAGATTGTGGAACCTAATCAGAAAAGAGGCCTGGGGGCTAGGCACAGTGGGTCACGCCTGTTTCCCAGCACTTTGGGAGGCTGAGGTGGGTGGATTGTTTGAGGCCAGGAGTTCAAGACCAGGCCGGCCAACATGGTGAAACTCCATCTCTACTAAAAGCACAAAAATTAGCTAGGCATGGTAGTGCATGCCTGTAGTCCCAACTACTCAGGAGACTGAGGCATGAAAATCTCTTGAACCTGGTAGGTGGACGTTGCAGTGAGCCAAGATTGCGCTACTGCACTCCAGCCTGGGTGACACAGCAAGAGTGTCAAAAAAAAAGACATAGAAGAGACCTGGGAGTGGAGGGTGACTACTTCAGCCCTCACCATGTTAATTTACTTAATTCCCTTGTTTTCACTGCATCATTGGTGCCTCAACTGCTCACTGTCCTCTGGGTATGCACAGAAGCCAGAGTGTTTGGAGTGCTGGCTGCTCTGTAAACAGATCTCCAACCCAGTCTTCCTGTGTTTAACCACCTTCATTCCCCCACCTGAGGCACCTCTTGCCACCAATTTCCTGAGTCTTTGAAGGATTTTGCACCATAAATTAGGTTGGGTCTTTGCCCTTCCCCACTGCTGGCTTGGGATTTAGTTTGCTTAGATCTGTTATGTTAGTTATCTCTTATCCATCGACTTTTCAGCTGCCAACATTTTGATTTTTTGTTTTCTATTCCCTTTTTCTTCTCAGTTAATGTCTTTGGGGGGAAAAAAGAAATTCCTTTCTATGATTTTGTGGGGCTTCACGAGGGAATGAGATTATGCATGCATGTGTTTCATTGCCGTCTGCCTGGAGGCCTCAGAGAGCTGTATTCCTTTCTCCTTAAAGATAGTAATCATTACCTGTCACAGAGGTTCCAGATATCCTTTACATATGTATTTTTACATATGTATTACATTATATACAAATACACACACCCCTTTGTTCCTTCTGGAGTACGTTTGTGTTTATTAGGTCGAGTTTTATTTTTCTCCTAGATGGATGGCTGTTTATTTCAACATCACTTATTTAACCATTTCTCTTGAACTACCTGGTAGGCCCAGGTATGAATGGGAACTGAGTGGTGTCTGGACTTGCTGTTCCCTTTTGCGGCTCTGAGTTTCTGGTCCTCTGCCACAAGTTGCTGCCAAGCGGGGAAATGAGAGTGTGACCCAACTTCGGCCCTGGGCCCCAGTCAGGGCCCTGTGAGTGTCAGCCAGCGCCGTAGTGTGTGTTGTGATAATTTTAATGCCCTGGAAATTTTCATTCTTTGGTTATATTAGACTTGTTGGTTTTCTAGGTAAACTATTACAAATAATGACAGTTTTGTTTCTTCCCTTTTTTTTTTTTTTTTTTTTTTTCTGAGATGGAGTCTCGCTCTGTCACCCAGGTTGGGAGTGCAGTGACACGATCTCGGCTCACTGCAAACTCCACCTCCTGGGTTCAAGCGATTCCCCTGCCTCAGTAGCTGAGATGACAGGTGCCCACTACCACGCCTGGGTAATTTTTTGTATTTTTAGTAGAGACAGCGTTTCACCGTGTTAGCCAGGATGGTCTCGATCTCCTGACTTGTGATCTGCCTGCTTTGGCCTCCCAAAGTGCTGGGATTACAGGCATGAGCCGCTGTGCCTAGCCTTGTTTCTTCTTTCTAATATTTATACCTCTTGTGCGTTTTTCAATTTATTTCATTCATGAAAGTCCAGGCCACTGTTGAATAATGCTGTTAATAGTGGATATTCTTGTTTTGTTTTCTGTTAGTAATCACTCACCTATATAAGATTTAATAATATTAAATAATTTGATAATTTAATAATCACCTAAATAAGATTTACATAATATTTTTGCATTGTTTTGTGATTTAATACACTATCAACTAAAGGAAGCTCCTGTTTGGAGCTTATCTAGGGACGTTTTAAATTCAGAAATAGAGAAGAATTATATCATTCTCCTTTTTAGCATTTAATGAACTATCCATATGGTTTCGTCTCTTTTGACCCCATAAGTAATTAATAACATAAATACATTTACTAGTAGGGAAACATTTGTACATGTCTGGGGGCAAAATTCCAACTTGGTCACAGTATATTATTCCTAGAGGAAACCTCTACTTGATTATGGTTATTCTTTAATATGAAACATATGACTTTTCAGACTCTGCTATTGATATAGAGACATTTGGCTTGTTGTTGTTTGCCTTGATATAAATGAAGTTTTGTGTCAATAAGGCTTTTTTTTTTTTTATGTTAGTGAGCTCTAAAACCCTGTATTATCTTTATATGGTCAAAAATGCAACAGGTATTTATTTTACCACCTTCTGTAGTAGGGTTGGTGACAGAATTCTTTTTTTTAATTGTACCTTAAGTCCTGGGGTACATGTGCAGATCTTGTAGGATTGTTGCACAGGTACACACATGCTGTGGTGGTTTCCTGTCTCCAATTCCCCGTCACCTACATCAGGCATTTCTCCCAGTGTTATCCCCCCACAACCTCCCTGCCCCCTGCTGTCCCTTGCCTAGTCCCTTAGCCCCCAACAGACCCCAGTGTGTGCCATTCCCCTCCCTGTGTCCATGTGTTCTCATTGTTCAACACCCGTTTATGAATTAGAACATGCGGTGTTTGGTTTTCTGTTCTTGTGTCAGTTTGCTGAGAATGATGCTTTCCAGATTCATTTATGTCCCTACAAAGGACACGAACTCATCGTTTTTGTGGCTGCATAGTATTCCATGGGGTATATGTGCCACATTTTCTTTGTCCAGCCTATCATTGATGGGCACTTGGGTTGGTTCCAGGTCTTTGTTATTGTATACAGCGCCGCAGTGAACATATGTGTGCATGTGTCTTTATAATAGAACAATTTATAAGACAGAATTAATTCTTAGCCACATAGAATGTTTTTTACTCTAGGTGCAAAACTCTGTCCAGTCTGACAGATGAAAATCTGTTATTGGGTAGAAGTTGGGGAATCTTTCATTTACGCTTCAGACAATTTTAGTGAAAAATATAAATGTGAAGACTTATATTTTCCTTGGAACTGATGCTCTTTTGTTTTGGTGAAAGTCCTCTGAAAGGACCTGTTAATTGCACAGAGATAAGGCTAGGTCCCCGCCTGCTCTCAGGGCTCAAAGCCTGAGCAGCCCAAAGCCTATCATTGGTCCCAGTTGCCTCAGTGGGGGCGCAAGTGTCCCCTGACCCCAGGGTGGCCACTTGATCTGCTGGATTCTGAGTTAGGTGTGTTGAAATCGTTTATTCTGACTGTAGTTTGTTTCAAAAGCTTTGATTGCTGAGAGACTATGTTCCAGATAATTTGAACCATACATAAAGGTTGCTTGCTCTATCTTCTTAGTGGGTTTTACCTTTACTTCAGTTAATCCTTTTGATCTAGAAGCTTACCATTTATATACCAGGATTGCTTTTTCCATTTATGTTTTCTGTGCATTTTATGATTTTGCATTTATGTCATTTGCACAATATACCTTTGTACTTTCTTTCTTTTGTTCTCTCTTTTTTTTTCCCAGAGATAGAGTCTTGCTCTGTTGCCCAGGCTAGAGTTCAGTGGCACAGTCATATCTCACTGCAGCCTCCACCTCCTGGGCTCAAGTGATCATTTTTTCTTAGCCTCCTAAGTAGCTGGGTACCATCTACAGGTACATGACACCACACCTGGCTAATTCTCTAAAAACATTTTCTAGAGACAAGGTTTTGCTATGTTGCCCAGGTTGGTTTCAAACTCCTGTGTCCAAGAGATCCTCCCATATTAGTCTCCCCAATTAGCTGGGATTACAGGTGTGAGCCACTGTGCCCAGCTCCTTTCTTTATTGTCAGCCTTTCTTATGTGCTTGTTTCAGGATTGTGTCTTACAAGTAGTTTGGCTTTACAAGTAATTTGAAAATTCCTCTAACAGGGCAGCTTAGCCTGTTCACATTTTCATCTCCTTCCTCTGTCTCACTTTATATTTTTAGTAGACTTCCCTTGCTGGCTTCCTTCTTACTGATTCCCAGTCACCCAGCAACATGGTAAGGTGTGTCAGTTAAAGAGTTGGAAAAACCCAGGCCTGAGACTCTGAGGGGTCATCATAGTGAAATAATTATGAAGTTTAAAGCTAGAGTCTGTTTTTGTTAAACTGGAGCAGAATCATAGGTCTTTTCCAGTGAAACACATTTTTTAAAATGCAGAGCTACAGAGCCAGCTGCATTAATGAGAAACGGCTCTGCCGACCCCTTTGGGGTCAGAAGTCAGAATTGGAGGCAGGACCTGGGCCTAGGTGCTCTTGCTAGGGCTGCTTTCTGGGGTAGATGGAGAAAGAGCCATGGGCAAGGGCCAAGTCCACTGGCCACTGCCACCAGGGGAGCAGCCCAAAGTCAGGGCTGTGCCTGTGGGCAAGAAGGACTCTAAAGACACAGAGCAGATCTGGAGCACTGTGAGCTGGAGGGGGCGGGGTCAGACAGCAGTGCGCAAGGGTGAGGGTGGTGAGAAAGCAAGGTGGACAGAGAGGCACAGATGTGGCCCGCTCAGGGATCCGCACCAGCATCTCATGGCATCTGATGCTTAGTCACCAGCACGCACGGGGATGCACCAGGACTCGTAGGCTGATGCCTCTGCACTACTGAGCCTCACAGCACCAGGGTGCCCCCGGACAGAAACAACCACAAGGCCAAGCAGAACTCCTTAGCAGCTGTATAAAGGGATAACTGGAAATTCTAAGTAGGGCAGTATTTTTTAAACTTTTTTTTTTTGAATGATGCTGCTAATGAAAGTACATTTAATTTCACAGAGAGAACCTGTTTTTGCTAAATGAAGTTCACTTGGCTTCTTTTATTGGTGCTTTGGGGAAGAGGGGGCATGGCCTGTCCCTTTAGCCTTGTTGTTCTTTTTTTTTCTTTTTCTTTGAGAGGGAGTTTTGCTCTTGTTGCTCAAGCTGGAGTGCAATGGCGTGATCTCGGCTCACCGCAACCTCCGCCTCCCAAGATCAAGTGATTCTCCTGCCTCAGCCTCCCGAGTAGCTGGAATTACAGGCATGTGCCACATGCCCAGCTAATTTTTATATTTTTAGTAGAGACGGGGTTTCTTCATATTGATCAGGCTGGTGTTGAACTCCTGACCTCAGGTGATTCATCCACCTCGGCCTCCCAAAGTGCTGGGATTACAGGCATGAGCCACCACACCCGGCCTGCCTTGTTGTTCTTGATCTGGTTTTTCTTCTATTTTTATTTTTTATTGTAAACTGCACATAACATGAAATTTGTCATTTTAACTGTTGTAAATGTACAGTTCAGGGGCATGAAGCACATTTACATCGTTGTGCTACCATCACTACTTTCTATTTCCAAACGTTTTCATCATCCCAAACTGAGCTCTGTATGCTTTAAACACTGGGGAAGGGAGTCCCTAATCCCCTCCCTCAGCCCCTAACCACCATTCTGCTTTGTCTCTGTGAATTTACCAATTCTGGGCACCTCGTAGATGTGGACTCACACAACATGTGCCCTTTGGTGGTGGGCTGATTTCACTCAGCACAGCATCGTCAGGCCCAGCTGTGTTGTGGTGTGTGTCAGCCATACTGCTTCTGCATCCATCCGTTCACCTTCTGCTCTCCATAGCCCCCACCCCATCCTGGGTCAGGAGTTGTGATTTTCCTTGTGTCTTCCAGAACCACAGCTGGGAGACCACCTGCCACCATGGCTTGAAAACCCTGTGACTCTGTAACCAGCGGAATTAGACCCATATTCCTGGCATGTGTGGAAAAAACAGCTTTTTCTAATAGGAGTACTTAGCTGTTTTATTGTCTTCCCTTTTCTCAGAGTTATGGAACATAGCTCCCCTCCTCACCTTCACCACACCTACCTGAAAGATGGGAAGATTAGATCCTCCATGTCCTTAGGGAAAAGAAGAGAGTGCTTTGTTTGCCAGCAATTTGGGCTCCAGGCTTCTGTAAGTCATCAAGGTCCATGTTGGAGAATTAGTGGCAAGAGGGTAACAGAGGCAGAGGATAAGAGCAGAGGCTTAGGTGGGCTGTGGAGGGAGAGCAGAGGCCAACGCCCTTGGATGTGGTGGCCGCTGGCAGAGAAGTGCGACTGGGAAGACCAGAAACTTGGTCATTCTGCAGGCTAAGGGCCCACATCCTGCCTCTTCTGACCTGCCAAATTCCTACAACATGTAGGAGAAAGTGAGGGAACTAATAAGGTGAGCTTATTAGTCTGGTTAAAAATTCTTGTCCAGGCCCAGTAGCTCACACCTGTAATCTCAACACTTTGGGAGGTTGAGGCAGGAAGATCCGTTGAAGCTAGAAGTTTCAGGCTGCAGTGAGCTATGATTCTGCCACTGCCCTCCAGCCTGGGTGACAGAGCAACACCCCATCGATTGTGCCACTGCCCTCCAGCCTGGGTGACAGAGCAAGACCCTATCTCTCTCTCTCTCTCTCTCTGTCTGTCTCTTTCTCTCTTTCTTTTTAAATAATAGGTTCTTACCATGAGTTACCCTCATCTCCTGGCTTTCCAGGGTCATTTGAAGGAAGCATCTACATCAAAACTGCCAATTTACACTTTTAAAGCATAATATGTAAATGTTAGGTGTCTTGCCAACTTTAGGAAGGAAAAACAGGATTTTCAAAATAAAATGTAAGAATATGTCGTCCTCCTGGGGACTAAGGGAGGTTTAAGTCCCTTTGTCTTCTTTTCTCCCATGGGCCGTTTGTCCCTGGCTGAGGGCCTCCGTAGGTCAAGTGTGCCACCAGCTGGTGCTGCAGCATGCCACTGCCCAACACCAAAACCATCATCTTGTCACCATTCAGAAAAAGGAGGCCCAATTTTTGCTGCTGTTCCTTCTCCATCCTCCAGGACAGCACACGAATCTGTTTAGATAATTACAGTCCCAGGTGAATCTGCACTGAGCATTTTTTTCCATTCTCTTACTCATGAAATGTTAAATGTTCTTTTGGGAAAAATAAGTAATTTCACTGCAAGACGCTTATGATTTCAGAGGCTGAATTCAGTCTTTCTGCGGGTAGCAGGTTAATGAGGTTAAAGGTTACTTTTCTAGTATAAGCTAAACTTGATCTTGGAACAAAATTCCTTAGAATTCTTTTTAGTTATTGCATATTATTTTCTTAATACAGGTCTAATTCTACTGATTACAGAGTCAGAAAGGGTTTTAAAACCATGGTGTCAGGTGGTCTTCCAGCCAGAGCTGTGGTTCTGGGAGACACAAGGAAGACCACATCCTGAACCAGGATGGGGGTTGGGGTATGGAAAGGAGAAGGTAGACAGATGGAAGCAGAAGCAGAGTGGCTGACGCACACTGCAACATGGATGGGTTTGAGGATGCTGCACTGAGCGAAATCAGCCCATCACCACAGGGCACGTGCTGTGTGGTGGAGGGGCACAGTCGCGTGTGTGTTGTTGGGAGGCAGAGTATAAGGTGGAAGAACCTCTTTTAGGGCAATTTGGCAGACTCCATCAAAGTGGATCCCACCTTTGTGCAGAGAGGTACATGGGAGGATAATTATTGCAGTAGCGTTTGTGAGAACAAAAAACTGGAAACAACCTAAGCAGGCTGCCATCTCCATCCAGGTGATGGACCTGCATGTGTCATCAGAGAGTGAAATAGGCAATGGTGATGGAAGTAAAGCTGACAGTGATGAAATATTTACTACATGACTGACATTGTCTAGGTACATTTAATCTTGACCACAATCTTATGAGTTAGACATTTTGTATACATTTTATAAATACAAAACTAAGGCAGCAAGAGGCTCCTTGACTGCTGAGTTACACTCTAGTAAGGGACAGCTGGGACTGAACGCCTGCTGTGTGGGCCCAGCATCCAGTCCCTTGGTCTGTACACTGAAACTGTTCCGCCAGATGTAGTGAAGACCTAGCTCTGTATGTCTTGGTAAGGGTGCAGAACATGCCCCCATCTGCATAAAAGAGGGGAAATACAAATGCATGTTTGCATAAGTGCAGGGCAGCACTGTCCTGTAGAACTTTCTGTGATGATGGGAATGTTCTAGATCTGTGCTGGCCAATCCTGTACCCACAGGTGCCTGCTGAACACTTAAAAGATGCCTTATGTGGCCGGGCGCGGTGGCTCACACCTGTAATCCCAGCACTTTGGGAGGCCAAGGCGGGCTCAAGACCATTCTGACCAACGTGGTGAAACCCCATCTCTACTAAAAATACAAAAATTAGCTGGGTGTGATGGCGTGCACCTGTAGTCCCAGCTACTTGGGAGGCTGAGGCAGGAGAATCGCTTGAACCCGGGAGGCAGAGGTTGCAGTGAGCCAAAATTGTGCCACTGCCCTCCAGCCTGGCAATAGAGTGAGACTCCGTCTCAAAAAAAAAAAAAAAAAAAAAGCCTAATATAACTGAGAAATGGAATTTTTAATTTTAACAAATTTAAACAGCCACATGTGGCTGGTGGCTGTCATATGGGGCAATGCAAGGTAGAATATGGACAAAAGGATGTTAAAGGAAAGATTATTGGATTTTGTGGTTTGCAAACCCTACTTTTTAAAAAAGCTTCTGCGGAAACATCAGTTGAAAGAACGGGTTTCATAACTTTATTTCAGAACCACTAATTTACTCTAGCTATTTCATTTGAGAAATGAGGAAACGTAAGGCAGAAAAGTTGAATCATTTTCCTGAAGTCATACTCAGCTGCTTTAGTACAAGGAGGGAGGGGCTGGCCAGAGTTTGGTTTGATTTGTTCCTCTTTAGAGCAATAGACATCCTGGTTTGCCAGGGGCTTCATTCAGTCTGATGTCAGCTCAGTTCTTAGCGTAGTCAATTCCTGGAAACAGCGGCTTTGGGTAAAACCACATGCCATAAGCCATGAGCCCTCAACTCTGCTCATATCAGTTTACCTACAGTGAAACTGGTTTTGTCGTACAGCACATCACCATTTCACTTATTGTGACAGTGTCCAAGAACCTGTGAGCACTTACTATAAAAGAAAAAAAGAACCAGATTTTGTCTCCTGGTTTCCCAGAACTCCATGGAATCCTGCAGTGGCTCGCCCTTTTCTGAAGCCCCAGAGTACATCCTCTGCACACTGGGGATCCAGTGATCCCCAGATCCACAGAGTGCATCTGCCTCCTGCACACCCCAGGCTCAGGCTGTCCTGCCTGCCTGTGCCACAGCATGCATGAACTATGCAGCAGGACCATGCTTCCCTGCAGTGTAATCCTCAGCACCTTACGCGTGGAGCACTCTGGAAATGTTTGTGTGGACTCTACTCCCAGCATCGAGGGCTGAACCACCATAAGTCATGCAGGTGTCATGAAATGGTTTCTCCAGCATTTCCTTGGGGGAGCTGCTGGACACAGGTAAACGTTCAGCAAGGAGCAGGATGGGGCTTCAGGGGGCTGCCGGTCCACTGAGCCTAGGTGACTCCAGGAGGAGAGGAGCCAGCAGAGCTGTACATAACCATGACCTTTTTTAGAAGCAACAAGCAAGGAGGAAGAGTGGAATTAATGGAAATCAGGTAGCCAACTTAACAGAAAGGCAGAAGAGGAAAGGAGGAGAACATTTCAGAAAAGTGTTTCTCCAGAGGCCTGAGTGTGGTCCTGGGGACAGAAGATGGCAGGGAATATCTGGGATCTGAGCTGAGAGCACAGAGAAGACCTGCTCTCAGGATGCTGAGGAAGAACTGGAGGCCCCTCCTGAGCCATGGGACTTTGCCTGCCTTTGGATGTTGTTTGAGACCAGTGCTGCTGGTGGACTAGAGAAAGTGGACTCCGCCAGGGGGCCAGAGGTGTTGGCCACTGCCCATGCTTGCAAGGCAGCCAGACCCTGTGTCACGATGTTACAGCCAGGGAACCTCAGGGAGGAAAAGCAGTGAGTTAGGGACTCTTGGGTGTTTGTCAAGTGAAAATGGAGGAAGCAAGAAAGACGGGGCCCTACCCTCTCCTGAGATGTGAATCCTCTGTCATTCTGTCTCCAGGGAGATGCTGTGCAGCATCCACCTTAACATCTTTGATACAGAGCCATTCTCTTGCCATGTGAAGGCTCTTGCCCACAGAGAAGTAAAGCAAAGGGCACTGCTTCCTAGACCAGCTTACTGTGGCCACTGTCTCCTCATTCCCGGCCTCAAACCCTCAGTGCCTTCAGTGTGGATAAAGAGTGAGAGGAGCATTTTAACAGTGAATTATTCCAAATCTCTAAATTTAATGCAATTCTGATTAAAATCCCAACATACTTTCTTTATTCTTGAACTTAACAAAATAATTTAAAATTGACCTGGAAGAATAAACAAATAAGAGCCAAGGAAGTTTAGAGAAGGAGTGCTGATAAAGGTGGGTTGCCCCGCCTGATTAGAAAGATGTTATGAAGCCACACAGAGGAGGCTCCCTTCACATGCCATTCCACCCACCCTAGCATTGCGGAAGGGAAGATGCAGTCAAAACAGCCATGAGCGTGTCCCTTGCAGCTCATGTTTCAGAGTAGTAATGACAGTGAATTGAGTGGGTGGAGGAGATCTGCATTTTTTTAAAATCTTAAAAGATAATCAGAGGTTGTCAGATTTGGGAGATAATGGGCTGTATAAAATCTTAAGTAGAAAAGGTAAATGATTGGCTGGGTGTGTGTGGTGGCTGACACTTGTAATTTCAGCACTTTCAGAGGCCGAGGAAGGAGGATTGCTTGACCTCAGGGTTGAAGACCAGCCTGGGCAATGTAGTGAGACCCCCAGCTCTAAGAAAAGATGAAAAAAAAATTAGCCAGGCATGGTGGCTTGCACTTGTAGTCCTAGCTACTTGGGAGGCTGAGGTGGGAGAATCACTTGAGCACTGGAGATTGAGGCTGCAGTGAGCACTGGAGATTGAGGCTGCAGTTAGCACTGGAGATAGAGGCTGCAGTGAGCCCTGATCATACCACTGTACTTCAACCTGGGCAGCAGAGCCAGACCCTATCTCAGAAAAACAAACAAAAAAAAAATTAAAGCAATAATATGAACAGGAGCAGAAATGGAAAGGAATTCCAAGGAATCCCAGAGTTATTTGCTTGAGGGACAAAAGGTGGCTATCCACTGCCACAGAGATGTGATTCACCCCTTTGCAACAAATATAAAAGAAGTCAAGTCAGGTGTTCTGAATGTGTATAGCTGTAGAGCAAACCACCCCGAAATACAGTGGATTAGAATAACATCTTCATTAACCTCATGGATTAAGAGTCTTTAATTTTTATCAGTTTGATGAGTGAAAATGGTATTTTACCATTTTTATTTTCTGGTGAGACCAAACATCTTTTCATACATTTTAGACTATTTGTGTTTCCTCTTCAGTACATCACAGGTTCATTTCTCTGTCGATTTTTACTTCAGTTATTTATCTTTTTTTTGAGACAGTCTTGCTTTGTCACCCTGGCTGGAGTGTAGTGATGCAGTCTTGGCTCACCTCAACCTCTGCCTTCTGGGCTGAAAAAGTCCTCCCACGCCACCTCAGCCTCCCAGGTAACTGGGACTACAGGTGCACACCACCACACTTGGCTAATTTTTGTGTTCTTTGGTAGAGATGAGGTTTTGCCGTGTTTCCCGGGCTGTTCTCAAACTCCTGGCCTTGAGCGATCCACTTGCCTCAGCCTCTCAAAGTGCTAGGACTATAGGCATGAGCTACCATGCCTGTTCTCTTTCTTATTGATTATAGGAATATATTTTGAATATTAGTCATTTGCTATACATATATTGGTTTCAATTTTGTCATACAGAAACATTTTTGCAGTTAGATTTCTCAGTTCTTTCCTTTGTACTTTTTGCATTTTATGCCCTAGATGGCTTTCTTTTCCCAGGATTATAAGCCTAAATTCCAAAGCAGCTTGGGAATAATCCCTGAGAGAAGGGAAACTCCTACAGTCACGTGGCTGGCTTACCAGCTGCCTGCCTAGGAAAAGTATCCACCTTGCAGTGCAGGGGCTGGCCTCTGAGCAGAGCACCACAGCCCCACTGAGGAGGCGGTGATCAGAGAGAGCAGCCAAAGCCACCCATTTTGTGGAATGGGGCATTAGAAAGAAGGATGAAGGGACTATGAAGAGAGGGGACCCAGGAGTCTATGTGCAGGTCTCTATGAGTCCATGGCCAAGGGCTGTGCTGTCCATGTGCAGGACGAAGCCACTCAAAGTTTACCAGATAGCCTGAGGTCAGAACAGAGGTACCAAAATTGGATGTGTGTGTACACTTGTTCCAGGTAAGGACCAAACACTGAATGCACATCAGGGAAGAGCACCAGCTGCATTTGCTGAGATTTCACATTAACCCAATTATGTGTGCACATTTGCTCTGTATTCTCTCTCACCAGACCTTCAAAGTAAGTGTGATCTTCCCTGGGCTCTTTTGTACATGCTGAGCTCCAGTGAGGAATGAGCTGCTTTTATCCTCTGTGATCTGTAAATTGTTATGTTTTCCAAAAAGTAAAAGCTCAATTCGATTCCACAGCTGTGATAATAAAGACCGATTGAGAAAACCTCAGAGAGATCCTGGGAGTGAGGCTGTTTAGATTACCCTGAGCCTGCGACAACTGGTTTCTGCAGGAATGAACATACAGCATTTTCTAATCAGTCTCCTGCCTTTTTTCCAAGAAGCTTTGCTTTTTCCTTTTTGCATTTTGTACTTAGTGTACACCCAGTCAGTTCATTCCTAGACACCTCATGGAGGCACCTAGAGGTCCTTGGCAAAAGCAAAGTACTGGGAATGCAGCTATAGAATCTGGCTATGTCCTCAGTGGCATTTAGCACAGTACACAATTCAGTGTGTGCCTGCAGCTTCTCCCCGCCAGCGATTGATGTCTTTACCAAATGTTAGTGTTTCCAGGCAACCAAGGCAAACGAAAGCATCTTCTAGAAGCAAATGCCGTGGGCTGTGTGATTTTGCTTTTCCTCATCCTGCTGTGTTGTTCGTGAGTACTGTCTTTACATTCCCGTTTGGAACTTCAGTACAACCTCAATCACTCTGGGAGGATATTCTTGGGCATGCACTCAAATTAGAATTTTACCTTCCCATGTGCAATTCAGTGTCTTCATTTTTTCCAAATGACTTCTGCTGCATTGAAGTAGACAAAATAACGTATTATCAAGACCAGTTTGGTCGTGGAGACCCCAACCCAGGTGACACTGAAGGAATTAAGAAAGAGACACAAAGATAGAATGCAAAGGTGGGCTCAGGCACTGACAGCATTCTCCTCTGAGAGCTTAGAGCAGACTCTGACCCACGTATTTATTTTTTGCATTCCAGTGATAAGTTTAACAAGTGGATGCTCTCTGTTCTTTCATAGATTAAAGGTAAACTAAGCAGCCAGCTAGTGTATATTCACTATAGGTTAAAGATAAATTAGAAAACATTCCTTAAGAGGGAACAATGGAGGCAGGGTCATGTATCCTGTGTTTTAAGAACAGGCTTAACTAGTGTATGACATCAATATATTGTTTACCATTCTAGAACACCCTGAGCAGTTTTCCACTTGGGGACAGCTCGGTGTTCCTTGCCATTGTTTCTCAGTAAACAATAATATACTCCATCACACACATCAAGACCTGTTCTCAGCATGTCTCCCTTTCTGTTTTTGCAAAGCTAGTTAAGCAAGCACAGCTTTATCTTGATGAGTTTTTTCTTGGAGGATTCGGGATCTGCATCTGCAGACTACACAGAGAGAAATTAGACAAATTAATAACACAAGTATAACAGCAACCATAGATCCTCCAAGTGTTTTTACCCAAGTCACAGGGTTCACGGCTGCTATTCTGTTAGGAGCTCCCTCAAGTACTTCAGTTCCTGGAATTAAAGTTAAATGTGCTTGAGAGGCTTGGAAAACTTATTCCTTTAGTTTTGTTATATCAAGTGATAAATTTTCTTTTTTTTTTATTGCATTTTAGGCTTTGGGGTACATGTGAAGAACATGCAAGATTGTTGCATAGGTACACACATGGCAGTGTGATTTGCTGCCTTCCTCCCCTTCACCTGTATCTGGCATTTCTCCCCATGCTATCTCTCCCCAAATACCCACCCTCCTGTCCCTCTCCCATTTCCCCCCAACTGACCCCAGTGTGTAGTGCTCCCCTCCCTGTGTCCATGTGTTCTCATTGTTCAACACCCGACTATGAGTGAGAACATGCGGTGTTTGATTTTCTGCTCTTGTGTCAGTTTGCTGAGAATGATGGTTTCCAGGTTCATCCATGTCCTGACAAAGGACACGAACTCATCATTTTTGATGGCTGCATAATATTCCATGGTGTATATGTACCACATTTTCCCTGTCCAGTCTATCATTGATGGGCATTTGGGTTGGTTCCAGGTCTTTGCTATTGTAAACAGTGCTGCAATGAACATTCTTATGCATGTGTCCTTATAGTAGAACAATTTATAATCCTTTGGATATATGCCCAGTAATGGGATTGCTGGATCAAATGGAATTCCTATTTCTAGGTCCTTAAGGAATTGCCACACTGTCTTCCACAATGGTTGAACTAATTTACACTCCCACCAACAGTGTAAAAGTGTTCCTATTTCTCCACATCCTCTCCAGCATCTGTTGTCTTCAGATTTTTTAATGATCGCCATTCTAACTGGCATGAGATGGTATCTCAATGTAGTTTTGATTTGCATTTCTCTAATGACCAGTGATGATGAGCATTTTTTCATATGTTTGTTGGCCTCATGTATGTCTTCTTTTGTAAAGTGTCTGTTCATATCCTTCGCCCACTTTTGAATGGGCTTGTTTGTTTTTTTCTTGTAGATCTGTTTTAGTTCTTTGTAAATTCTGGATACCAGCCCTTTGTCAGATGGGTAGACTGCAAAAATTTTTTCCCATTCTGTTGGTTGCCGATTCACTCTAATGACTGTTTCCTTTGCTGTGCAGAAGCTGTGGAGTTTGATTAGGTCCCATTTGTCTATTTTGGCTTTTGTTGCCAATGCTTTTGGTGTTTTGGTCCTGAAGTCCTTGCCTACACCTATGTCCTGAATGGGTTTGCCTAGATTTTCTTCTAGGGTTTTTATGGTGTTAGGTCTTACATATAAGTCTTTAATCCATCTGGAGTTAATTTTAGTGTAAGGCGTCAGGAAGGGGTCCAGTTTCTGCTTTCTGCACATGGCTAGCCAGCTTTCCCAACACCATTTATTGAACAGGGAATCCTTTCCCCATTGCTTGTTTTTGTCTGGTTTGTCAAAGATTGGATGGTTGTAGATATGTTGTGTTGCCTCCGAGGCCTCTGTTCTGTTCCATTGGTCTATATCTCTGTTTTGATACCAGTACCATGCTGTTTTGATTACTGTAGCCTTGTAGTATAGTTTGAAGTCCAGTAGTATTATGCCTCCTGCTTTTTTTTTTTCTTAAAATAGACTTGGCTATGTGGGCTCTCTTTTCATTCCATATGAAGTTTAAGGTGGTTTTTTCCAGTTCTGTGAAGAAGGTCATTGGTAGCTTGATGGGAATAGCATTGAATCTGTAAATTGCTTTGGGCAGTATGGCCATTTTCACGATATTGATTCTTCCTAACCATGAACATGAATGTTTCTCCATCTGTTTGTGTCCTCTCTTATTTCATTGAGCAGTGGTTTGTAGTTCCCCTTGAAGAGGTCCTTTACGTTCCTTGTTAGTTGTATTCCTAGGTATTTTATTCTCTTTGTAGCAATTGTGAATGGCAGTTCGTTCTTGATTTGGCTTTCTTTAAGCCTGTTATTGGTGTATAGGAATGCTTGTGATTTTTGCACATTGATTTTGTATCCTGAGACTTTGCTGAAGTTGCTTATCAGTTTCAGGAGATTTTGGGCTGAGACGATGGGGTCTTCTAGATATACAATCATGTCGTCTGCAAATAGAGACAATTTGACTTCCTCCTTTCAAACATAGAGGCATTAAGAAGAAAATCATTTACAATTTTGACATGTCAGTTTGGAGTTAACAAAATTATTTTGTAGCTCTCCTACTACTACCAGGTATGGAGGTTTAACACAACTCTGAATCCATATAGTTCTATTTTTTACAAATTCTAATGAATATTAATGATTGTAACAGGTCCTGTATAATTGCCTTCCCAGACCTTTATTGGTTTCAGGGCCATAAATAATTTCCAAAGTTCTTTTTGTTCAGTTCCCAATTTTAGCCAAATCATTCTTGGTCATGGTCCTATCATGCCCCCATTTCTCCAAATAATAGGGACATTTATTTCAATGCATACTGACTTGAAACTGTTACTACTTTTTTATGCCATTTAAGTAATTCCGTGTCATGACAAGAGGGCTGATTGGTGCAATTAATGCTAAATATCCCCTTAGGGGACCAATCAATAATAATTCCATGGGAATCATTGTGCAACACCTCAGCCTCTGCCAAAGCACCATCTTCCCAAATTAATATTTTTAACTTAGAGGACCATTCTTTATTTGTCTGCTTTAGGTTTTGGGGGGTGAAACATGTTTGTTTTATTTCCTGAATTATTATAAAAAATACTAAAGCCAGAGATCATATGCAACCTGAGCTCGAGTATGATTTTTTCAGGGTACTATGGCTAACCAGGCTTGATTTTTTTTTTTTTTTTAATTTTAAACATCCTTCAGCTGCCCCTAGGCATATAGGCAGATGTTCAAAACTGAGAGAGATATTCATAAAAGTACCTTCTTTTTGAGGATGAGATGGGCGCTGATTATCTATAGGTTCTGGCATCCACGAGCTATCATTAGTATATACATCTACTGGGGAATCTAACCAAGTCATAGGTCACAATAAAGGAGGGAAAGGAATATATGCCCAATATGTGAAATTTCCTCCCACTTCTGCCCCTGCTCCAGGAATACTCACTGCAATGGCGATAACTGCCATCATAGCTATCATCAAGTTACTCACAGTAACAGGCTGTCCAGCTTTTTTCAGGTTTTCCTCAGCCATCTGTGAAAGCCTCTTGATCTGACCCTAAGTCGGTAGCGATGTTTAGCCTATTCCCCTTGCGGGAGCAGCACTTCATCTCAGTGTTAGTCTCGCCATTTCTGTGACTAGGGGGTCCTCTTGTTCCTCCCAGAATCCAAACCTCTTCTTTGGTATCTGGCTCATGATAAGGCTTTAAATGTCCTGAAGGGACCCATACCCCCCAGCTGTTGGTTTGGACCTGGAGAGGCACAAGCAAATCCTCTGCTCCATGTTATTACATTGCCTTTTTCCCAACATTTTGTTAATGGGTCTTGCCACCAGATTAATTGCCCTAAGTTCTCTTCTTTGGATTGTTTATTCTGGTGTTGTTCAGTCACTGTTATTTGTCATCCCCTTGGCAAACTTAAAAAATTTAAAGTTAGTATTGCTAAGTTAAATTGCATTTGTGGGGTTCTATATTCACTGTTTCTTCCTTTCTGTTTCTGCAATTGCTGTTTAAGGGAAAGATTCATTCGTTCCACAGTAGCCTGTGCCTGAGAGTTACATGGGATACCTGTAATATGAGTAACGTTCCATTGTTGAAAAATGCTGCTAAGGAATGACTAACATATTCTTGGGCAGTAATCAGTTTTTATGGAAGAGGGAATTCCCATAACGGCAAAACACTGTATTAGATGTCATTTGACACAAGCTGATGATTCACCAGTTTGACAGGTTGCCCAAACAAAATGAGAAAAAGTATTTACACACCCGTGTACATTTGCTAACTTTCCAAAAGATGAAACATGGATCACATCCAACTGCCATAAAGAGTTTGGTTCTAACCCCTGAGGGTTTACACCTCCTGAATTTGAGGGAGAATTGACTGACTGACAAGTTGAACAGGTTTGAATAATCCTTTTAGCTTCTTTCTGGGTTAAATGATACTGGCTTCTCAGTCCTGCTGCGTTTAAATGAGTCAGTGTATGAAAATGTTGAGTATTAGATAAAACTGCAGTCAGTAGCCTCTGCAGACTGATTGCCTGCTGTTAGAGGCCCTGAAAGAATAGTGTGAGCTCTAATATGAGTAATGTAAAAAGGATGCATTCTATTTCTTACTTCTGTTTGTAATTGAGTAAATGGTTTCATAAGTTGATCATCTGTATTAAAATGCAGCTGAACACGATCAATTAGCCGAGTAGAGTGCACAACGTATGCAGAATCAAAAATTGGATTAATAGATTTTTTGAAATTTGATAATACCTGAATGACAGCTACCAACTCTGCCTTTTGAGCTAATATATAAGGAGTTTAAATAACTTTACTTTCAGATACTGAATAAGAAGTTTTACTGTTACTAGATCCATCTGTAAAAACATTTTCTGCATTTTCAGTGGGGTTTGATTTAGTGATTTTGGGTAAAATCCAGTTGGTCAATTTCAAAAATTGAAAAGTTTTGTTTTTTGGATAATGATTATTTAAACTGCCCACAGAATTTGCCAAATAGATTTGCCACATTACACTACTAATATAGGCTTGCTGAATCTGAATTTTGGTAAGAGGCACTATTAGTCTTTTAAGATTAAATTCATGTAATTTTACAACTCAAGACCTCCCCATTCCAATTAAAGTTGCGATTTGGTCCAAATATAGAGTAAGAATGTGAGTGTTGTTATGAGGTAAAAACAGCCACTCCACTAAGTTCTGATCTTGAATAATAACTCCCATAGTAGAGTGTTTAGTAGCGAAAATTAACAATTCTAAAGGCTTGTTAGGATTAATTCTATTTACTTGAGCCTTATGAATTTTTTTTCAATTACTTGCAATTCCATTTCAGCTTCCTTAGTTAACTCGCGAGGGCTATTTAGACTGGAATCTCTTTGAAGAATAGAAAACAAATTACTCATAGCATAAGCTGGGATGCCTAAAGTAGGTCATGTCCAATTGGTATCTCCAAGTAACTTTTTGAAACCATTTAGAGTTTTTAAATTATGGACACCTTTTGAAGTGTTACAGTAGTATCTTCTACCAATGTGCCCAAATGCAAATAAATAGTTGTAGTTTGAATTTTATCTGGAGCTATTATTAACACAGCACATTGAATGGATCCTTTCCAATGGTCATAACATTTTATAAGTAATTCTCTATTTAGTGCAGCACAAAGAATATCATCCATATAATGAATAATATCACACTGAGGAAATTCTTTCGTGGTGGGCTCAATAGCTTGGCCCACGTAAGTTGGACAAATTGTAGGACTGTTTAACATCCCTTGGGGAAGCACTTTCCCATGATATCTTTTAGCGGGTTTTTGATTATTTATAGAAGGAATAATGTGAATGCAAATTGCTTACAGTCCTTTTCTGCCAAAGGAATTGTAAAGAAACAGTCCTTTAAATCAATAACAATTAGTGGCCAGGCTTTTGGAATCACAGTGGGTGAAGGTAGTCCAGGTTGCAGAGCTCCCATAGATTGTGTAGCTGCATTAATTGCTCTAAGATCTGTTAACATTCTCCATTTTCCAGATTTCTTTTTTATTTCAAAAATAGGAGAGTTCCAAGGTAAAAACGTGGGAGCTATATGCCCCATTTCTAATTGTTCAGCAACTAAGCTTTCTATTTTCTGCTTTTCTATTTATGCTTTTCACTTTTTTATCTTCTGCTTTTTCTCTTTATACTGCGTAGAGAACAACTAAATTTTCTAAAGCCTCCAGTTTTTCCTTTGTAAGTGGCCATTGTACTTTCCAAATTGATTTATTATTTAACCATTTTAAATCTATTGGTTCTGGAGGCTTAACAATGGCCGTCATTAAAAATGATATACTAAACCATGCCAAGAGTTTTATCCCTTAACTTCTAAAGCATCCTTTAAGCCCTGTAAATTTTTTCCTAGTCCCCTCCCAGGCACATAGCCCATGTCCTGCATCATTTGTTGACTTTGGGAACTATAAAACTTTAGCTCCCCACTGCTGTAATAAGTCTCTTCCCCACAAGTTAATAGGAATCTGAGTTACAATAGGCTGAATAGTTCCAGGCTGTTCGTCAGGCCCTTCACATGGCAGGATAAGACTGCTTTGATAAACTTCTGAGGCCTTTCCTACTCCGACTGCATTAAACTGAGCATTTTGCACAGGCCATGAAGAGGGCCAGTGCTGGAGAGAAATAATTGAAACATCTGCGCCAGTATCAACTAGCCCTTTAAATTTCTTTCCTTGGATAGTAATTTCACATGTTGGGCGTTTATCCGTAATTTGATTTACCCAGTATGCAGCTTTGCCCTGCTTATGTGTACTTCCAAATCCTCCAATCCTTTTATTATCACTGTAACCTAATTTTATATAAGATAAAATTAAGAATTGTGCTGTGTGTTCCCCAGGCTTAGCACTCCAAGGAATGGAAGAAGACATCACAATTTGTATTTCCCCTGTAAAAGCACTATCAATAACTTCTGTATGAACTTTCAGTCCTTTAGCATTAAGACTAGATCTTCCTAAAAGCAAACCCACTGTTTGTGTAGGTAATGGCCCACAGACTCCTGTTGGTATTTTTTGTGGAGGCTCCCCAGGTAAAATCCTTATTTTTTTTAGTGCTACACAAGTCTACTGCTGTGCTTCCGGCAGTGGCGGTGGACAAGCATTGTACAGGGATGAGGGAGTAACTTGAGCGGGATAGACCCCAGTTGGAATAGGGCCTAGGGAAGGCCCCTCATCCCATTTCCTGAAATCGGATTCCCTTCCTTATCAAATTTTGAATGACATTGATTAGCCCTGTGTTTTCCTTTTTGACACTTAGGGCAAATGCCTGGTTCCGCATTTTTTGTTTTCACCCTTGGCTGAGGTCCTGTTCTTAAATTTTGTCTGCAATCCTTTTTATATGTCCCCTTTCTCCACACTTAAAACAAGCTCTGGGAAATGCCGCAGCCCCTTGTTTACCCACAATCCTGCCATAGCTTGCTAATAAATTAGCCTTATGTAAATTTCCTCCAATGCCATCACAAGCCTTAATATAATCCATCAAATGAGCCTTTCCTTTAAGCGGCTGTATAGCAGCCTGACATTCTGTATTAGCATTATTGAATGCTAGCAGACACAACACTATGTCCTGAGCTTCTGTATCTGCGATTGCCTTTCTTGCTGCTTTTTGTAGTCTGGCTATGAAGTCTGTATACGTTGGTCCTTGTCTCACTGTACTAAAAGATGGGATTTTTTTGCCTCCCAATGTAATCTTTTCCCAGGCTCTTAAACACACTTTAAAAATCTTCTCTATGACCTGATAATCCATGGCTGCTTGATGGTGTAATTGAGCCCAGGCACTGTGAGCTACTCTATAGTAATATTAATTGGAGGTTGAGCATTAGCCTTTATATTAGCTTAAATATTAGCCTCACTAGCCCACCAGGTCTTAAATTGTAAAAATCAAGAAGGAGATAAGCAAGCTTGAGTTAGGGCATCCCAATCAACAGGAATTAGCCTATGAGAGGTAGCCACATTTTTTAACAGTCACATAACAAACAGAGATCCTGGGCCATATTGGATAATTGCTTGTTTAAATTCCTTTAAAAGTTTAATGGAAAAGGCCCAAATGTTACTTGAAACTGTCCTTGCTGGTTTTGAGGATGCATTATAACAGGAAACTGCCATCCCTCTGAATCTCCGTATTTATGGGTTTGTTGAATCCCAGCCTGAATAGACCCAATTACTGCTGTGGAAAGCTTATGTACAGCCACCAAGTGGCAAGTTTCACTTTTGAAAAAACTTCTAAGTCTTCCAACAGGGGAGTATCAGGTGGGTCTGGCCATCCTTCAGTAAAATACTGGGGAGGAGTGGACAGCTAGACTCTCCTTTTCCTCACCTAATTTTTTACTCTTCTGATCTGAACTGTCTTTCATTTCCTCCTTTCAATTCTTAAAATTCTCCTCCCTCTGAAATCTTCCACCTCATCATCCATTTGAGACGGTTTTAGAGCAGAACACACCATTGCCCAAACTGACCATATTGGGATGGGAATATCCTTAGTTCCTTCTTTGTATGCCTTTTTTAGAGTAGAACCCAGTTTTCCCTATTCTTCTATGTCCATAGCTCCCTGCTAAGGGAACCAAGGACAGTATTTCTCTATAGCATCAAAAAGCTGTGTCAATTGGCTGGTACTAACTTTAACTCCCTCTCTTCTAAGTAAATGCCAAAGCAAGCTGAGATAAGCTTCTGGTTTACTTGAACCTTGTTTTACCCTGATGCTTCTGAGCTCCCCTTAACTTACCTGGGAGATTTTTTCAAGAGTTCTCGGGTGTCCTTCAGCATAGATTAGCTGCTTCTTTCTCCATCACTCAGGCAACCCTTCATCCCTGGTTTGAGTCCCATGTTTGGGGCGCCACTTGCTGAGACCAGCTCGGTCGTGGAGACCCCAACCCAGGCAGCACTGAAGGAATTAAGAAACAAACACAAAGAGTGCAAAGCTGGGCTCAGGAGACTAACCGCGTTCTCCGCTGAGAGCCCAGAGCAGACTCTGACCCACGTATTTATTCTTTGCATTTCAGTGATAAGTTTAACAAGTGGATGCTCTGTGTTCTTTCGTAGATTAAAGATAAACTAACCAGGTAGCTAGCGTGTGTTCACTATAGGTTAAAGATAAACTAGAAAGCATTCTTTTTTTTTTTTTCTCTGTTTTCTTTTTCTTTTCTTTTTTTTTTTTTAGAAAGCATTCTTTATTAGTGAACAATGGAGGCAGGGTCATGTATCCTATGTTTTAAGAACTGGTTTAACTAGTGCATGAAATCAATATATTCTTGTTCAATATATGAATTTATATCAATATATTGGTTACCATTCTAGAACGTCCTGAGCAGTTTTCTGCCTGGGGACGGCTCAGTGTTCCTTGCCATCGTTTCTCAGTTAACATCAAGACCTGTTCTCAGCACTCTTATCTTACAAATTTTTTTTTTCTAAACTCTTCTAGACATCTAACCAGTTTTGGAGATGCTTGGGCTGTTACTCTTTTATTAAATATCTAAGACTTCCATCAAAAATTTCCATATTCCACTCAGAAATATCTTTAAGGTATTTATATAGGAGGGATCCAAGATGGCCAATTAGGAGCAGCTCAGGATTGCAGCTCCCAGCGAAAGCGCAGAGGGTGAGTGGATGCTGCATTTCCAGACGGATTTTTATTGCCCACAGACCAGGAGATTCCCAGGCGGAGGAGCCCCATGGGTCACTGGCGTGGCTGTTTTTGCCGGCACAGCTGTTTTGCTGGCACCCCAGCGCGGCAAATACATGGTCCAGGTGCCGTTTTAGCTGGCGATTGGAGCTCCTGGGAGACAGAGTCACCCATTCATCTGATTAAAAAGGGGACTGAAACAGGGAGCTAGGCCAGAAGATTCCCAGGCAAAAAAGCGCCACGAATCTCAGCATGGCTGTTTCAGCCAGCCTGGTGGGGCACCACACAGGAAATCACACAGATCCTGGAGCCTTTTCAACAGACAACTGGAACACCTGGGAGAGAGTCAACCATTCAACAAAAAAAAAAAAAAAAAAAAAGGCTCTGAGGCAGGGAGTCAGGAGATCAGGCTTGGCTGATCCCACCCCCACAAAAAAACAGCAATCGGAAAGGCTCTGGATTGAGAGTTTCATGGCAAGCACAGCTAAACCCGGGACGGTCCAGCTCTGTGGAGGAGGGGTGTCTGCCATTACCGAGGCAGTCCACCACTACGGAGGTAGTTTGCCATTGCCGAGGCAGCCCGCCATTACAGAGAGAGTCCATCATTATAGAGGTGGGCAGTCATTGCCGAGGCAGTTTTAACTACACCCGTATAAACAGGATGTCAGGGAAGTTCACATGGCAGCTGGGCAGAGCCCACAGCAGCTCAGCAAAGCCTCTGCAGGCAGACAGTGACTAGGCTGCCTCCTCGCTGGGCAGGGCAGACCTGAAAAAAAGCAACAGCACAAAAGAAACTCATAAATAAAGCCCTAACTCCCTGGGACAGAGCACCTGGGGAGAAAAAATGGGGGGGGGGTGTTATGAGTTCTGCTGCAGCAGACTTAAATGTACCTGCTCAGCAGCTCTGAATGAACAATGGAGCTCACAGCTCAGCACTTGAGCTCCTATAAAGGACAGACTGTCTCCTCAAGCAGCTCCCTGAACCCTATATATCCAAAGAATCACCTTATAAAGGAGAGCTCAGACATCTGTCGGGTATCCTTCTGGGACAAAGGTAGCAGAAGAAGAAACTGGCAGCAACCCTTACTGTTCTGCAGCCACTGCAGGTGATCACCAGGTAAGCAGGGCCTGGAGTGGACGTCAGCAGTCCTACAGCAGAGGGGCCAGACTGTTAGAAGGAAAACTAAGAAACAGAAAGAAATAACTTCATCATTGACAAACTGGACGTCTACTCAGTGATCTAATCTAAAAGCCAACAACTACAAAGACGAAAAGTGGTTAAATCCACAAAGATGGGAAGAAACCAGCGCAAAAAGGATGAAAAAACCCGAAACCAGAACGTCTCTCCTCCTACAAGGGAGCACTACTGCTCACCAGCAAGAGAACAAGGCTGGATGGAGAGTGAGTGTGATGAATTGACAGAATCAGGCTTCAGAACGGGGGTAATAAGAAACTTCTGTGAGCTAAAAGAGCAAGTTTTAACCCAATGCAAAGAAACTAAGAACCTTGAAAAAAGATTTGACAAAATGCTAATGAGAATAAACAACTTAGAGAGGAATATAAGTGAATTGATGGAGCTGAAAAACACAAAAAACACGACACGAGAACTTCGTGAAGCACACACAAGTTTCAACAGTCGAATTGACCAAGCAGAAGAAAGGATATAAGAGGTCAAAGATCAACTCAATGAAATAAAATGAGAAGGCAAGATTAGAGAAAAAAGGGTAAAAAGGAATGAACAAAGCCTTCAAGAAATATGGGACTATGTGAAAAGACCTAATCTACATTTGATAGGTGTACCTGAATGTGACGGAGAGAATCAATCCAAGCTGGAAAATTCTCTTCAGGATATTATCCAGGAAAATTTCCCCAGCCGAGCAAGGCAAAATTGACAAAATTCAACAGGCTTTTATGCCAAAACCCCTCAGTAAACTAGGTATTGACAGAACATATCTCAAAATAATTAAAGCTATTTATGACAAACCAACAGCCAGTATTATACTGAATGGGCAAAAACTGGAAGCATTCCCTTTGAAATCTGGCACTAGACAAGGATGCCCTCTTTTACCACTCCTATTCAATATAGTATTGGAAGTTCTAGCCAGAGCAATCAGGTAAGAAAAAGAAATAAAGGGTATTCAAATAGGAAAGGAGGAAGTCAAATTGTCTCTATTTGCAGATGACATGATTGTATATCTAGAAGACCCCATCGTCTCAGCCCAAAATCTCCTGAAACTGATAAGCAACTTCAGCAAAGTCTCAGGATACAAAATCAATGTGCAAAAATCACAAGCATTCCTATACACCAATAACAGACTTAAAGAGAACCAAACCAAGAATGAACTGCCATTCACAATTGCTACAAAGAGCATAAAATACCTAGGAATACAACTAACAAGGAACATAGAGGACCTCTTCAAGGAGAACTACAAGCCATTGCTCAACGAAATAAGAGAGGACACAAACAGATAGAGAAACATTCCATGTTCATGGTTAGGAAGAATCAATATCATGAAAATGTCCATACTGCCCAAAGTAATTTACATATTCAGCGCTATCCCCATCAAGCTACCAATGATCTTCTTCACAGAACTGAAAGAAACCACCTTAAACTTCATAGGGAACCAAAAGAGAGCCCTCACAGCCAAGTCAATTCTAAGCAAAAAGAACAAAGCAGGAGGCATCACACCACCAGACTTCAAACTATACTACAAGGCTACAGTAATCAAAACAGCATGGTACTGGTACCAAAACAGAGATATAGACCAATGGAACAACAGAACAGAGGCCTCAGAGGCAACACAACACATCTACAACTGTCTGATCTTTGACAAACCTGACAAAAACAAGCAATGGGGAAAGGAGTCCCTGTTTAATAAATGGTGCTGGGAAAACTGGCTATACATGTACAGAAAGCAGAAACTGGACCCCTTCCTGACCCCTTACACTAAAATTAACTCCAGATGGATTAAAGACTTAAACATAAGACCTAACACCATAAAAACCCTAGAAGAAAATCTAGGCAAAACCATTTAGGACATAGGCATAGACAAGGACTTCATGACCAAAACACCAAAAAGCATTGGCAACAAAAGCCAAAATAGACAAATGGGACCTAATCAAACTCCACAGCTTCTGCACAGCAAAAGAAACAGTCATTAGAGTGTATCGGCAACCAACAGAATGGGAAAAAATTTTTGCAGTCTACCCATCTGACTAACAGCTGGTATCCAGAATCTACAAAGAACTAAAACAAATTTACAAGAAAAAAACAAGCCCATTCAAAAGTGGGTGAAGGATATGAACACTTTATAAAAGAAGACATACACGAGGCCAACAAACATATGAAAAAATGCTCATCATCACTGGTCATTAGAGAAATGCAAATCAAAACTAAAACTACATTGAGATACCATCTCACACCAGTTAGAATGGCGATCATTAAAAAATCTGGAGACAACAGATGCTGGAGAGGATGTGGAGAAATAGGAACACTTTTACACTGTTGGTGGGAGTGTAAATTAGTTTAACCATTGTGGAAGACAGTATGGCGATTCCTCAAGGACCTAGAAATAGAAATTCCATTTGACCCAGCAATCCCATTACTGGGTATATATCCAAAGGATTATAAATCGTTCTTCTATAAGGACACATGCACACGAATGTTCATTGCAGCACTGTTCACAATAGCAAAGACCTGGAACCAACCCAAATGCCCATCGACGATAGACTGAACAGGGAAAATGTGACACATATACACCATGGAATAATATGCAGCCATCAAAAACGATGAGTTTGGGTCCTTTGTAGGGACATGGATGAACCTGGAAACCATCATTCTCAGCAAACTGACACAAGAACAGAAAATCAAACACCGCATGTTCTCACTCATAGGTGGGTGTTGAACAATGAGAACACATGGACACAGGGAAGGGAGCATCACACACTGGGGTCTGTTGGGGGGAAATAAGGGAGGGACAGCAGGGAATGGGGATTTGGGGAGAGAGAGCATAGGGAGAAATGCTAGATATAGGTGATGGGGAGGAAGGCAGCAAATCACACTGCCATGTGTGTACCTATGCAACAATCTTGCATGTTCTTCACATGTACCCCAAAACCTAAAGTGCAATTTAAAAAAAAGGTATATCCTAGCAAAAGTTAATTTGCAATTAATAACTATCATTTCTCTGGGTAAAATAATCAGCAAGTTTCTTTCTGTTTCTGCTCCACTTTTTCTCCCAAAAAGTCTCATATATAAATTCTAAATGTTAGTGTTCAGAGTGGACACCATGCTCCAGCCCCTTAAGACAATCAAGGTCCTTCCGTCTTCCCCACTCTCCCTCTCCCCTCCCCTCCCCCGCCTCCCCTTCCTCCCTCCCTTCCTCCCTTCCTTCCTTTCTTCCTTTTTTTGATAGAGTCTCACTAGCACCCAGGATGGAGTGAAGTGATGTGATCATGGCTCACTGTAGCTCCAACCTGCCCAGAATCAAAGGATTCTCACACCTCAGCCTCCCAGTAGCTGGGATTACAGGCGTGCACCAACATGCCCAGCTAATCTTTACATTTTTTGTAGAGACAGGGTCCCATCATGTTGCCCAGGCTAGTCTTGAAATCCTGGGCTCATGCACCTCCTGACTCTTGGGATTACAGTGCTGGGATTACAGATGTGAGCCATTGAATTTAACCTTCTTCTTCTTCTTTTTTTTTTTTTAATTAGAGACTAAAGTCTAGCTCTGTTGCCCAGGCTGGAGTGCAGTGGTGTGATCTTGGCTCACTGCACCCTCCACCTCCCAGGTTCAAGCAGTTCTCCTGCCTCAGCCTCCCTAGTAGCTGGGATTATAGGCACCCGCCATCACACCCAGCTAATTTTTATATTCTTAGTAGAGTCAGGGTTTCACCATGTTGGCCAGGCTGGTCTTGAACTCCTGACCTCATGATCCGCCAGCCTCAGCCTCCCAAAGTGTGGGGATTATAAGCGTGTGCCACTGTGCCTGGCCATGACCTCCTTTTTAATCGAGGTATAACATACACGTGTGCATGGGGATGTCCACGAAGTGACCAAGTCTAGAAGGCACAGTTTCAGTCCCCCAGAATCCTCTTCATGTTCCCCTGGTTACCAGCTTCCACTCAAGGATAACAATGATGGAATGAATATCAAGGAAAATACCTGAAGATATAGCCTGTAGAATGCCTGCTTGCTTGGCTGCTTTTCATTTTCTTCTCATTGTTCTTTTGATGAACCCCTGAGTCTCAAATGAGTGGTCCTTGGGAAAGGACCTTAGTGTATTAACATCCCTAGGGTGGCCTGTGTTTCTTAGTTTTGGCTGCTTCTGTGAGCGTTGAGGACTGTTGCCCAGCAACTTACCTAGATTTCACCTCCCTCTACTCTAAGGACTGAGCCAGCTCTAATCATCCTGTGGCCAAAAATGAGGCTTTTCACCCCCATCCAGGGGTAGGTGCTGGAGTGAGTCCTCAGCTTGCTTCCTAGGGTGCCCAGGACTGGCCCAGCCACCCTTGCCCAACAAACTGCAGTTTTTCTGTCTGGTGCCCAGCACATTGGCCCTGCCCACATTAGTACATTGCTGCCATGGCTTCCTTGACCTCTCTGGTCACTGCAGTGGGACTAGATATTAACCCACCTACCTGGCACCCACAGAACCTGCCTAGCTCCTGGCTGCCTAGGGCTGGATTCTTTTCTAGTCCAGGAAATCAGTCCTCCAGAGCCTGGTGAATGACGGCATGATCCCATCACTGCTGCCTGCCCCTTCCCCCCACCCCCTGGAACCAGCCCCCAGGCCTCAAGCTGCAGGAGCTCCTGGAAACTGTGCTAGCCCATAGGAAGTCCTGGCTCCTGGAGGACTGACCCCCTTCCGCTCTATGAGGCCATTGACTGCCATCCTCAGCCTCCCCTAGCCTCACCTGGGCTCTGCTGACCAGGGTGCAGTACACCACATAGCTCATAGCCTCTGTATGTGGTCCACAGGGGAACAGTAATTTAAGTGATGTGGCTCTTCCAGAATGAACTGATGAGAGCTCTGATAAAGCGTAACTCAATTTGTCTCTTCTGCAATTCATCTTCCATCCACGTGGAAAGTGTGAATGACATCAGTTGTGCCATATCACGTCAACAGATCCCTCGCTCCTGAAAATACTCCTTAGAGCTTACAAAAGCACACCCTAGTGACTGGAAAGGAAGCCCTTTTGTTGTAAGAACAGCAGCAGAGCAGCCTCTGAGATGCTCTGCAGGTTGCTACTTGGCCTCACGTCCGAGATGTCCTGAGTGCACACAGCTTTTTTTTTATTTCTAAGAAACCTTAATTATTACAGTTCTTTTTTAAAATCAACTTTTATTTTAAGTTCCAGGGTACATGTGCAGGATGTGCAGGTTTGTTACATAGATAAATGTGTGCCATGGTGGTTTGCTGCACAGATCAACCCATCACCTAGGTATTAAGTTCAGCATGCATTAGCAATGCTGCCCCCGGCCCCCCAACAGGCCTCAGTGTGTCTTGTTTCCCTCTATGTCTCCATGTGTTCTCATCATTCACCTCCCACTTATAAGTGAGAACATACAGTGTTTGGTTTTCTGTTTCTGCACTAGTTTGCTGAGGATAACTGCTTCCAGCTCTATCCATGTCCTTGCAAAGGATATGATCTTGTTTTTTTTATGGCTGCATAGTATTACATGGTTTACATGTACTGCATTTTCTTTATTCAGTCTATCATTGATGGGCATTTGGGTTGGTTCCATGGCTTTGCTATTGTGAATGGTGCTGTAGTGAACATATGCTTGCACGTATCTTTATAATAAGAGGATTCATATTCCTTTGGGTATGTATCCAGTAATAGGAGTGTTGGGTCAAATGATTGCTGCTTCTGGATCTTTGAGGACTATAAGGAACATAAACAAATTTACAAGAAAAAAACAAACATCCCCATTAAAAAGTGTGGAGGCAGCAAACCACCTGGCCATGTATGTACTTATGCAACAATCCTGCATGATCTGCACGTGTACCCTAGAACCTAAAGTACGATTAAAAAAAAAGTGGGCAAAGGACATGAACAGACACTTCAAAAAAGAAGACAGTTATGTAGCCAACGAACATATGAAAAAAGTTCAACATCACTGATCATTAGAGAAATGCAAAGCAAATCCACAACAAGATACCATCTCACACCAGCCAGAATGGCAATTATTAAAAAGTCTAGAAACAACAGATACTGGTGAGGTTGCAGAGAAAAATGAACATTTTTTTTGAGATGGTCTATTAGTCCATTTTCATGCTGCTGATAAAGACATAGCTGAGACTGAGAGAAAAAGAGGTTTCATTGGACTTAGAGTTCCACATGGCTGGGGAGGCCTCAGAATCATGGCAGGAGGCCAAAGGCACTTCTTACATGGCGGTGGCAGCAAGAAAAAACAGGAAAGAAGCAAAGTGGGAACCCCTGATAAACCCAAGAGATCTTGTGAGACTTATTCACTATCATGAGAATAGCATGAAAAAGACCGGCCCTCATGATTCAATTACCTCACACTGGGTCCTTTCCACAACACTTGGGAATTCTGGGAGATACAATTCAAATTGAGATTTGGGTGAGGACACAGCCAAACTATATCAGATGGAGTCTTACTCTGATGCCCAGGCTGGAGCAGGGGTATGATCTCGGCTCATTGCCACCTCCACCTCCCAGGTTCAAGTGATTCTTCTGCCTCAGCCCCCTGAGTAGCTGGGACTAAAAGTACACACCACCAAGCCCAGCTAATTTTTTGTATTTTTAGTAGAGATGAGGTTTTGCTATGTTGACCAGGCTGGTCTCAAACTCCTGGCCTCAAGTGATCTGCCTGCCTAGACCTCCCAAAAAGTACTGGGTTTACATGCATGAGCCACCATGTGTGACCAAAAAAGGAACACTTTTACACTGTTGGTGGGAATGTAAATTAGTTCAACCATTGTGTATAACAGTGCATGCTGCTTTGAATTGTCCCCAAGCTGCACTGGACTGGGAGTTGCTGGCACTCCTGATGTTCAGCTAGAATTAGAGATGAGTTCAGATGGTGCCAAGGGGACTTGGTTGGGGTTGTTCCACTCCAAGATGAAAGGGAACATCTTTATTTGGGAGTGTAACATTCTTGGAACAAGTGTCATGTTGCAAACCATAGCTGTGTAGCCTCCACCTCTGCCAATGTTAGCTGAGTTGAGGCAGGGAAACCTTGTTTGTAGGGAAGAAGAGTGTTTCCTGACCATGGGCTTGGGCTTGTCTACATGACTAGATTTGGGCTTTTTATAATGATTCCTTTTTAAGGTAGCACACACTCTTTTTTCCTGTGTTGTTTCCGTGTGGTCTCACTGCTGCAATGCCAGGGTCTGCATTCAAATATGCCTGAGCCCCCAGACCAGACACCAGTGCAGTCTGTCCTGAGGCATTGGGCTCTCAGTGCTCTTCTGTGGGTTTCAGTCATTTTGTTTGGTTTTTCAATCACAGCTTTGATCTTGCCAGACTTCAGTCTCAACCTGTGACCTGTTCATAGTTACAGACCAAGAATTAGTGCTCACTTTGGCAGCATACATACCAAAATGGAAATGATACAGAGAAGCCTGACAGGGCCCCTGTGCAAGGAAAACAAAAGAATAACTTTTCTTTTTTTTTGAGAGTGTCTCACTCTGTCACCCAGGTGGGTGTGATCATGGCTTACTGCCACCTTGAATTCCTGGGCTCCAGTGATTCTCCCACCTCAACTTCCCAAGTAGCTACAACTACAGACACATACCACCACACCCGCCTGATTTTTGGTTTTTTTTATGTTTATTTTTTTGAGACAGGGTCTTACTCTGTTACACTTGCTGGAGTGCAGTGGCATGATCTCTGCTCACTGCAGCCTCTGCCTCCGAGTTCAAGCAATTCTCCCACCTCAGCCTCCCGAGTAGCTGGGATTACAGTCACACACCACCATGCCTGGCTAATTAATGAATTTTTTTTGGTAGAGATGAGGTTTCACCATATTGGCCGGACTGGTCTTGAACTCCTAACCTGATGTGATCTGCCCGCCTTGGCCTCCCAAAGTGCTGGGCCACCACTCTTGGCCCAAAAAACTATTCTTGACAGTGTTCAATTAACCAGTATGTGGGAACCTTCTTGGTTGTAGGAGATAGTGGCATTGTCGAGCTTTCAGATCCATCTGACCTCCTGAAATGCTTCTGAAGATTTTGCAGATGAAGAAAAATGATATTTTGTATCAGAAATGATAGAAGATATAAGTGTGTATAAAATGTTCTCATGTTTTGGGAGGTGGAGGTTGCAGTCAGCTGAGATCAAGCCACTGCACTCCAGCTTGTGCGACAGAGAGAGATTTTGTTTCAAAAAAAAAAAAGCATTGGGAAAAAAACAGTGGTGAGGGTCGTGCCCCATCAAGTTTACTGAAAGCATTCAAACCAGATGTTATGGACATCAAACCCTGGGAAGGTGAAAACAAGGAGGGCCAAGCCAGGCACCCACCACCACACCAAGCTAATTTTGTATTCTTAGTAGACATGGGATTTCACTATGTTGGCCAGGCTGGTCTCAAACTCCTGACCTCAGGTGATCCACCCACTTCAGCCTCCCAAACCTACAAACCTCTTCAAAAAGTGTAAAATCATAGCACTCCCCATTTCTTCAGGAGTGTCCAGGTCTCATCAGGTAGCTTTTGAACTCAAAGAGACTTTGAAGCCAAAAATCCACACGATCAGCTTCCTGATGGCCCCAGCACTTACAAGATGGGGCCCTTCCAACAAGGGCATCCTCAGGCTTTTATGTAACACTGATGCTTAGAAGCTGCTGCAAGTTGGTTGTGCTTGAGTCATGAAAGCCAAGATGAAGAGATATTTTTATGGCTGTGTGTTGCTTTCAGCCAGATCTTCCTCCCTAGGCAAATGTACTACAAAGCAGACTCAAGAACACTATTTTCCTGAAGGCCGGTGCTTATGGGGGACATTCCGGGGCCCACCAGGGTCATCCTGGACACTGACTAGAACTGAGAAGTTTGCTAGGAAGACAGGGACAGATTCCTTGTATCCATGTCATTCAGGTAAACCCTACATGTGACATGTGAAAACCTTCACTTCTGTCCTCAGTTTACCAATAAAATTAGATATTTGACAAACCTTATTGCTAGGGGTCAGGCTAGCTTGAAATAACCCTGAAAAAATCTAGATAAAAAGATAAGTGAGATTATAGTCTTTTTTCTTTTTTTTTCTTTTTCTTTTTTTTTTTTTTTTTTTTTTTTGCCTAAGATGATATGCTTCCAGAACCCTAAGGAAACTTCACAGGAAACATGGTACCATATTTTAGTACACATCTTCGCCTAAGTATATTCTCCGGAACCATTTTACACACACTTTGAGGAGAGTTCCATAAAACCTCTTTCTCTTATTCCAGCTTAATGTAATGCCTTGTTCATCTTCACCCTTCCTCTCATTTTTAGCCACAAATTGATTCTGATAGAAACACCCTAAATGGCCTTCCCAGAGCAGTCAGTTAACTTGTTGTAGGGTTGCATTTGGCCATCTGGGCAGAGGGAGGAAACAGTGGTCAGTGTCCTCCCTGTGGGAGGGAGCCGGCACCCACCACAGCTTTCCAACGTTGCTGGCTTCACATTTCCCAGGACAGGGCATGAGGAGGAAGAGCTCCTCAGCGGCTGTGGGGAGACTGCAGGAAGGAACCCTAAACTTTCCCAATTCTTCTTGTCCCCAACCCTAACACAGACCTAAAGCTCAGCCAAGTCTGAGCTGTGTCCCGCTTCTGCAATTCCTTGCAAGGTCCCTGCTTAAACAACCTGAGCTCCCAGCTTTAGCAGGCTTGGGATCCTGACGCTTCATTTGGGACAGACTTTGTGGATCCAAGGAAGAAAACCTTATTGGGGTGAGCAGGTGGGTGACAGGACTGAGGATCTAAGAGGTGGGGATGCAGCGGAGCCTAGGGGCCTAGGGGACCTTCACGCGAGTCTTCAGAGCCACCATCTCCATGGGCAGGATCTTAAGAGTTGGATTTTTTTTAATCTATGTTTTTTTCAAAGAGTCTTGCTCCGTCACCCGGGCTGGAGTGCAGTGGTACAATCTTGGCCTACTGCAACCTCCACCTCCTGGGTGCAAGCCATTCTTCTGCCTCAGTCTCCCAAGTAGCTGGGATTACAGGTGCCTACCACCACACCTTTCTAATTTTTGTATTTTTAGTAGAGACGGGGTTTCATCATGTTGGCTAAGCTGGTCTCGAACTCCTGACCTCAGGTGATCCACTTGCCTCAGTCTTCCAAAGTGTTGGGAATACAAGCGTGAGCCACCACACCCGGCTAGAGTTGGATTTTAGTTTCCTTATCACTGTGTACCAAGCGGCTGCTTGGTGCTGTACCCATCCTGAAGGAGAAGCTCCTTTCTCCCCATGCAGCCTCATGCTCCCTGCTTGTTTGGTGTGCTGACCGAGGGATGCTGAGCAGGAAAGGTTTTCTTTTTCCCCTGAGAAGCCTCCTAAATTGTGGGGAGAAGACTGTGGGAGGAAGAACAATCCAGAGACAGCCTTGTCGGTCTTTCAGACCTTCTCATCTTGGTCTGCTCGTTGTGAATTGGGGTTAGACAGATGGTGATGGTGGCAGTGATGATGGTGGTGGGGATGATGGTAATGGTTATGAAGGTGGTGATAATGATGATGGGTGATTCTTTCTTGACCAAGTAAGTCTGGGAAATGCTGGCATGTACAAAGCTAATCAGGTGGGTTAATTTGAGAATAAGATATCTTTGAGCCTTTAATGACTCTCTTGAGGGATGTTTTGAGCACTGAAAGCTTTTTCTCAGTGCTATTCTATGAATAGATTTGGGCAACACCAGGCCATTCCTGGTACCAAAATGAAATGTACTCTGAGCAAATTTGGAAGTTTATTCTTATGTTGCCTTACTGAAAAATCCAAAGGCAGATTCCCATCTTTTCATAATCTCCTCATCTGTGATACTACACAGCTTGCAATAGTATTTGATTAATACTGCTTTTCTCTACTGCAGAACATTGACATCACCAATTTCAGCAGCAGCTGGAGTGATGGCCTGGCCTTCTGTGCTCTGCTGCACACCTACCTGCCTGCCCACATCCCCTACCAGGAGCTGAACAGTCAGGAGAAAGTAAGTCATGGCCCTGTCCCCTCGGTTACCTTCTAGGAAATGCAGGGGGATTCCTAATTGATAAACCCCAGTGTGGGGGGTGGTTACAGGTCTGAAGTAGAAGTTGGGATATTGATACCAGGTACAGATAACTCCTGAATGTGTGACTGCACTGTGGAACCCCGTCCTCAGCAAATACTCCTCAGCTTCCCTTCTCAGGTATCTTACCTTCATGGTTTCAAGACCTTGGCCAGCATTTTTCAAAGCCTATTCCAAAGAACCAGCAAGCACCAACAAAAAGAATATCCTGCTCAAATAAGTCTGGGGCTCTGTGTATTGCTTCATATTTTTAGAGAGCATGGTGCCTGTTAATGCATTAGACTTCAAGAAGTCCTACATTAAGAAATCGATGTGACTGTTTACCCAACATAGATCAGATCCACATAACCTCTTTAATTATATTTGTTTATTTTACTACAATCACCATAACAAGGGTCAGCAAATTTTCCCTGTTAAGGGTCACGTGACAGGCTCAGTGGGTCAGTTGGTCTCAGTCACAACTATTCAGCTCTACCAGCCGGCTAAAGAGGCCATTGATCGCTTTGTAAATGAATGGGCATGGCTGTGTCCCAACAAAAGTTTATTTACAAAAACAGGCTATGAGCCAGATTTGGCTCATGGGCAGCAGTTTGCCAACCCCTGGCCTAGAACCTCCTACAAAATGTCCCATAGAGCATACTTTGGAAAATGCTGTGCTGGGTCCTGCTCTTGGTCACTCAAGAATTTCTTGTCAAGCATCGGGCACCACAGTAAGACAACAGTCAACAATAGAGACATTCTGTGCCCTCATGAGCTAGGCAGACAACAAGCAAGCAGGTAGACTTATAATAAGTAAAATTGTAAATCAGCAAGGATGAGTCATCAAAGAGTCTAGAGAGAAACTCAGCATTGTAAGAGTGAGTGACGGGGATCGCATTCAGACCATGGAGACTACAGCAGTGATGTCAAAACTGGCATCGGGACCGGGTACAGTGGCTCACGCCTATAATTTCAGCACTTTGGAAGGCTGAAGTAAGTGGATCACCTGAGGTCAGGAGTTCGAGACCAGCCTGGCCAACATGGTGAAACCCTGTCTCTATTAAAAATACAAAAATAAGCTGGGCGTGGTGGTACACACCTGTAATCCCAGCTACTTGGGAGGCTGAGGCAGGAGAATTGCTTGAACTCAGGAGGCAGAAGTTGCAGTGTGCCAAGATCATGCCACTGCACTTCAGCCTGGGCAACAGAGCAAGACTCTATCTCAAAAAAAAAAAAAAAGAAAAAGAAAATATACTGGCATTGGAAGGTGGAGGAGGCAGCAGTGCAGAGCCAGGGTGACGGAGCAGCTGCAGTAAGGGAACGTGTTGGTGTTGTCCAGGCTGTGGAAGAAGCCTGATTGACTGGATGTGGTTAGGGGGACCAGAGAGACTGTGATGATCCAGGGAAGTCAGGGGGAAGAACCCCACAGCTGGGCTGACCTGAGGAGGCAGAGCCCACAGAGCTTCCCCACAGCTCTGGTTTGGCCTCACTCACCACCAACCACGAGGGTGATAGCAGTGCAGATGGAAAGACATAGAAAGATTCAGAATATGTCTTCGATAGAATCAACTGGACTTTGTGACATTGGTTGTAGGGGAGGAGGAGAGGAAGGAGTCAAAGATGGCACCCTGGCATCTAGTTAGACAGGGCCATTTTCTGAGATGGGGAGGGTATAGATATGTTTAAAAGCTCTGTTTTGATTATCCCACATCAGGATTCAAATAAAGTCCAGAGAATGGTCATGGCAATGACAATAACTGAGCAAAATAATTTAATTTTTTAAAGTGTTAGAATTCTCCAGAGAAGCAGAACCGAGAGAGAGAGAAAGAGAGAGAGACAGAGAGAGAGTGTTTGTGTGTGTGTGTGTGTGTGTGTGTGTGTGTGTGTGTGTGTGTGTGTGTGTAGATTATAGAAGTTAGCAAGTCCAAAATCTGTAGGGTAAGAAGCCAGCAGGCTGGAGACTCAGGGAAGAGCTGATGCTGCAGTCCCAGTGTGAAGGCCATTTGCTGGCAGAATCCCCCTTCTTGGGTGAGGTTAGCCTTTTCTATTAAGGCCTTCAACTGATTAGATGAGCCCACCCACACTAAGTGGGGTCTTTTTGCTTTGCTCTGAGTCTACTACTTTAAATATTAAACTTGAGCCATGCATAGGGGCTCATATTTGCAATCCCAGCACTTTGGGAGGCCGAGAGAGGAGGAGCGCTTGAGCTCAGGAGTTTAAGATCAGCCTGGGAAACACAGGGAGACCCCCATTTCTACAAAAAAAAAAATTTTTTTATTAGCTGGCTTGGTTGTACACATCTGAGGTCCCAACTACTTGGGAGGCTGAGGTGGGAGAATCACTTGACACTGAAGTTTGAGGCTGTAGCAAGCTGTGATTACACCACTGCTCTCCAGGCTGGGTGACAGAGACCCTGTCTTAAAAAAGGAAAAATTCACAGAACCATCTAGAATAATATTTGGCCAAATATCTGGGTACCATGCCTATCCAAGTTGACACATACAATTAACCATCACAGAATGTATTAAAATCTTTAAATTACTTTTCTGTGATGCTTTGTTTGTGAAGCAGTCTGGACAGGATTATTAAACATTCTAGGGGAAAGGTTGTATTTAAATCACGTGAAGTCAGAGGTGCTGTGAAATATGCAGGTGGCAATGGCAGGCAGGTGACTGCATAGCAAATACGAAGCTGGGATGGGAGAACAGAGCTGGAAACACAGATCTGGGGTTGTCCATGAACAGATCCATGCCATCTAATGCAGGTTCCTGAGATGATGGGAGTGTTATGTATCTGCACTGCCCACGGGGCAACCACCAACCACACCTGCTCTTGAGCCTTTGAAATGTAGCAAGTGTGACTGAAGACTGTATGTGCTGACTAGCTCAATTGAGTTACATTAAATTAAATTTTAATTTAAATAGCCACATCACGTGTGGCTGCCATGTTGGATACCATGGGCACAGATAGAATTTAAAGCCATCAGAGTGGAGGAGAGCATCCAGCCCCTTGGTTTTAGGGAAGCATAGAGAGGGAGGACCAAGGAACACATCTGGGAACCCCAGTGTTTGTCGTGGAGGTGGAAGAGGAGGACACAGCAAAGGGGACTGGAAAGAAGCAGCGAGAGAGGCCGCCTGAGTTGGGGCCGCGGGCTGCATTCATTGATGTCTTAGTGTGTGATCTGTGCATTCATTGATGTCTTAGTCTCTGCCTTTCTGATATGACGTTGTGGAGATAACTGAGGAAATAGTGGGCATAAAAGCACTGAAAATAGTCAGAAGGCCTTCCTAACACTGTGCTGGGTGGAGCCCACACAGGCCCACGCCCACGTCCTCCTGACAGTGCCTGTGCGTCGCTCCCTGCAGTCATCCAGATAGATTGGCTTTTTTGTCCTCAAATCAGCACAGTTGTGTTGGAAAATTATGGACCTAAAGATGTTTGCTGGTCTGGAGCCCCTGTGTCTGGCGCTAGTCTCTGCAATTCTGAGCTCAGAGTCTCCACCACCTGCCCAGGCCTCCCGCAGCTATGGCAGCACGCAGTGGGGTCAGGCTGAGGCCATGGCATAGGCCCCTGTTCCCTACCTGCAGGGTTGAATTTCTTCCCCAGACCAATCACCCAACCACCAGGCAGTGTGTGGAAGACTGCAGGGCTGTGATGAGAGTCTCAATCAGCCCTGGATATCTGGCATTTTTCATTTTAGGGTCTATTTGACTTCACGGTAATCTTGAGTTGGGTTGTGTCCCAGAGCCAAGGATGCTGTTTGCTGATTACAGCCTGTTTGCTTCTCCCTGAAGGAACCCAGCCAACTGCTTCCTAAATGCCCCATCCTGGCCACACTCCAGAGGAGCCAGAATGGCTGCAGTGACATTTCACCACTTCTTGGTGTATGGCTTCCCCTGGGGGATGCTGGCATTCTTTTTGGTGAGAGAGGTCATATGTATCACAGTTACAGGTGCAGGTTTTCAAAATAACGTGTCAAAATAGGCAAACCCATACAGTATAAAACTGAGCACATGGGAGAAATCTTACTAGAGCAGAGGAGGGAAAGAGCAGGGAAATTTTCCTAAAAGAATCATGTTAGAAGCTGGGTTTCATAGGGAGCATGTGGATGTGAATGTAGCGCACACCCTGTGTCATCAGGATGAGAGGGACATCTGTCCACCCCAGCCTGCAGCCATGTTCTCCTGTGTGCTTAGTGCCAGGGCTTTTTTTTTTTTTTTAATTTACACATCCATCACAAAGGACACCAAGAGAAGTCTTTCTTTAATGTTTGTAAAACTCTATTAAAAACAAAATCTAAAAAGTATATGATAAGAGTTGTTGATAGCCCAGGAAGTATAGAAATTATGAGCTGTCCCCACCTGGATGGAAGCAATTAAACTACGTCTGTTTGACACTGGTGTTAAGTAGGGAATTTCTGATAAAAACTAACAAGCATATCTTCTATGATGGTAAAGAGTTATATGATCACAGAGTGTGATTTCCAGTCCATGGAAGGTTTTGTCATTTTGTTGTTGTTGTTTTGAGACAGAGTCTCATTCTGTCACCCAGGCGGGAATGCAGTGGTGCCATCTCAGCTCACTGCAGCCTCTGCCTCCCAGGTTCAAGTGATTCTCCTGCCTCAACCTCCCGAGTAGCTGGGACTGCAAGCACGCACCACCATGCCTGTCTAATTTTTGTATATTTAGTAGAGATGGGGTCTCATCATATTGGTTAGGCTGGTCTCGAACTCCTGACCTCAGGTGATCCACCCACTTTGGCTTCCCAATAGTTCTGGGATTACAGGTGTGAACCACTGTGCCTGGCCATTTTTGTTTTGTTTTATTGTTTTCAATAATAAGGGCATTCACCTGCCAGCCTATGCAACTCTCTTAGTCCAGACGGACTCAGGTGTTAGAATGGAGTGTGCTTGTCCCAGTGTCTAAAATGCAGCGTGACCCTGAGAGGCGGAGCTCTAGGATTGGCATCCTTTCTCCCATCGGTTTTGAGTGCAAGGCCCGACTAGCACAAGCCCTTGAGCCCTGCTGGTGACAGAGTTTTCCCACTGGTTGGGCACTAAGGCTGTCCTGGAACTAGAAGGTCCCAAGCCTGCACCATCCTCCCCCGACCACAGCAGACTGAAGCAGTGACCACGTCACCCTGCCCAGCTCCTGTGGGCCGAGCTGCAACTGAAGCTAACAGCCCGTGGGGGATGTGAGTCCCTTCAGAGCTGCTGCTTGTCTGTGGCTTCTGCCTCCCAGCTGGCCTCTGCACAGTGATCAAATGAAAGAGGTTAGGATAATAACAGTTGGTCACAGATGTTCTGCTGCTGCAAAAATGAATAAAAGTCACTGTCGTGAATAAAAAAACATACCTCCTCTCTATACTCCTTGTCACCCTGTATACTATTTCAGGGTATTTTGAGACAGTTTTCAGCAAGGGATCCTCCCACCTCAGGCTCTGGAGTAGCTGGGATTACAGACGCGTGTCACCACAACTGGCTCCACTTGTGTTTTCACAACAGATATTGAACACAGAATAAATGGGGAAATGGAAAAGGGTATAAAATGAAGTATGAAATCTAAAATATATAATTACATATAATATCTAAACAAAATTAAGAAATTTGGCCAGGTGCGGTGGCTCATGTCTGTAATCCCAGCAGTTTGGAAGGCATACACAGGTGAATCACCTGAGGTCAGGAGTTCGAGACCAGGTTGGCCAATATGGTGAAACCCCACCTCTACTAAAAATACAAAAATTAGCCAGGCATGGTGGTGGGTGTCTGTAGTCCCAGCTACTAGGGAGGCTGAGGCAAAAGAACTGCTTAAACCCAGGAGGTGGAGGTTACAGTGAATCGAGGTCGTGCCACTGCATTCCTTCCTGGGACAACAGAGTGAGACTGCATCTTGAAAAAAAAGAAGAAGAAGAAATCCTACTGAGGAACATGATGGCCAGGCACCATAGCTCACACCTGTCCCAGGACTTTAGGAGGCTGATGCAGGCAGATCACTTGAGCCCAGGAGTTCAACACCAGCCTGGTCAACATAGCGAAACCCCTTCTCTACTAAAAATACAAAAAAAATATGTATATATATTAGCTGGGTGTGGTGGTGCGTGTCTGTAATCTCAGTTACTGAGGTGACTGAGGAACAAGAATCACTTAAACCTGAGAGGCAGAGGTTGCAGTGAGCTGAGATCGAGCCACTACACTCCAGCCTGGGTGACAGAACAAGACTGTCTCAAAAAAAGAGGGAATTTTTCATACTCGATTGCGTCCAGAAAATGTATCTCTCCATATTCCTTCTTAAGAAGGAAACCTAGGCAATAAAATGGGAGTAAAATCCAAAAATCAGTGAGGTTCTGGAGGGCTTGGGGGTGAAGGGTTTCATAGAATGATGAGATGATTAAGAGCTTGAGGCTGTGATAAAGGAGAAGATAAGAAGCTGCGTGAGGAAGCCACAGTTCAATGTGTCTATGAGTCAGTCTCTCTGTGTCAGAATTGAATGGTGAGGCCACGAGGAGAATGTTAGGACTTATAAGCAACAGTCAGAATGGGCAAGAGGCCAGATGAGAAGGGAGGCTGAGGCAAGAGAACTGCTTGAACCCAGCAGGTGGAGGTTACAGTGAGTGAGATGAGAAGGAGGCATGAAGTCCTCCTCCCAGTAAGGAAAACCCCAAACAAGCAGAAATTGTAGGAGAGAACCAAACTTTTGAAGAAAGGCAGAGTCCAAATCCAGAGCACACTAAAATGGTAGAGTGATTTTGGACAATCGGTAGAGTAACAGAGGAAGTCCTTTGAATGAAGCCTTGAGTGGCGCAGGTCACAATGATGGAACTGTAGAGGGCACATGCCCAGAGCTGCCTTCTGAGATGCTGCTTGTGGTTTTCACCTTCCAGAATCATTCTGGTCAGAGACCACAGAGGACTTAAATGTGCTTCCAGAGAAGGAAGCAAATGTTTTCAGCTGTGGCAATTTACAACTTGACCAGGTGGAAGGAAGATGGGGGAATTTATTCCTGACATACAACGTGGAGTCAGGAAGTGGTGTCCACATCACATCAATAGGACAATAAAATAGAAGTTCGAGAATGCTATTTAAGGTTACAAACATAGCTAATATTAACAGGGCACTAAAATTAGCTATGTGACTACAGTGCAAGGAGGAGGCAGATGCGTGATGCCTGAGTCCTGTAGGAACTGGAGGAATTCGTCCTGGAGGAAGTCCATTGAAAATGCCTTCATTTTAGAAATCAAGTAGTAGTTGTGTAAGCATTTACAGAGATATGGAAATAATTCACAACTAAGCAGAAATTAAAAGGTAGTTCTCTGAAGGACCAGGATTGAAGGAACAGGTTTTCATTCTATTTAAATACAGTCTATATATACTATAATATATGCATATATTACTTTCATAATTTTTTGATACAGTATCATGATCAAGCAACTTTGTTATACAACAGAATGTGTATGCCATAAATCTTATTTATTTATTTATTTATTGGAGGTGGAGTCTCTGTTGCTCAGGCTGGAGCGCAATAGCGCAATCTCGGCTCACTGCAACCTCTGCCTCCCGGGTTCAAGTGATTCTCCTGCCTCAGCCTCTCGAGTAGCTGGGATTACAGGCACCCACCACAACGCCTGGCTGTTTTTGTATTTTTAGTAGAGACAGGTCTTCACCATGTTGGCCAGTCTAGTCTCGAACTCCTGACCTCAGATGACCACACGCCTCGGCCTCCCAAAGTGGTGGGATTACAGGCGTGAACCACCACGTCCAGCTGCATAAATCTTGCAAAGTATAAATTACCTAAATCTTGACAGAGGTTAAACAAAAATTTATCTCTGACAGGTGTCAGTCAGTAATGTTGGTTTTGGTGCAGTTGCAACCTCTTTATTTTTTTTTTCTTAAACCGAGACCGTATTTTGTACACTTGACTTCTTTATTCTTTGTTTTATAATAGTGCATAATTTATATGGGAATATCAGTTGATGTTCTTTCCTGGCAAAAGCTGTATATTTTAAATTAATGATTCCAATCTGTTTGTCTTTTTAACCTAGAAGAGGAATCTATTGTTGGCATTTGAAGCAGCTGAAAGTGTAGGCATCAAACCCAGCCTGGTAAGTATCCTATTTTGTATGCTTGTGATACTTTATTTTAATTGTATGAGAAATAGCTTTATGGCAGCTAATAAACAATTTCTTGTAGAACATTGACATCTGTTTGCTGAAAGTCTGTTGCTTTCAATACCTAATATAGAATTACCCAGTTGATCTAATCACATATGATTTAGAAATTTTCGACTCTAAGGGATTTTCAATCACATACGATTTCATATGGACAAATTTCAGTTCTGGAAACACACAATAATAATTCAGTGGACTGAATTATTATTAGAGCCCTCTGGTTCAGAGCACCTAGAAATCTGAATAAAATGCTGTTTTAAAAAATATCAACATATAGCTGACCTCTCAAGGAAGAATGGGAAATACCCAGATGCCAGAAATGTAAAATGAAGCAGGAACCAGGCATAGGCTGAGCCTGCAAAAGCCAGCAGGGGTGGGTGGGGAGCAGAGGGCCAGGCAAGCAGCAAGACCCCTGCCTGTATAAAGCCAAGGCTTACAACATGCTGCTCTTCTTAGTGAAAGCAGAAATCTCTAAAACTCCACCAGCCAGTCCAGGGAGGTGATAAGGAAGCTGGTCTCCGTGTGTGTGTGTGTGTGTGTGTGTGTGTGTGTGTGTGTGTGTGTGTGTGTGTGTGCGCGCGCGCGCGCGCGCGCGCGCACAGAGAGAGGAAAAGGAGAGAGAGAAAAAGAGAAAGTCTCTTGCAAGGAAAGGAAAAGGGCCAGATGAGATTTAGAGTCCAAATTTATAATATCTGTGCTGCATGAAGCCCTTAGTTTATACTCTTGGATGCAGGAAGCCCCTGGACTGATGCTACAGTGGCTGCTAAAAAATGACAAAACACTTGAGAAAATGATCTACTTGAGCTAGTCAGCAGATACAGCAAACAAAAGGATTATCTACCAGAACTTGAGATGATAAATAAGAGACAACAAAAAGACTATTTAAACATATTAAAGAGATAAAAGGAGCAATATAAACCACAAAGAAAGAATGATTCAATTTAAAAAAGATTTCTAAAAAGAATCAAGTAAGACTTCCAGAAATGAAAATGTAGAATTAAGACCACAATATGTGTTGCCAAATTCAATAGATACAGCAGAAGAGAGAACTACTAAATTGGAAAATAAATATAGGGAAATTACCCAAAATATAAAAGAGACATTAAAAACTATAAAATACAATAGTAAAGTTGAATTCATATGTGTTCAGCCTCAGTAAAGGGAAAACCCAACTGGCAGTTGCTTAAACCATAAAATGTCAATTTTCTTTTTTAGCAACAGTAGTTTTAGGATTGGTTCACCACTCAGTATTATATTCAAAGTCCCGGAGTGTCTTCTCACCATCTTTAATCTGTTTCTTTTCTCTCCATACTTGTTCCTTTGTGGTTGAAGGTGGCTGCCAAACTTCAGACATCACCTTCACCTGCAGGGTAGGAAGAAGGGAGAAGAGATAGAGCAACCGTCTCCTGTCTTTTCCCTTTAAAGAATGAAAGTAAAAGGCTCCTTGGGTTTCCCCAGCCCCTTGGCAGTACTCTGTTACATGGTCTCCAGCTGCAAGGGCATTTGAGGAAGTGAGCGTATAACACTTTTCAGTTTCTTTAGTGGGAAGCCTGCAAGGGAGAGAGAGCTTGGGAATTACTATTGGGCTATCAAACTAATAGGGTCTGTCTCAGAGTTTAAGAAACATGGATGAAAAAATGAGACGATGGCCATGTCCCATGCCCAAAGGGAATTCCTGATTTGAAAAGGATAGAAAGAATGGAATGGAGACAATATTTGAAGATACGATGCCTGAAAATTTTCCAGAATGATGAAAGGATAATGAAAGAGTCCACAGATTCTTTATTTATCTCAAGCAGGATGAATAAAACAAAAATACCCATCCAGACATATTGTAATGAGACTACAGTAAAATCAAAGGCAAGACAGATAATCCATTAAAAATTTCTGCTAATCAGTAATAAAAATACAACCTAGTAGGAAATTATCAAAGGCTAGAATAGGCAGTTCAGAGAAGAAGATCACGAATGGTCAATGAGCAGTTTTAAAGATGTTCAGTCTCATTAGGGATTGAGAAAATCTTAAGTTTAAATAAAAATGAGATACAATTAAAATGGCCAGGCATGGTGTCTCACGCCTGTAATCCTGGCACTTTGGGAGGCCGAGGTGGGTGGATCACCTGAGGTCAGGAGTTTGAGACTGGCCAATATTACAAAACCCCATCTCTACTAAAAATACAAAAAATTAACTGGGCGTGATGGACCTGTAATCCCAGCTATATATTCAATTTGACCATGATACCCAAGATAGAATATGTCAGAGCCAAGATTTGAACTCACCTCCGTGACTTCGAAACCTGTGCAATGGCCCCCATACAACATGGCCTTAGTACAATTAAGGAGTGGCTTTGGGGAAATACCTGCTCCCTTTTTTTTTTTTTTTTTTTTTTTTTTTTAGTAGAAACAGGGTTTCTCCATGTTAGCCAGGCTGGTCTCAAACTCCTAACAGGTGATCCTCCTGTCTCAGCCTCCCAAAGTGCTGGAATTACAGGTGTGAGCCACCACACCCAGCCTTTTATCCATACTACTGTTGATGGGCACCTATGTTGATTTCATGTCCTAGCACTGTGATGAACATAAGTGTGCATGTGTCTTTTTGGTAGAATGATTTCTTTTCTTTTCTATATATACCCAGTAATGGGATTGCTGGATCAAATGGTAGTTCTGTTTTAAGTTCTTTGAGAAGTCTCCAATTGCTTTCCACAGTAGCTGAACTAATTTACATTTCCACCAGCAGTGTATAAGCATTCTCTGTCCTCCACAGCCTTGTCAGCATCTGTTACTTTTTGATTTTTTTATCAGTAGCCATTCTGACTGGTGTGAGATGATGACATCTTTAAAAGTGAAGCTCTATAGAGTTCCCCAGATATTAGAAATTGTTCTTCCTCAGCCACCGTGTAGGGAGAACATCTTCGCCCGTCCAATTGCAGGTGCAAGCAACTCCTCGGGAAAGGAATTACGTGTGGGAGGATATGTGACATCACTGTCATTAAACATCCAGAACATATGCCCCAGGGATGCTGTGTCATTACCAGGCCATGTAGTCCATGTGGGCTGTTGCTCACTGAGTGCCAGTGTGCCCACCAGGACAGCCACTGCAGGACTGGGTGCTGCATGCTTCCATGGAGGAGGTCACCACACAGCAATTCCTGAGGTGTGGCTGGGCCTACTCTGCAACTGTAAACTTGATGAGCTGTGCTTAAATAGCTAATTTGTGATTGATTGTGTGAAAAGCATGTTTTTTTTTGTATTTGCTGTGTGTATTTACTGTTTACCATTCCCGGCGTTTTTCATGCATGGACTTGTTGGACCCTTACAGAGGTCCTTAAGATGGATGCCCTCTACAGGGGGAAACTGAGGCATGTGGCTTATGAGCAGGAAACGTAAGAGGCAGGGTCAGGCAAGCAGCTCCAGAGCTCATACTCTCAGCCACCCTGACAGCTGTGTTCACCATCTGCACATATTTTGTTAGATTTAGACCTTAGTTTTTTTTTGTTTTTTTTTTTTTTGGTGCTATTGAAAATAATATTGTTTTTTCTTATTACAGAATCCAGTTGTTCAACCATATATAGGACAGCAGTTGACTTTTGTATACTGACTTTGTATCTGACTTTGCTAAACCTGCGTGTAAATGCTTTGGGATTTTCTAAACAATTATGTCATCTGCAAATAAAGACAGTTTTATGTCTTCCTTTCCAATCTGCATGCCATTTATTTATTTTTCATGCTTTTTTGCACTAGCTAGAACTTCCAGTACAGTTTTGTTTTTTGTTTTTTGTGGGTTTTTTTGAGCAGAATCTTGTCTGTCACCCAGGCTGGAGTAAAATGGCATGATCTTGGCTCACTCAACCTCCGCCTCCTGGGTTCAAGTGATTCTCCTGCCTCAGCCTTCTTAGTAACTGGGATTACTGGTGCCCGCCACCACGCCCAGCTAATTTTTTTTTTTTAGTAGCGATAGGGTTTTACCATGTTGATCAGGCTGGTCTTGATCTCCTGACCTCAGGTGATCCCCTTGCCTCAGCCTCCCAAAGTGCTGGGATTACTTATAGTCCAGTACAGTTTTAAACAGGACAGATGAAAAAAGGGTATCCTTACCTTGTTCCTGATTTTATGGGGGGAGTGTCCAAGTCTTTCACCATTAAGTATGATATGAGCTGTTGGTTTTTTGTACATATTCTTTATTAGGTAAAAGAGGTTCCCTTCTATTCCTAGTTGTTGAGGGTTACCACATATAAAAACTGTCTTGGTTGTGGAATTTTGTGTAATGCTTTTTCTTCATCTGTTGATTTGATCATGTGGCTTTTCTCATTCAGTTATTTCAGGTGATGAATTACATCAGTTCACAAATGTTGAACCAGCCTTGTGTTCCTGGGATAAACCTCACTTGATCATGATTTATTGTACTTTTATAGATTAATGGATTCAGTTTAGTGTGTACTCATGAGAAACTGGCATGTAGATTTCCTGTAATATTTGTGTCTAGTTTTGGTATCTGGATAATGTTGGTATCACAGAATGAGTAGGGAAGTGTTCTTTCCTCTTCCATGTTTTGAAGAGATTGTGTAGAATTGGTATTATTTCTTCCTTAAGTATTTGATGGAATTCACAAGTGAAATCATCTTGGTCTGGTATCTTTGGAGGGTCTTAACTACTAATTCAAACAAATGTCATGCACTATAAGATGGTTACTAATGCAGCATACTCTGTCTTCTGAAATGTACAAAATATACTTTCACAAATTCTCAAATGTGACGTTAACAATGTACTAAATATTTTACATAGTTCAATTATTATGAAGTTCAAGCATGTAAGATTGTCTGCTCACAACTGAATATTGATTGAACTTCTGGGTCGTCCCTGAGATTAAAGACATGCCGTTTCCATCATACAGAGGAAAGTGTACGGTGTGCTCTCTCTCTTGCATTCGTAGCCATCCCTTTTCCCAGAGCTCATCTGTCTCCCAAATTGCATGCTGAATTCTTCGTTACTTTCTTTCTGTAAGTCATGTTAGCAACCCCCCTTGGTAAGGATTTTAGCTTGCCAGGCCTCAGTCCGTGTGCAGTCATGACTACAGCAGTATAGGTAGAAGGAGACATTCTATCCTTGTGTGAAAGTTTGTTGTTGTTTTTTTTTTAATTGTCCTGCATGGAATGTTCTACCAACTCCTCTTCCACTCCTTTCCATAACTAGTGATATGCTGATAATTTTTTAGCATCACCAGGGAGCAGAATAGGTGAAGTCTGTTCAGATGTTGAATCAGGGGATAGATGTGCTAAGTTCAGCCTTACTTTTCCATGGCATCTCTGCTTCTGGCTTTACATCAGGGTCCTTTCCTACTATTCTCTGGTAATCACACAGGAATCCAAATTCAACCCCAAAGTTAATTACTAAATATGTCCAGTGGCACAAATTTCAGAAAAGTTTGACTGAGTGCCTGACAGGATGCCTACCCTCTTGCCCTTCCCTTTCTGGCCTGGACTTTATGCATGTTCATCACAAGCTTACTTGCAAAATGAACAAAAATAAATCAGTCTATCAAAACCAGCAAATTAGCAAAAGTAAAAATGAAAATAAGCAAAAAATTTACCAAACTATATTAAATAACAAAAAAAAATGTTAAATGGTAACACAATGCTGGTAAAACAATTACATTTGAAATTGGTTCAAGACTTTTGTGATAATCCCACTGTCAGGAATTTATCTTGAGGGACTAGTTTGACAGAAGGAAACAGTCTTGCACAAAGATGCTTATCGCAAAGTCTGTGGTGGTGACGAGGTGAGCATACACTGCACTCCATGTCCCTTGTGGACAGCAGTTTCCCTGAATAGTGCGCATCCACTAGAATGGCAGCCTGCAGAGTGGCATGGCAGCACAGGAACCCAGGTGTGAAATGCTCAGTCCATGTAATAGTACATGCACTGTGTTGGGAGCCTGGGGAATTAGAGGTGTGGATTCAAATGTAATTTAGAAACTTGGAAATCATTTTAACAGTGAAATTATGGGTGACTTGCTTTTTAAAACTTGTTAAATGCTGTCCTATAGTTAAAAGATGAAAGTGGTGGGAAATCATGTTTTCCATTTTTGGAATGTTTTCCATTCAGTATCTCCTGAATAAGAGGGAGGAAAGGGCCTTTAATTTATCACTTTCAGCACCACCTGTGCTGGCCTTCACGTTCTATGTAAGTGGAGGGTTTCCAGGCAGTGTAAGCCCTAGCCTGGATTGAAGTCCCAGAGGGGAAGGGGTCTGTGATGTCCTGCCTTATGATCTGTCCCCCATTTCCTTCCCCTGCAGGAACTCAGCGAGATGCTGTACACGGACCGGCCCGACTGGCAGAGCGTGATGCAGTATGTGGCCCAAATCTACAAGTACTTTGAGACGTAACCCTGGAGGGCCCGGAGCAGCCACCACTGCCACCTACTGCAGCGCCTGATCACTGTCCACTGACCCTGCTCTGCCCACCACCCGGCTGCCTAGACGTCAAAGACAGGCTCAATCCAAGCAGACCTACACCCAAATAAGAAACAGGGTGGGTCCCACGGCGTACCTGTCTCAAATGCAAACCCAGCTGGACTGTAAATTGGGGACACTTTGTTCTCCCTCAGGATGCTTCTTAAGAGGGCAGCCTCCCTCCTTCCAGACCAAGACCCCACACCCAGGATTGTTTTGCTGATTACGCTGGGTGACTGAACACATCATCTGCAGAAATTCAGACAAACAACATCTCCAAATCAGTCTTTGGGTTGTTTTTGTTGTTAAAAATATCCTGGCTTTGCCTTTATGAAACCTTTGCCTTTGGCTGGGTGTGGTAGCTTGTGGCTGTAATCCCAGCACTTTAGGAAGCCAAGGCAGTAGGATAATTTGAGCCCAGGAGTTCAAGGCTGCAGTGAGCTATGAGCATACCACTGCACTCCAGCCTGTGTGAAAGAGCCAGACCCTGTTGCAAAAAAACAATAAACAAAAAGCAAAACTTTGCCCCTATAAACCTTCCCTCCTTTCCCCGCTCCAAAATAAAAACCAGCAGAACAGAAAAAATAAACATTTATTCCAGGGCAACCTGGAAGCATGTGCTCGCTCAGCCTTTTGGGAAGAGGTGGGAGTTCTAGGTAACAATGTTAACACCTAGAACTTGATTCATTTTTAGTTCTCACAGTTCCTTATTTGGTTCATTGTAGCAAAAGGAAAGCCTGTGAGAATGCAAGAGAGCCCTTGGCTGCTTTGCTCGAGGGTCCCTGGAGGTGCCCCACACCTCTGCCCACCACAGTCTGTGTGGTCCCGAGGCTGGCAGCTTTCACACTAGGGAAAATGCAGTCCTCGTTGCCCCCACCTTTGTCCTCCCATTCGTTGACACCCACACAGGCTTGTCCCCCACAGCATTTGACAGGAGGTCACATGTGGGAATGGCCTGTGTCTGCTTTGCAGGGTTGAGCAGGCTGAGGGCATGTGCTTCTGGGGATGCTGGGCTGATGGCAAATCCCGACAGTATTTCAGCTCTGGACTGACTTGGCCTTCAGTGCTTCCCCAGGCCTCATGTTGGCATGGGAAAAAGAAGCCTTTGGGAGTGGGTGGTGAGGGCCCATTTATAATTAACAAAGAAGAATGTAGTTGCTCCTGACACCCTACTGGTCTCCTTAAGTGGCAGCAGAGCCCTTGAGCCGCCCCAGTCCCTCAGAAGAGCTCGGTCTGGCCTGGGTGCCCATCTGGTGGCTCTGCGGTGTTCTGGGCAGATCTATGTGCACTACATAGCGAGTAAGGGTGTGGCTCATACAGGTGGTTGAGGGAAATGGGTAATGCCCATCCCTTGCTGTTTTAAGTGCCAAATAGCCTGTTAGTGCCCCTCCAACAAAGGATCATCCTTTCAGTGAGTCACTGTGAAAGACAGTGACTACCATTACCACTCAAAGTACATCTCTGATTGCTGATCTGAGCCAGTGGTTCAGAGCCAAGTTCTAGAGGCTGCAGGTCCAGCCCCTTATTCCTGGAGAAGCAAGAGCTCAGTCCCGCTCTCCAAGCCAGACCTTTGCAGAGATGGCAGCTGGCTGCACGGGTCAGGGGATCCCTGATTCTCAAGCCACCTTGAGACGAGAGACTCCGCCCCAGCCCTGTGAGTGCATCCCAGCTGCGGCTCTGCAGCAGAACTGCAGGGCACCCTTTTGAAAACTCTTGGCTGCCCCAGTTGGTTATATCAGAATGTATGGAATGGGACCAGAGATGCTGTCTACATGTTTTGAAGGTTCTTTAGGCGACTGAAGCACAGCTGCATGGAGAACCACTGAGGGGCGGATACCTTTCCCTGGCAGCCCCAAGGCAGGCAGCCTGCAGGAACTCCTGAGCAGCTTTTTGGCGATGGTCATTACATCACCCATGCCTCTGTATTTAAATGAAACTTGAGAAACAGTCAGAACCAATTCAACCTGTAAGTTATTACTTCTGCTGCTTCAGGCACTTGTCTGAAGCATTTTTTATTAACCCTGCATTTCTACTTTGCACACCAGTAAAGTGGGGAAAAGTAATGTCCAAAGTAGTTCAGTTGAGCTGGAATTCCTCCAGGGTTTTATGTGGGGAGGCAGTTGCTGCCTTGGGATACCCAGAGTGGGGGTAGGTGTTTTCTGAGATTGGCCCGGTTACTTATTTTTTTATTTTGAGACAAAGTTTCATTCTTATTGCCCAGGTTGGAGTACAGTGGCACGGTCTCAGCTCACTGCAACCTCTGCCTCCCAGGTTTAAGCAGTTCTCCTGCTTCAGCCTCCCAAGTATCTGGGTTTACAGGTGTCACTACTACACCTGGCTACTTTTTTTGTATTTTTAGTAGAGGGGGTTCCACCATGTTGGCAAGGCTGGTCTTGAACTCCTGACTGCAAGTGATCCACCCACCTCAGCTTCCCAAAATGCTGGGATTACGGGTGTGGGCCCCTGTGCCTGGCTGTTTTTTGTTTGTTTGTTTGTTTGTTTTTTGAGACAGAGTCTTGCTCTGTTGCTCAGGTTGGAGTGCCAGTGGCGCTATTTCGGCTCACTCAGGTATGAGTCACCGCACCTGGCCTGTGATTGGCTCTGTTATGAGTGATTACATAAACCATCTAGAACCAACTTTGGGCAATGGTGTTGTGGTTTCCCTCCCTCCACACTGGGACCATACCAGCCCCTCTCCCATGGGATCCCAAGTTGCCAATCACTGTGGCCAAACTTCACATTTTTGTCTGTATCCTGCTCTTTAGATTAAAAAAAAGGAAAGAAACATGAAAGGCCATGTGCAATTTATTTTTGTAATTTAAGGAGATTCCCCAACTACCATTTTCTCTGCCAATGAGTGTGCATGTAAAAGAGGAATGCCATGTTCTGTCCACAGAAATACACATGGTGGTTAGGCATAGTGGCTCATGCCTGTAATCTCAGCACTTTGGGAGGCTGAGGTGGGAGAACTGCTTGAGCCCAGGATTTTGAGACCAGCCTGGGCAACATGACAAGACTCTGACTCTATAAAAAAAAAAAAAATTTTTTTTTTTTTTTAGAAAGCATCTCACTCCATCGCCCAGGCTGTAGTGCAGTGGTGTGATCGCGGCTCACTGCAACCTCCGCCTCCCAAGTTCAAGCAATTCTCCTGCCTCAGCCTCCTGAGTAGCTGGGATTACAGGCGCATGCCACCAAGCCTGGCAAATTTTGTATTTTTAGTAGAAACAGGGTTTCACTATGTTGGCCAGGCTGGTCTTGGACTCCTGACCTCAAGTGATCTGCCTGCCTCAGCCTCCCAAAGTGCTAGGATTACAGGTACTGTGCCTGGCCCAAAATTTTTTTTAAAAATTAGTTGAGTACAATGATACATACCAAGCAGTCTCAGCTGCTTGGGAGGCTGAGGCAGGAGCATCACTGAGCCCAGGACTTGGAGGCTGCAGTAAGCTGTGTTGTGCCACTGTACTCTGGCCTGGGAAAAAAAGCGAGACCCTGTCACACACAGAAAAGAAATACACATGGTGTTTAGGGGAAGGGCAGGTTCTGCTGGGGTCCTGGAGCTGTGACTGATGGCCTCAGGACTTGAGGAATAGGCCTTCTAGCACAGCAGCAAGTAGGCTCCCCCAAGCCATTGGCCGGCATGAAGGTGCAGGACCTGGGGGAGGCAGTCCCACCACAGCTAGGCCAAGGGGTAGGGTTTTTAGGTCTGTTTTTAACAGAGCTTAGAGCACCAGGTGAAGGTGGAAAGTTGATAAACTGGGAAAACAAGGTGAGCATCTTACATTTTCTTTAGCAGAGTATGCCATTCCCAGTTTCTCTCCTGAGACTTTCAGAGGCCACAACAACCACGTTTCTTTCCCTCTTTCCTCAGCCAGTACATAGTCATTTAAAATTCTTTGGTTGTTCTGCAGATTCTTTTTTTAATGTGTAAATTTTACATGAAAAGACATCTGCAAAATGCAAGCTCCAGTAGAGTGGGGGAGTTTTTCAAGGCGAGAAGTTGCTGTTCTCTGCATTGAACATGGATTGAATTTTTCCTGTCTGATTGTAGCCCATGGTCCCCGCCTTGTGGGGGTAACATCCTCAGGAACTTCTCTTGTCCTAGCCCTTCTCATTTCAAAAACAATATTAGTCCTTTGTTTCCCTTTTTCATTCAGTTGTTGTTTTACAACTTTTGTAGAGACCGACCCAAGTAGATGCTGGTGGGTGTTGGACAAAAACACACATCCCCAGGGGCAAGCCACCCAGTGGTGAGGAATCTCTCCCATGTTCTCTTTCCTGCTGCCCACAGAGACTCCCTTAGTCTCCACCTCCTCTTCCCCACTGAGGGGCAGCTTGTGGAGATGGAGGACTCAGGCCCCTAGATGCAGAACCCCTGCCAAATCCAGCAATAGTTCTCACCCTTCCAAAGCTCGAGTGCCATTTTGAGATGACCTACCAGTGACATGCAGTGAAGGATATAACCTGACAGCCCTTTTAGAAGCATTTCTTATTGCTACCAATGCCACTGGGCATTTCACTCCTCTAACCCAGGTTAGAGTTTTGCTAAATCTGTAGCATCCTAAGTAGCATACTAATTTTAACTACATTAGTTGAATGCAGTTGATACATCTGTGGCCTCCTGTCTATAAAGAGCACACTAGATTGTAACCCGCACTGTTAGGATATGACATGCTTATTCGATGTCTTTATTCACAGGAAAGTGTATGATAAATGACTAATATTTCTAATAAATATATTTTGTTTCTGTCTGATGATTTTTTTCCCTTGGCGACATTTATCATTAATATTTTCTCAAAGTGCCATGCTTACACTGAGTCTGTTTTCAAACCAGCATCTTCATCCATGTATTCCTTGTTGGGTCACAGTCTTCACTGCAGCTGCTCTTTCGGGTTGTGCTGGAATTTTCTGCAGAGGACTGGGCTCCTGGCTCTTCCCCTTCCTGTTCCCAGCTTTCTTGCTGAGGCCACAGGCTCATGTGAAGATTGCCTTTCAAGGCCTACCCAGGATGCTGCTGAGCTGTGCAGATGTGCACACAATATGAGCAATGTCATACGTGTGACTAAATGCCAACTGAGACCCTGGAAACCACTTGCAGGGGGAATTATGCCAAGACTGAGGAGGCAAGGTGAAGATAGTTTTTTAAATGATTGCTTCCTTACTCCTCCCTAGTTCATGTTTTCTTATACATAATTACATTTCTTCCTTGCTATACTACAAATCCTTAATTTTAGTTGGTCAGAGATGGATTTGAGACTAAGCTCCCATCTCCACGGCTGCAGCACCCGATTAAAGCCTTCTTCTCTGGCAATATTCATCCCTGTAATTGGCTCTCTGTGGGTGAGCAAAGCAGGACCTAGGCTAATGCCCCGAGGCGTCAGTGACAAAATCTGTTTTTTATAATACGATCTATCTTCACTGTCCTCAAGAATTAGTATTTAAGTACTTTCTAGAGTCTCCTTTGTCACTTTTCTTTGAGAGGAAGTCTTGCTCTGTCGCCCAGGCTGAAGTGCAGTGGTGCAATCTTGGCTCACTGTGACTCCCGCCTACTGGGTTGAAGCGATTCTCCTGTCTAAGCCTCCCAAGTAGCTAGGATTACAGGTGAGCCATGCCCAACTAATATTTCTATTTTTAGTAGAGTCGGGGTTTCACCTTGTTGGACAGGCTGGCCTCGAACTCCTAACCTCAAGTGATCCGCCCACCTCGGCCTCCCAAAGTGCTGGGATTACAGGTGTGAGCCACCGCGCCCGACCGACGCTAGTGCTCGCGGGCTGCAGGGACAGGACGGACTAGAGGCGAGCGACCCCAGCGGCACCTGGCATTCCCCAACCCAACCGGGTTGCCAGCGGCAGGGCCCCTGGGCAGATGCGCGCGGCCGCTGCGACTCAGAGCGCGGAGCGGCTGCTCGGCCCCATCCCCAGGCAGCGGAATGCCCAGAACTGGTCCCCTGGCTTGGGCGCCAGCCAAGTAGGAGCTGGGCGGGCCGTGGCGTCGAGCAGGCCCTTCCCGCGGGGCGGGCAGCTCGCTTTGACCCAGCCGCCTGACTCCGCTTGTGTCCTGGCAGCGATGACTCGGGCAACTCCGCTGCGGTGGCTAGCCCGGGGCGGCCAAGCGATGGCGGCAGAGGGGCGGGAACTGGTCCGCACGCCTGAACTGAGCAAGCAGAGGAGCAGGTGCGCGGCAGCGCTGTGAGGAGGCACACCCTGAGGACAGGCAGGCTGGACGCCGCCACCACGAAGGACCCGCCAGCCCTGGCCGGCGCCGGAGCTGCAGCGCCACCTGTAGGCCAAGCAGTTTTCTCCGGGAGGCGGAAGCCTGTGCGCGCAGGGGCAGTGACGTCACAGGTGCCTGAGCAAGTGTGGTGACGTCACACGCGCTGGCTTGGCGGTGGTCGCTTGGCTTGACATTTACTTGGCTTGGCGGTGGTCGCTTGGCCTGACAATTCTTAGTTGGCTTGGCGGTGCTCCTTTCACTGACTGGAAACCTCGGGCTTTGCTGCTGGGAGGTTGTGGCCAAGGCAGTAACTCGCTACCGTTGGCCTCCTGGGGTGGAGAAAAGCGGGGAGGGGCGGGGAAGAGCGAGGAGGTGCTGAGGGGTCTCCGAAGAGGGCAGTCTCCGAATGGGTGAGGAAGACATTTAGAGGCGGGAGCCCCGAGGACCAATGGTCCTCGGGGCTCCCTCACCAGCTGGCGGCGCGACAGCCCGCGCGGCGGAAGCCCCTTCGCCCCGCCTCGGAACCGCGTCCACCAGGAAGATCCCGACGAGCTCCACAGAGCTGCCTGGCGGGGCGACGTCCCCGGGGTGGAGCGCGTCCTGGTGCCCGGAGGCCCTGGCGTGGACAAGAGGGACAAGAAGAACAGGTAATGGCCGGGCGAAGGAGGCGGGCGCACCGTCCTGTCGGGGACCCCGGCTTTCTGGTGCCCACAGGCACCGCGGTACCCGGGATGGGGAAACCTCGGAGGGGTCGGGGGCCCAGGCCTCTCCGTGAGCCAGGAGCAAATATAAATGGTTACTACTATTGCAAAGTGCTGCTCTACTTTACAGGAGTTTTCTTTAAAAATATTGCACTTCTCAACTATGTTTATCCATTTAATCAATGTATTCGTCAAACACAAGCTGAAGAGCTATTATATATGTTATATCGCTCAGGTTTCTTCCATCCTTAAAAACTTCGTGTTTAGCTGCCCAGCCTGAGTAAGCCTGAGAGATTTAAAATTGGAGTATTAAGGACTTAATCTCAGTGGAAGCTTTTTCTCCCCCCTTTCAAAGAAAAGCATTTACGAAGGTAGAAAATAGTAAAAGGTAAACTTTAACTGCTCTTTTGAAAATATATAACAGTCTTATATACTGATATTAATCATTGGGAATGCCTGATTTACATGCATTATATAAATCTAAGTATTGAACAAAATGAGCCATGCCTATTCATCTGAACCCTGAGTTTCTTCCTTTGGCTTAAAGTTTGTGGAAAATCAAAGTAAGAATTATTTTGTTTTAAAAATTTGGTGTGCTTTTTATCTCAGCCCTCTTTTTTCCATAGTACTTTTAAGAACTAAAATATACTTAAACGCCAGTCATATGATTAGAACTGCCCAACTGCTCTGGACCTGTTGTATATACCATATTCTACTTAACGTAAGGCACCGTGGATTGTTTGATGCCCATTATTTTATGTGTCAATAAGAATTATTTAGATGCTGCCAATTATACTTGTGATAAATTATGAATTACAAGGAGAATCCCAATTTCAGAGTTGTTAAAATGTGAGAAAAGGAACATCTTAGAATGATCATAATACAATGTTACTTCTAATCTTTAAACATACCTCAGAAGTATGTGTAATCATATTATTTTACTTAAAATGTTTATGTTGCGTAGTATTATAAAAATTATAATATCTTACAGTTATTGAGCAGTTATTTGTGCTAGGAACTGTTCTAAATGCTTTGCATAGATTCTCCTTTAAGCATCATAGTGATGCCCAGAACATCACTGTGGACCGCTACTATTTTAATTCCCATTTTATTGATGAGGAAACTGAGGCCCAAAAAGGCCAACAGGAAGTGACAGATTTAAAGTAGGAGTTCAGCTCGAGGTGAACTGAATCCAGAGGCAAAGCGTTTTCTATTCAAATAAGCTACATTTCATTAATGTAGTGAATAATAAGAGCTGGGAAACACTGTGCTTTCTTCACAGGAAAATTAAATACTTGTTTTAAAGACAGAGGACTACCATTCTGTCCAGTGCTATGGATATATGTGAATCATTGTATGTTTTCAGATAGTACAGTACAGTTTCATAAAAAGTCTTCTTTTTGTCATAGGACGGCTCTGCATTTGGCATGTGCCAGTGGATATCCAGCAGTGGTAGCTCCCCTGGTAGACAGAAAATGTCAACTTAATTGCTTTGACAGCCATAAGAGGACAGCTCTGATAAAGGTATATAGTAACCAAGTATTTCAGCATGAGATAGCATGAGATGGATCTGATTACGTAGAATTACTGAGTACCAGCTCGGCCGTAGAGACTCCCACCCAGGCAGTACTGATAGAAAGGAGAGGCAGACACCCAGATAGAATGGCAAAGTGGGTCTATCCAGGGACCCAGCAGCCTTCCAAACTGAGAGGCTCAGGGGCTGACAGCATTCCAGGCTGAAGGCCCAAGGTAGACTCTGACCCACGCATTTAATCTCTCTGAACAGGTGATCATTATTAACAAACAGGTGTTCAGTATTTTCTCATAACATAAAACACACCACCAAGTAGGCAGCTGGTGCCCACTTACCACTGATCAAACAACCTAAAAAGTATTCTCCATGAGGGAGCCACTGGGGCAGGGTCAGGTAGCTTAAAGAATTGTTTTAACAGGTGTATGATATTTACATATTATCCTGCCACTTTGGAATGCCCCAGGTGGTTTTCTACTGGGGTCGGGGGGATCTGCTAGGTTTTCCTTGCCATTGTTCTTCCTAGCAAACAATATATTCTGTCATACACTTAGCATTCATCAATATTCATAAACTTCACATTTCTCAACATAGAATAAAAATGAATTCATCTCATTTAAATGTAACTCATTAGCAAAACCTCTATTTTGAATTCCTAGCATTTGTAATCTATTTCTTGGTCTAATAATGACAGGCTGTACAATGCCAACAAGAGGAATGTGCAACTATTTTGCTGAAACAGGGTGCTGATCCAGACCTTCCAGATATCTACGGCCACACCGCTCTACACTATGCTGTGCATAATGAGGATCAATCACTGGCAGAAAGACTGCTTTTATACAGTACAAATATGGAGGCAAAAAATGAGGTATAGACCAACCAACTTTATTTTCAAACTATTTGAAATGCATTTGTTTTAACACTGGCATATGTAATGGTCAGTTTTCCATATTTGAAAGCTCAAGCACTCCCTGAATATTTTCAAGTAATTAATATTTCAAATCTTGATACTTTTAAAGCAGCATTAGAGGGCACAGCTTTCTTTTCTGCACATATGGTAAATATTTTTGAAAACACCTGAATTTGTAAAAGTTAACACTTAAAAATTTTTTTTCTTCCCAATTTTTTTTTTCGTAATCTGTGAAAAACAACACAAGAAAGCAAGATGTGCCCTGGAAATAGACTTTATCTTAAAACTCCAAGAAAAAACATTTTTCAATAAATAGAAATCTTGCTGCCATTGACAGGTTCTTAAAAAAAATAACACACATGCAAGCAGTTTAGCTCTCAGTGGCAAAGCTTAGGAGGGCAAAATGGAAAGGGAAAAAAAAGCCACCAGAAATATGGAGGCCAGCTTGGAAGTTAGGTAATTGAGGGAGAATACCAAGGCGACCTTTTTTTAAATGTGTTTTGTTGTTGTTGTTACTGTTTCTTTTTTTCTAGTTTATATGTTTAGACAAGGTTTTCTTCAGTTTTGGGGATAACCGGATCATCGTTTTCAGTTTGGAGGAGAGTGAGTTGTGAACTTGCCTAAGAATCCATTTTAGGAGGACTCTGAGGAAACAAGATCAGCTGCGACTAGGTGGTGATGAAGTAGGAAACAGCCACTTAGATAAGTGTCTGTGCTCAGCCCTCAAATCTAGAACGCGCTGACGGGAAGGTGGGCGATGCGGAGCTTAGAAATAGCAAAATCAAGTTGGATTTTGAGTTTACTAGTCCCTGTGCTACTCCTACCCAGGAAAACTAAATGGAGTTTTTAGTAAATGACTGTCTCTTATTCTTTCCTCTTTTTGACAAAATCCTCAAACGATAAAGGGAACTGGTCACCTGGGTGAGAGATGAGACTGAAGTAATTGTTGTACTAGTTCTCAGCTAGAATTGTGCATCACAGTAACCTGAGGAAATTTAAGAAAAACCTACAAGTCTAAGCTCTTCCCTGAATACTTTTGATGTAATAAAGCCTGAACAAGTTTATGTTTTAAAATATTTCCCTGAAGCCAGGTGTAGTGGTACTTGGCTGAAGTCGCTGCAACTTGGGAGACTGAATTGGGAGGATTGCTTGAGCCCCAGAGTTTGAGTCTAGCCTGGGCAACATAGTGAGACCCTGTCTCTAACAACAGCAGTAAATTCCTGAAACTTCAGAAACAGCCCTGGTTAAGAGCCAGTGAATAGATAGGTGTAATATGTAAATGCCCATTCTCAGAAACTTAAGAAATCCCTAGAGGAGCTGGAGTTTGATAGGTGCTACTTCCTTTAAATCTGTCTCTTTTCAATACTGTTCTGACTTTTATCTTTCTTTACCTCTGTGGTTGGGAAGTTAAAAGGAATATTATTGGTAATATCTATCTGCTTACAGAATACCTTTTCCTTCCCAACATCATAGCCTTTCAGTAAGCAGAGGCTGACTCCTTTAGGATTTTCTGTCTTTGTTATCATCCAGGTGATTATCGTTTATTGCAAGCAGATTAATCTTTATTACAAGCAGAGTTTTCTCGATTAGAGCTGACAAACACTTAGCCTTTTTTTTTTTTAATTGAAGCTCTGTTATGGACTATCTCAGTATCTCTGTTAAGTTCACAGAGTTTTGAAATAATCAAGATGGCAGTTTTAAGCACTGAAAACCATGAAGTTAGTAAGAGTACAAATATTCTTTTAATAATTTAGTTTTTGCAGTCATGTGGACTAATTATCCATTTGGTTAACAATCTGGGAAAAATAAATACAAGTAGATTTTAATTGAATAAATATTGGAAAAATTCTTGAAGTGTGAGTATTTTGAGCCTGTGAGCATTTTTTTTCTTTTTTTTTTTTTTTTTTTTGAAGAAACACGGTCTCACTATGTTGCTCAGGCTGGTCTCAGACTCCTGGGCTCACGTGATCCTCTTGCCTTGGCCTCCCAGAGTGCTGGACTTGCAGGTGTGAGCAACTATGAGTCTTAATAGCAATTTTTATTACATGTTGGGGCCTGATTTGTTTTGGTAAAACATCTGAAATTAAAGGAAATATTTTACATGCAAATACTTACTTTACACACAACCATTTTGAAACACATCTATAACAAGTATAAAAACACAAGGGCTGTAGTCTAAATGTGGCCCGCAGATATGTTTAATTTGCCTCCACAAATTGTGTCAATGTGTAAAATTTAGGAGACTCGTGCACAAATCTGGATTTCAGGCTTCTCTTTAAGAATCAAGCCTGTTGTCCCTTGAGCCCATGTCACTGATCGGTGTGCTACGACCAGGTTGAGCCCTTGTCACTGTTGGGTGTGCTGTGACTAGGTTCCCCTTCGTAGGAGGTATATGTTCTCTGGTTTGCTGCTGCGCCCACCTAGGTGCTTCACTCAGGTCACTTCCTTTGCCTTGGTAAGATTTGAGTTTACAGCTCCTGTCTTATGGCATATTTTGATAAAGATTTGAAGCTTTTCAAAACAGTTTATATTTGTTTATAATATATAGTCTATATTTTATAGAAATCCCTTAGTAATGGGGTTGAACTTTAGGATTTGGAAGTTGTTTTTTAAAAACTCTTTTGCTTTATAGATACCACAAAGAGTCGCCTTCCCATCAGCATGCCTGTAAGCCTGTTTGGGTTATTCCTGGCTATAGGTGGCTGGGCTATTCATATTGCAAAAAAAATTATATTTTTCTCCTCAGCATTGTCCCTTAGAAATGCAGGTGACTTAGTGGCTTTCATTATTGTAGAAACAATACAGATAGATGGGTATTAGATAGTTTTATTGATAAGCCATTGTATTTGTATTTCTGATTTACATTTTGCCTAAAATGAAAGATAGTTTTAAGAAGCAATAAAAATGAAAACAAAATTTACAATGAATTTTAATAGTAGATATGCATTAGGGTCTTAGGATTATAATTAAGTACAGATTTTTATACTGTGTTTTCTATGTTTTAGTTCTTTGTAGATTCTGGATATTGGCCCTTTGTCAGATGGGTAGATTGCAAAAACTTTTTCCCGTTCTGTTGGTGGCTGCTTCACTCTAATGATTGTTTCTTTTGCTGTGTAGAAGCTGTGGAGTTTAATTAGATCCCATTTGTCTATTTTGGCTTTTGTTGTCAATGCTTTTGGTATTTTAGACATGAAGTCCTTGCCTATGCTTATGTCCTGAATGGTTTTGCCTAGATTTTCTTCTAGGGTTTTTATGGCGTAAGGTCTTATGTTTAAGTCTTTAATCCATCTGGAGTTAATTTTAGTGTAAGGTGTCAGGAAAGGATCCAGTTTCTGCTTTCTGCACATGGCTAGCCAGCTTTCCCAACACCATTTATTAAACAGGGAATCCTTTCCCCATTGCTTGTTTTTGTTAGGTTTGTCAAAGATCAGATGGTTGTAGATGTGTGGCATTGCCTCCGAGGCCTCTGTTCTGTTCCATTGGTCTATATCTCTGTTTTGGCACCAGTACCATGCTGTTTTGATTACTGTAACCTTGTAGTACAGTTTGAAGTCAGGTAGTGTGATGCCTCCAGCTTTGTTCTTTTTGCTTAGAACTGACTTGGCTATGCGGGCTCCCTTTTGGTTCCATATGAAGTTTAAGATGGTTTTTTCCAGTTCTGTGAAGAGGCTGTCATGGGTAGCTTGATGGGGATAGTGTTGAATCTATAAATTACTTTGGGCAGTATGGACATTTTCACAGTATTGATTCTTCCTAACCATAAGCATGGAATGTTTTTCCATCTGTTTGTGTCCTCTATTTCCTTGAGCAGTGGTTCATAGTTCTCCTTGAAGAGACCCTTTACATCCTTTGTTAGTTGTATTCCTAGGTATTTGATTCTCTTTGTAGCAATTGTAAATGACAGTTCATTCTTGATTTGGCTCTCTGTTTGTCTGTTATCGGTGTATAGGAATGCTTGTGATTTCTGCACATTGATTTCGTATCCTGAGACTTTGCTGAAGAAACTTATCAGTAAGGAGATTTTGGGCTGAGATGATGGGATCTTCTAAATACACAATCACATTGTCTGCAAACAGAGACAGTATGACTTCCTCCTTTCCTATTTAAATATCCTTTATTTCTTTTTCTCGCCTGATTGCTCTGGTTAGAACTTCCAATACTCTATTGAATAGGAGGAGTGGTGAGAGAGGGCATCCTTGTCTAGCGCTAGATTTCAAAGAGAATGTTTTCAGTTTTGCCCATTCAGTGTGATATTGGCTGTGGGTTTGTCATAAATAGCTTTTATTATTTTGAGATATGTTCCATTGATACCTAGTGTATTCAGAGTTTTTACATTAAGGGCTGCTGAATTTTGTTGAAGGCCTTCCCTGCACCTATTGAGATGATCATGTGGTTTTTGTCTTTGGTTCTGTTTATGTGGTGAATTACGTTTATAGATTTGAGTATGTTGAACCAGACTTGCATCCCCGGGATGAAGTCTACTTGAACATGGTGCATAAGCTTTTTGATGTGCTGTTACAATCAGTTTGCCAGTATTTTATTGAAGATTTTTGCTTCTATGTTCATCATGGTTATTGGCCTGAAGTTTTCTTTTCGTGCTAAGTCTCTGCCGGGTTTTGGTATCAGGATGATGTTGGTCTCATAAAATGATTTGGGAAGGATTCCTTCTTTTTGAATTGTTTGGAATAATTTCAGAAGGAGTGGTACTAGCTCCTCTTTGTATGTCTGGTAGAATTCAGCTGTGAACCCATCTGGACCTGGGCTTTTTTTTTGTTGGTAGGCTATTAATTGCTACCTCAACTTCAGACCTTGCTATTGGTCTATTCAGGTTTTTACTTCTTCCTGGTTTAGGCCTGGGAGGGTGCAAGTGTCCAGGAATTTATCCATTTCTTCTAAGTTTACTGGTTTATAGGCATAGAGTTGTTTGTAGTAATTTCTGATGGTAGTTTGTATTTCTGTGGAATTGGTGGTGATATCCCCTTTATTGTTTTTTATTGCATCTATTTGATTCTTCTCTCTTTTTTAAATTAATCTGGCTAGTGGTCCATCTATTTTGTCAATCTTATCAAAAAACTAGCTCCTGGATTTATTAATTTTTAAAGGGTTTTTTTGTGTCTCTATCTCTTTCAGTTATGCTCTAATCTTAGTTATTTCTTGTCTTCTGCTAGCTTTTGAGTTTTTTTATCTTGCACCTCTAGCTCTTTCAATTTTGATGACAGGGTGTCGATTTTAGATCTTTCCTTGATTCTCCTGTGGGCATTTATTGCTATAAATTTTCCTCTAGATACTGCTTTAAATGTGTCCCAGAGATTCTGGTATGTTGTGTCTTCATTCTCGTTGGTTTTCAACATCTTTATTTCTGCCTTCATTTCATTGTTTATCCAGTCCACATTCAAGAGCCAATTGTTTGGTTTCCATGAAGTTGTGCAGTTCTGAGTTAGTTTATTAATCCTAAGTTCTAATTTGATTGCACTGTGGTCTGAAAGACTGTTATGATTTCCCTTCTTTTGCATTTGCTGAAGAGTGATTTACTTCCTATTATGTGGTCAGTTTTAGAGGTATGATGTGGCGCTGAGAAGAATGTATATTCTATGGATTTGGGGTAGAGAGTTCTATAAATATCTGTTAGATTTGCTTGGTCCAGATCTGAGTTCAAGTCCTGGATATCCTTGTTAATTTTCGGTCTCGTTGATCTGTCTAATATTGACAGTGGAGCGTTAAAGTCTACCACTATTATTGTGTAGGGAGTCTAACTCTCTTTGTAGGCCATTAAGAACTTGCTTTATGTATCTGGGTGCTCCTGTACTGGGTGCATATATATTTAGGATCATTAGCTTTTCTTGTGGCATTGACCCTTTTACCATTATGTAATGCCCTTCTTTGTCTCTTTTGATCTTTGTTGCTTTAAAGTCTATTTTATCAGAGACTAGGATTGCAACTCCTGATTTTTTTTCTTTTTTGCTCTCCATTTGCTTGGTAAATCTTCCTCCATCCCTTTATTATGAGCCTATGTGTATCCTTGCACATGAGTTGGGTTTCCTGGATACAGCACACCAATGGTTTTTGACTTTTTATCCAATTTGCCAGTCTGCATCTTTTGATTGGGGCCTTTAGCCCATTTACATTTAGGGTTAAGATTGTTATGTGTGAATTTGATCCTGCCATTTTGATGCTAGCTGGCTGTTTTGCACATTAGTTGTTGCAGGCGTCAATCCTCTTTATCATTTGGTATGTTTTTGGAGTAGCTGGTACTGGTTGTTCCTTTCTGTGTTTAGTGTTTCTTTCAGGAGCTCTTGTAAGGCAGGCCTGCTGGTGATGAAATCTCTGAGCAATTGCTCGTTGGTAAAGGATTTTATTTCTCCATTGCTTATGAAGCTTAGTTTGGCTGAATATGAAATTCTAGGTTGAAAGTTCTTTTCTTTAAGGATGTTGAATATTGGCCCCTACTCTCTTCTGGCTTGTAGGGTTTCTGCTGAGAGATCTGCTGAGTCTGATGGGCATTCCTTTGTGGGTAACCTGAATCTTTCTCTCTGGCTGCCCTTAGCATTTTTTCCTTCATTTCAGTGCTGGTGAATCTGACGCTTATGTGCCTTGGGGTTGCTCTTCTTGAGGAATATCTTTGTGGTATTCTCTGTATTTCCTGGACTTGAATGTTGGCCTGACTTGAATGTTGTAGGTTGGGGAAGTTCTTCTGGATTATATGCTGAAGAGTGTTTTCCAGCATGGATTCATTCTCTCCGTCACATTCAGGTACACCTATCAAACGTAGATTAGGTCTTTTCACATCATCCCATATTTCTTGGAGGCTTTGTTTCTTTCTTTTTACTCTTTTTTTCTCTAATCTTGCCTTCTCATTTTATTTCATTGAGTTGGTCTTCAATCTCTGATATCCTTTCTTCTACTTGATCGATTCAGCTATTGAAACTTGTGTATGCCTCACGAAGTTCTCTTGCTGTGTTTTTCAGCTTCATCAAGTCATTTATGTTTTTCTCTAAGCTGGTTATTCTAGTTAGCATTTCGTCTAACGTTTTTTCAAGGTTCTTAGTTTCTTTGCATTGGGTTAGAACGTGTTTCTTTAGCTCAGAGAAGTTTCTTATTACCCACCTTCTGAAGCCTGCTTCTGTCAATTTGTCAAACTCATTTTCCATCCAGTTTTGTTCCCTTACTGGTGAGGAGTTTTGATCCCTTGGAGGAGGAGAGGAGTTCTGATTTTGGGTGTTTTCATCCTTTTTGCACTTGTTTCTTCCCATCTTTGTGAAGTTATCTACCTGTGATCTTTGTAGTTGGTGACTTTCAGATGGGGGTCTCTGAGTGGACATCATTTTTGTTGATGAAGTTATTTCTTTCTGTTTTTTAGTTTTCCTTCTAACAGGCCCCTCTGCTGTAGGACTGCTGGAGGTCCACTCCAGACCCTGCTTGCCTGAGGATCACCTGTGGTGGCCTGTGCGTTCTCGCTGGGAACTGCACTCCAGAGCTGTTCCTATTTGGCCATCTTGAAGAACAGTCGCAGCTATGCTTTTTAACATATGCATTGTCTACAGCTGGTCTCATACTACAATGGCAGTGTTGATTGGCTGTGACAGAGACCATTTTGGCACAAGTTAGTTTCAAAATGAAAAGGTCTGACAACCTTTGGTGTATGTACAAAAGCTGATTGACTCAAATCTCAATTTTAAATGTTCATAAGCTACCCCGATTAGAAAACACAGTTCACCAAAGAAGATATACAGGTAGCAAATAAGCCCATACAAGATGTTCAACATTATTAGTCCTTAGAGTAATGCACATTAAAACCATAATGATATGAATACATATCCATTATAATGGCTGAAATTTCAAAATTTAAAAAACAGCAATAATAAGATCTTGAGATGCTACAGAACAAGGAGAAATGTCATATACCTCTGGTTGGAATGGAAAATCAATTCAAATACCTTGGGAAACAATTCAGCAGTTTCTTAATAAAGGAATACAAAGGGACAGGAAAAGACTTTTATGAATGATCAACATGTTAACTCTCTTGATTATGGTGATGGTTTCACATGTCCATGCAATTGTACATTTTATATATGTGCAGTCTATAGTGTGTCAGTTATACCTCACAAACTATCGACTGCTGGAACAATCGTCTAAGACACTGGGTGGGACACAGAGAAAGAAAAGGGTAGAAACGATGCAGGATAAAGCTAGAGGATTCAGATCTCTAACCTTATAGCAATGAGTAGTAGCAGCTGAGTTATAAGCAAAGGAATACCATGATCAGATCCGAATCTTTAAAAACGTATCATTATGATTGCAGAGTAGACCATGATTTCAGGAGGTAGGGTATTAGGGAAAAGAGTTCTAGGATTCCTAAGATTCCTGCAGCATTCCAGGTGGGAAAAAAATGGTAACCTGACATTGGGGGAAGGCGTAGGAGAGAAACAGAGCCAACAAAAAGACTGGGAGTGCCATTCATACCGAGCAAGTACAGTGGAGTTATCATAGCTCTTTGGTGTACAGTATACATTTGTTCTCTTTTTATTGTAACACTGAGAATATTTCTGAGACAAGCTTCACTATCATGCATCAGTTCTCAGCAATGTATACACACATTACTGCAGGATACATTAAAAGGTCTTGCATTTATGCAATGGTCCTACCTTTACACTCCATTTTAAGTTGTTCAATCAGCAACAAAAAATTCTTATAAGTAGAGTGAGACAACTCGCATTCTGAGGTTGTTTCAGATGGTCACATTGAGTCAGCAAAGTCAGCTCCAGAATGTATTTGGTTTTTGACCTGTAAGATAAATAATACTGTTTCACAATGTCCTAGAAAGATTTATAACATATGCTAAATGTACAGAAGTGGTATTTCTCCATTTTTTTTGTACAAGCAAAAACACAGGTACTTCTTAAAGAAACAGATTGTTCTTAGAAGGTACGGTTATCAACGGCTGTTTTTTAATCACTTTTTCTAAGCAAACAGCTTTATAACAAAACATTCTTTTTTTCCCACCTTACCTTTTAGAACATTTTTTTAAAATAATATTTTAGATCATTTACTTTTTTTACAATACCATGTTCTTTTCAGTAGATGTTTTATTTTCAGCCTTGAAAAAATGAAACAATTCCTTTTAGAAAAATAGCAAAGATGTAAAATATAAAGAATACCTAATACTATTGTTTTATCATATAAAATGTCTGCATTTGTGTTACTTCTGCTATTCATAAGTGCACAGGTAATTTTTTTTTACAGGTAATGCAAAATACAGTAATTTTCTACAACAGACATTAAATTATAAACAGAAACATTGACATTAAGGGATAAAGAAATTTACTGCTACCCCAAATAATTAAATTTAGGTCCAGCTTTCTGAGAGTAAAACCAAAAGACATGTTACCTGCATTATGTGATAAAAAGATATATATCAGGTTCTTGTCATTGTTGTCCTTCTCAATAAAAACAGTGTTTACAGGCACTTTGGAAAATATTACTTACATTCTTATATAAGGGAAATCCTTTTTTTAATGATGATATTAGTTAGCTTTTTCCGGACTTACTATGCAGGTACTACGCATCATTCTAAGCACTATCCATGTGTCAAACTCATATAATCCTTTTAACAGTGTGAGGTTGGTAACACTGTGAGGTTGGTAACATATTAGGTATTTTATAAAGGAAGAAAATAGGCACAGAAAGGTCCCATGACTCTCCTCAGCCGATACAGCTGGCCAGTAGCAGACCCAGCACTCATACCCAAGAATTCTACCTCAAAAACATGTGTTTCATGAGATGCTGTGAAGGTAACCTTTATTTTCAAGTGTTTTAAAGAGATATGACAGCAGATAAATCCACACTGTCATTCCATTTCTAACTACAACTATAAATAATAATTTCAGAATCTTGCAATTTTTTTCTAATAAAAAAACTTTATACAGAGGCAAGTTTGGAAACCTTTCAAAAAACTAAAAATCATTTTTAATGCAATTCATCAACAGGCATTCATTCATGTATTCATCCATTTATTCACACATTTAACAAATAAATACTAATTGAGCACACAATACATGCTGATGGCAATGCTGGTCCAGGGAAACATGGTGTTTTGAGACTTTAGAACTTTAGAATCCATTGTGGGTCAACTTAATTAAATTTTTTTTAAACTCTATATGCCAGAAGTAATAATCTGTGATAGACTGTCAACAATTAGCTTTTCTAAAGTACTTGAACAAAACCCTCTCCTTCTTCTCAGAATCTAAACCACTCCAAAGTTGGTACGCCTGACATTTTAGAGTACCTTAGCAAATCATACCTATTCATCAAGGGATGTTTAAATTCTATTCAGTATGGCCTAAGTGTTCGCATGTTTATTACTTCACAACTTAAAAAAAATCTATATATAACAGTTTAAATTTTAGTTCACATTTACATGCTCAGTTAGACTAATGTTACATTTCTGAAGCAATGCTGAAGAAACAAACTCTTACCATAAAACTCTACATGAATAAACATTTTAAGGACAATTAGTTTGCTAAAAGCTATAAAAGATAATGAGTCGAGCTTTCAAACACTGAGACATGCAAACAAAACTAAATCTCATAAACATGTTCTTCTTTCCTGATCATTACCAGCATCATACAAACATACTCTAAAAGCTTCTATTTTAAAACAAAAAAGAAAGAAAAGTCCCTGAATTCCATATTCTTCTTCAGTTTTCACCCATTTCTCTACTGTCTTTCCCAGTAAATGTTCCCTCAAGGGGTGTCTGTGCTTATCCACGATAGTCAGGATTCCACAGCATTTATTTATTGAAACTGCTCCTTGTCAAAGTCACCAGCCCTCAGAATAATCGGTTTTTCAGTGTTGATATAGTTGAGTATCCTCTAGCTTTGGCAGTCTATTCTGTTTCCAGAAAAAGTAACCACTGCAAATGTTCCTTCTCGGAGAAATAAAGAACGTTTAAATTTTACCTCCTTTCATCCTCACCTATTTCACTTAAACCGCTGTCATCATCTACTTGCAGCAGACCATGAGTTACTAAATTAGCCTTCTCAAACATTGGTGTAATCATATTATTTTGAGGTCCATTTTTTATTTTCATTTTTCTTTACTTCCTTCATATGTAATGCAGAACCACAACTATAAAAAAACCTGGCCGGGTGCAGTGGCTCACGCCTATAATCCCAGCACTTTGGGAGGTCGAGGCGAGCAGATCATGAGGTCAGGAGATTGAGACTTTCCTAGCCATGGTGAAACCCGTCTCCACTAAAATACAAAATCATTAGCCAGGCATGGTGGCATGCACCTGTGGTCCCAGCTACTCAGGAGGCTGAGGCCAGGGAATCACTTGAATCCAGGAGACGGAGGCTGCAGTGAGCCGAGATTGGGCCACTGCACTCCAGCCTGGCAAAAGAGCAAGACTCTGTCTCAAAAAAAAAATCTATAAAAAGCCAATGTTTTATAATAATTCTACTGATAACAAAAAACAATTTTGAAAAATTCCAGCTCTTCTCTATCTCAATTCATTAATTTAAAAAACACAGTTATGAATTACCAACATATAAAGAAATATGTATTCCCTGCCTCAAAAAACAAGTAATATACAATTATGATACAATGTGTGGTTTAAGAGTTGATACATGAAAAGTTATATTTTAGCACAAGAAAGGCTTTACAGAAGAGGTAAAATAGGAGCTCACCAGGGAAATATAGAGAAAATGACTCCACTTGGAGAACAGAATGAGAGCACAAAGACTAGTCCCATGGAGTCTAGGTGTTCCCTAGGAACTTGAAAGGAAGAGTGTAAAACACGAGGAAAAGAATGGAAGATGAATGCTACATCAGACAGCTGGAGCATACAAACAGTGACTCTTAGACATGAAACTCGTAATTCGATCTGTTCTATGTTTTGGGTTTTGTTTTTAAATATAATAATATTTAAACAGTTTAAACAAGGTTTTAAAAATAACAGGCACATATTACATTAAAGAAATCAGGAAAATGTCTTCGGAAGAAAAAAATCTTACTGTTAAAATTCCTAAATGTCAGTGTATATAGTTCAAAAATAGCAATATTTTTATTATAGAAGTTTGTTTGAAAATAAAATAATTTGGTAAATTTTTTATGTTTAGTCTAGTTTTTAGTCTTACACAGAAAGCTGAATTTGCCAGCAGAAAATGTAATTACTTTTTTATGAAGAAAACGCACATAGCATCACTACCATTGCATGGAACAGAAAGCGAACAACAACAACAAAATAGATTAAGGAAT